>NW_025533587.1:350173-700347 GCF_020615455.1 Coregonus clupeaformis
AGAAGCAGGTCTGGATCTCCTAAGGCAGAAGAGTATCCAATAAACAGGCAGGTCCGGGGTCACAAAACCAGGGTGAGCCAGAAGCGCGAGCAAACAGGTTCCGGGTGTGAGCTTTGCAGACGATCTGACACCGGAGAGCTGAAAGACAGGGCCTTAAATACTGGGAGAGGTTAGTGGGTAATGCAGCGCAGCTGGCAGAGTAATTAGAGCCGAGCAGAGCAGGGACAGGTGGAGCTAGTAGGCTGAGTAGAGAGAGGGAGGTGAGCAGAGTGGAAGATAGTGGAAACCAATTAAGGTGGTAACCCGGTGGAGTGAGAGGGCTCATGACAGAACCCCCCCCCCAAGGGACGGCCCCAGAAGTCCCAAGAGCAACACCACGCCGGGCGGGAGGAGGGGAGCCGGAGGAGGGCTAGAACTCCTCCGAACGGTCCGAGTGAACGTCCTCATCCTCGGAGGAAGCCGGAGGGCCGTGGTCGGGAGATGGGACAGGTCCCGAGACAGGATCAGGCACAGGACAGGAAGCCGAGCGGGCCGGACGGTTAGGGACCCCTCTGGGGCGGCCCCTACGGATTGCAGGTTGATCAGGATGCCGTTGGTGGAAAGCGGTGATGAGAGTCCTATCCACAATCCGACTAGCTGGCACCCAGGTCCTTTCCTCAGGTCCATAGCCCTCCCAGTCAATGAGGTACTGGAGACCCCTACCCCTCCGTCTGGACCGAAGCAGGCGGCGGACGGTGTAAACCAGACCACCATCGACGAGCCGTGGAGGAGGAGGACCAGGCGCAGCAGGGACCAGCGGACTCTCATGGATGGGCTTAATCTTAGACACATGGAAAGTGGGGTGCACCCTCAGGGAATTAGGCAGTTGGAGCCGGACAGCAGTTGGGCTAATCACTCTTATGATAGGGAATGGGCCAATGAACCGAGGTGCCAGCTTCTGCGACTCCACCCTGAGTGGCAGGTTCTTCGATGACAACCACACCCTTTGACCAACATGGTAGGTGGGAGCAGGAATTCTCCGACGGTTGGCCCCGGTAGTGTAGCTGGCAACGGACCTGAGGAGTGTGGCTCGGGCTTGTGACCAGGTGCGGCGACATCGACGGGCAAAAGCAAGTGCAGATGGGCAAGTAACCTCCTCCTCCTGGCTGGCAAATAGAGGAGGCTGGTATCCATAAACACATTGGAAAGGGGACATACCGATGGCAGAGCAGGTCAGAGAATTGTGTGCGTACTCCACCCATGTCAATTGCTGCGACCAGGAGTGGGGGTTGCGTGAAGTCATGCATCGCAGTGTCTTCTCGAGCTCCTGATTAGCCCGCTCTGACTGCCCATTGGATTGGGGATGGAATCCGGAAGTCAGACTGACTGTGGCTCCCAGCAGGTGACAGAACTCCTTCCAAAAAGTGGAGGAGAATTGTGGACCACGGTCAGAAACAACATCCCTTGGCAGTCCGTGGATCCGGAAGACGTGTTCCAGGACCACCTGGGCGGTCTCCTTGGCGGTTGGGAGCTTGGGGAGGGGAATGAAGTGTGCCATCTTGCTGAAACGGTCAACGATGGTGAGAATGACGGTCATGCCACTTGAAGGGGGGCAGCCCCGTGACAAAGTCAAGGGCGATGTGAGACCAGGGACGTCTGGGCACAGGCAGGGGCTGCAGCAATCCGGCTGGGGGCTGGCAGGACGACTTGTGTTGGTTGCAGATGGGGCAGGCTTGGACGAATTCCCGTACATCCTTCCTCAGAGAGGGCCACCAGAACCTCTGGGCGAGCAGGTTGTAAGTGCGGGTGGAGCCAGGGTGACAAGCTAGGCGGGAGTCATGTCCCCACTGAATGACCTGGGACCTCAGGTCTTCGGGGACAAAAAGGCGGTCAGCTGGGCAAGTGCTGGGACCTGGCTGGTTACGGAGAGCCTCCAGCACCTGTTCCTCAACAGCCCAGGTCAGAGCTGCAACGATGCAGGGACTTGGCAGAATCGACACAGGGTCCTTGGAGGGGGTGTCATCCTTCTGGAATTGACGGGAGAGGGCGTCTGGCTTGGTGTTGCGTGATCCAGGCCGGTATGACAGAGTGAAATTAAACCTGGTGAAGAACAGGGCCCAGCGGGACTGCCTGGAGTTCAACCGTTTGGCCGTGCGGATGTACTCCAAGTTCTTATGATCGGTCCAAACGAGAAATGGAATGGTGGACCCCTCCAGCCAGTGACGCCACTCCTCCAAGGCAAGCTTCACAGCCAGCAGCTCACGGTTCCCTATGTCGTAATTGCACTCAGAGGGGGACAACCGACGTGAGAAAAAGGCACAGGGATGGAGCTTCCTATCCTCCGCAGCCCACTGAGAAATCACAGCACCAACTCCCACATCCGAGGCGTCCACCTCCACAATGAATTGCCGGTCCACATCAGGCATCTGGAGGATGGGAGCGGAGGTGAACCTCACCTTGAGGGTACTGAAGGCTTTGTCGGCTGCTGGGGTCCAGGTGAAGGGGTTGCTTGGTGCTGGTTAGAGCAGTGAGAGGGGCAGCAACGGTACTGTAGTTCCGGATAAACTTCCTATAGAAGTTAGCAAACCCCAGAAACTGTTGCAGCTTCTTTCTGTTCTCCGGAACTGGCCACGAAGTGACTGCTGATACTTTGGCAGGATCCATTTGGATACTTCCTTCTGCCACTATGTACCCCAGGAAGGCCACTGTCTTGACGTGAAACTCACATTTCTCTGCCTTGGCGTAGAGGGAATTCTCCAGAAGACGATGAAGGACTTGCTGGACATGGCGGGTGTGTTCAGACAGGTTTCTGGAGTAAATTAAGATGTCATCCAGGTAAACGAAGACAAACTTGTTTAACATGTCCCGCAGTACATCATTCACTAGAGCCTGGAACACAGCAGGAGCATTGGTGAGGCCAAAAGGCATAACCAGATACTCGTAGTGGCCTGTTGGTGTATTGAATGCGGTTTTCCATTCATCTCCCTCCCGGATCCGCACTAGGTGGTAAGCGTTTCTGAGATCCAACTTGGTAAAAACAGTGGCTCCCTGGAGCAACTCAAAAGCAGAGGTGAGCAGAGGCAGAGGGTAACGGTTTTTCACTGTGATGTCGTTGAGTCCCCTGTAGTCGATGCAGGGGCGAAGAGATCCGTCCTTCTTCCCCACAAAGAAGAAGCCAGCACCAGCAGGAGATGAAGATGAACGGATTAATCCTGCGGACAGAGAGCCATTGATGTAGTCCTCCATGGACTTTCTTTCAGGAGCAGACAACGAATAAAGACGACCCCTTGGAGGAGCTGTTCCAGGGAGGAGGTCGATGGCACAGTCGTACGGTCGGTGAGGGGGGCAGAGATGTGGCTCTTGCTTTGTTAAACACCTCTCTGAGACCATGGTAGCATTCTGGGACATTGGAGAGGTCCGGAGCGGAGTTAGTAGGTACTGGCCGAGGGGGTAGTGCGGCAGCAAGCAGGCAGGTTCGGTGGCAGTCCTCTCCCCACTCCCTGATCACCCCGGTCACCCAGTCGAGCTGAGGGTTGTGCCGGGCGGAGCCATGGGTAACCCAGGATGAGGGGTTGGCCTGGAGAGGGGAGCAGGTGAAACTGGATAGTTTCTTGATGGTTTCGGACAGACCCATCGAGACCGGGGCCGTGACATGAGTGACCGATCCGAGTAAGTGTCCGTCCAGTGCCCGGGCAGGAATAGGAGGTGTCAAACGGAGGTTCTCCAGTCCCAGTTGGCGTGCCAGCTTGACGTCCATTATGTTGGCTTCGGCGCCAGAATCCACCAGAGCAGCCAGGGTGTGAGTTGAGTCAGAGAGGCGGAGGTGAACTTGCAGCAGGGGTTTGCGGTCGGAGGACTGGATGGTCATTGAACTCGACCGGACTCCCCCTACGCCCGGTGAGCTTCGGCCCTTTAAAGGGCAGGTTACCACACGATGTCCATCACCTCCACAATAGAGGCAGAGGTTTGAGGTGAAGCGGCGCTGGCGCTCTGCAGGAGTGAGGGAGGCTCGCCCAATCTCCATAGGCTCAGACTGATCAAGCTGACCTGGGTGAGTGGCAGTAGATGACAGGAGCCCAGTCGGATCTCTCCGAATGCCGGTAGTAGGTGGACCTTGGCGCCCCCTCTCACGACGACGGGTCTGTATCCTTCTGTCGATCCTGACAGTCAGTGCGATGGCTTCATCAAGAGTGGAAGGCAGTTCATGGGAGACCAACTCGTCCTTGATATAGTCAGCCAAACTATGGAAGAACGCGTCCACCAACGGTGGTGTGTTCCAAGAACTTCGTCTAGCCAGGATTCGGAAGTCGATGGAATGGTCTGCGACTGTACGTCTGCCTTGTCGAATACTGAACAGTTCACGAGACGCCTCTGCGGTGGGTGAATCCAGGTCAAACACCTTCAGCATCTCCTCAGCAAACAGGTCGAAGGTTGCACATGCGGGGGTTTGACGTTCGAACTCTGCTGTTCCCCAGAGTCGAGCTCGGCCCGTCAGGTGAGTGATGGCATACCCAACTTTAGCCCCCTCCGTGGCGAAGGTCCTTGGCTGCAAGGAGAACTGAAGTCGGCAGCTAGTCAGGAATGGCCGGACCTGGGTTGAATCACCGTTGAACCGCTCGGGGTTTCCAATCTTGGGTTCGGAGCAGCGGCTGCAATGACCGGGGCAGGTAACTCGGGGGCTGGGCTGGTGGGCAGACTGGCTGGGGTAAGGTTGGTGAGGAGTTGAATGAGCATGGCGAGTTGTTGTTGCTGCTGCTGGAACTGCTGCTCATGCTCATCGGTTTCCATGTCGGGGAAAGTGTGCGCTGAGTCCATAATGGTCAGATCGTACTGTCACGATTCAGACAGACGACCAGAGGACCACAATTGCGTCACACCAGAAAGTTTATTAAACTTAAGGGAAAAGGGAAGTAGGGAGTGAATGAAGGCTCCAGGGGTAACAGGGATCCCGTCCAATGCGCTGGGTCTGTGCCCCCCAGTGGCAGCGATGCGTCCTATGAAGCCGGTGGTGGGTGGTCCAGAAGTCCTGGGGGGAGACACAGACACAACAGGGCGGAATGAAACCAGGCAGCAGTACAGTTCAAGGGAATCCAAAATACGTAGTAGCAAGGCAGAAGGCTGGTCAGAGTTACCGGGATTGAAGAGTAGTCAGGAGTCGTAATGGCAGAAGCAGGTCTGGATCTCCTAAGGCAGAAGAGTATCCAATAAACAGGCAGGTCCGGGGTCACAAAACCAGGGTGAGCCAGAAGCGCGAGCAAACAGGTTCCGGGTGTGAGCTTTGCAGACGATCTGACACCGGAGAGCTGAAAGACAGGGCCTTAAATACTGGGAGAGGTTAGTGGGTAATGCAGCGCAGCTGGCAGAGTAATTAGAGCCGAGCAGAGCAGGGACAGGTGGAGCTAGTAGGCTGAGTAGAGAGAGGGAGGTGAGCAGAGTGGAAGATAGTGGAAACCAATTAAGGTGGTAACCCGGTGGAGTGAGAGGGCTCATGACAGTCGCGTGCAGTGCTCAAGTTCAAAACGTCTGTCAGTCAAAACCCATACAGCACTGGGAAATGCAGAGCCTGAGTTCTGATGTCATTTATAGCATGTTACTGTACAGCCACAGCCAAATTGGCCATTTTCTACCTGAGGGTACAAGGGTAAAGGGCTACACACAAATTAGTTTAAATTGTGAGAAAAAAAACAACTAATTTGTCAAACTTGTCAGTGCAGAGACATTTCCAGAACACGGAACTGCTTGCATCCATCAAAGGAAATACACCAGGTGTGTGTGTGTGTGTGTGTGCGTGCGTGCTCGTGTGTCTGTTAATACACCAGGAAGTAGAGATGACACACTCATCTTGGAGGGAAAATATTTACATTGCATGAATAATTTCCATCTAGCGCTGACAAGTGCAGTGAACCTTCATTTGCAATGCTTGATTTAGCATTTCTCATTTCCCGTTAGGCGAGGAACGACATTTAAACTGGCATCATTACAAACTGGTAACGGTTAGGAATAGAGTCACAGTGTTAACATGTTTAAATATCGCCTCCTTGCTCCGATGACACTTTTTATGATTTAGTATGGAGATGAGCGGGAAGACAGCCATTGTCACGATCGTTCATTAACGATGAGACGGACCAAGGCGCAGCGTGATAAGCGTACATATTTATTTAGTACTGAACACACGACAAAAACAACAAACAAACGATACGTGAAGTCCAAGGTAGACTAATAACATACCTATACGGAACAAGATCCCACACAGACTGGTGCCAAACAGGCTGCCTAAGTAATGTCCCCAATCAGAGACAACGAGCTACAGCTGCCTCTGATTGGGAACCACCCTGGCCAACATAGATCTAAACGATCTAGAACCTAAACATAGAAAAACTTAACATAGAAACTACACACCCTGGCTCAACATTTAAGAGTCCCCAGAGCCAGGGTTTGACAGTCATACTATATCTGCTTCTTTCAGAGGTGTTGTGTTGGATGGATGAGCAGCCAAAGCTTAGTTTAAGACAATGTTCCCAACTGCATTTAAAATCTAGAGCAATTACTGGATATGTCATGCTGAAATAAACTTGACTCGGCTAACAGGCATGCACTAGCAAATCAGCATGTCTCCTGGCTATAAAGAGAAGGTTATCACATAATCCATGACAAAAAAACGTTGTGTGTGTGTGTGTGTGTGTGTGTGTGTGCATGCATGTTCAAACTGAACAAAACTTGACAATAGGTCTATAGTCATTAACCATTCTCCGATACTAGACAATATCTGGGACCATAGTCAAATCAGACAATGTAATAATGACGCACGTTTCCCATTACTGTGTCTTAGTCAGAGTAATCACTAACCCTAAGGCAGATCCCAGTTACTGGCCACTTTCTATGTTAACGATGCTAGTCTGACAGTGTCAAAAAGGACAGCAGACAAGGTGAATGCCCCATGGAATACCCCTACATCCCTATACAGCTTTTACATGACGAAGAGAAAAAGGCTACTATGCTAATATGGATCCTGCATGTCATTGCTAATAGTGTGTGGCAGCTAGGCAACCTCCCCACACGCTAGGCCGCTAGAGCGAAAAACAAAAACCTTGCTAGGCAACAACAGCTGGAGCTGCTGCCTCTTTGGAGCCCCTGGAATCCCAGCTGCATGCGCTAAGCTAATCATCATGCTAAAAAGGTAATTAGCGTTAATTACCATGCAAATACCTCTGTTATTTATTCACCCCATTCATATTAAGAGGAAAGCTTATTTCCACCGAACACATAACTATGCAGATTAGTCAATGACTTCCTCTATTGCTGAAGTAATGCGGCGTGGTGGCTTAGCGACAAGGGCCTTCTTTATTTGTTACAATGAAAGGAGCAGTGGGATGGGATTAATGTGTTGGGATCTCATGGTGACTGTCCTACGGTGTAGCTATCACATTCAAGTAATGTGTGTGCAACAGGAACAAATTGTATGTGTGTCAAAAAGACCACAATCAATGCTTACCAAGACTAAAACCTACCAACCCAAATCTCGTGGCAAGGAAACTAAATAAAACACAGACTTACAGTACTTTAATAGGGTAAGTACATGTGGCAGTGAACACTACATTCGTTTCATTCTGCATTCACAAACGGTGGCCAAGCCCACCACCTATTCCCTGGGAGACCACAATTATGTCAAATTAAAAGTAGTTTTCTGCCTGTGAGGCAGCGACTCCCTCCTTACTCTCTCATTGGTCTAGCGAGGCCCATTCCCTGGGTGAGCCAGGAGCTTCTGTGATGCTGTAATCAAAGCCCTGCTCAGGCATCTCATATCGGACTGTCCCAGCACATCCTTAAATACAATTAATCGATGGAAAAAAGGCCTTGGAATTCCAATGGGATGCTAAGTTATCTGCACGCTAGCGTAGCTTTACACAGCCTTCAGGTGTTCATTAAATCTTCATTGACATTCTGCCTTCCTGGCCCACAGGATGGAAAATCTGCAGCTCAGATACTGTGGAGGTAGGTAACACCACAGCGGGAGGCAGGTAGCTTAGGGTTTAAGAGTGTTGTGCCAGTAACTGAAAGGTCGCTGGTTCTAATCGCTGAGCCGACTAGGTGAAAAATCTGTCGATGTGCCCTTGAGCAAGGCACTTAACCCTAATTGCTCCTGTAAGTCGCTCTGGATAAGAGCGTCTGCTAAATGACTAAAATGTAAATGTAATGTATGTATAGATCTTCCCATGAAACAGGATCCAGCCAGCAGATGAGGGGGGAAGCAACGTGGTGACAAAAGGATCGCCATGTTTAGGAATGATGAGTTTCTGAAAGCGTCTGTCACTGCTTCTAAGGACGGTTGTAAATTGATTTGCTGACCGACTGTAGACGTCCAGAATGGCAATCGGTAAGCAACACAGCATAGCCTGGATCCACAGCCACTGTCTGGCACACTCATTCATCAACCCAGGGCATTACAACACACAGGCAGCTTCAGCAGAAACAGGGGCAAGGGGGATAGGTTTATTTTTTTTATTTTTTTACATTTTAGTCATTTAGCAGACGCTCTTATCCAGAGCGACTTACAGTTAGTGAGTGCATACATTTTCATACTGGCCCCCCGTGGGAAACGAACCCACAACCCTGGCGTTGCAAGCGCCATGCTCTACCAACTGAGCTACTGGGGACTGGTTCTGATTAACCAAATTCAGCCTCTCTATCCCTCTCCAGGCCCCTTGTTCTCTTCTTTTTCATTCCTCCCCTCACATCCTTAATTCTTTAAAGAGGTCAGTGTTTATTAAGACCTGGTGTGCAGTGATGTGCTGTGGGAGGTCTGTAGCACACCGTGGGGACCAGCGAAGGTGAGTGATGATTGCTCCACTATCTCAGGCCAAGGCCAGACCTAATTCAGGTTGAACGAGGCTACTCAGACACCAACCACACACACACCCAACACACACTTCGCTTCACAGTATTATGTCGGGTTCCTTTAGTTGAAATGTCAAAGACCAGCTTTTAGATGCTCATCGAATCACCACATCTCTTCTCAGGAGAGCCAGCCAACCCTGACAGAAGACATAGTTGTGTTGTTATTCAAAGCTTCTCACTGGATAACCGTTGGGTATATGTAGCTGCCAAAAACAAAAAAACTGATTGTATCACAAAATAAAGGACTCAAAAACGAATGTCAAACATCTAGCCTATACCGAAGGGTATTTTAGGGATTTGGTTAAAATAAGTATCCTGCTTCAGCTACCAGGACATGCCTTGTTGACTCTCTGTCTTAATCATACAGTGAGGGAAAAAAGTATTTGATCCCCTGCTGATTTTGTAAGTTTGCCCACTGTCAAAGACATGATCAGTCTATAATTTTAAAAGTAGGTGTATTTGAACAGTGAGAGACAGAATAACAACAAAGAAATCCAGAAAGACGCATGTCAGAAATGTTATCAATTGATTTGAATTTTAATGAGGGAAATAAGTATTTGACCCCTCTGCAAAACATGACTGAGTACTTTGTGGCAAAACCCTTGTTGGCAATCACAGAGGTCAGACATTTCTTGTAGTTGGCCACCAGGTTTGCACATATCTCAGGTGGGATTTTGTCCCACGCCTCTTTGCAGATCTTCTCCAAGTCATTAAGGTTTCGAGCCTGAAGTTTGGCAACTCGAACCTTCAGCTCCGTCCACAGATTTTCTATGGGATTAAGGTCTGGAGACTGGCTAGGCCACTCCAGGACCTTAATGTGCTTCTTCTTGAGCCACTCCTTTGTTGCCTTGGCCGTGTGTTTTGGGTCATTGTCATGCTGGAATACCCATCCACGACCCATTTTCAATGCCCTGGCTGAGGGAAGGAGGTTCTCACCCAAGATTTGATGGTACATGGCCCCATCCATCTTCCCTTTGATGCGGTGAAGTTGTCCTGTCCCCTTAGTAGAAAAACACCCCCAAAGCATAATGTTTCCACCTCCATGTTTGACGG
Organism: Coregonus clupeaformis; assembly: GCF_020615455.1. Classification (NCBI taxonomy): domain Eukaryota; kingdom Metazoa; phylum Chordata; class Actinopteri; order Salmoniformes; family Salmonidae; genus Coregonus; species Coregonus clupeaformis. Next base: position 360,101 of record NW_025533587.1, read on the forward strand.
TGGGGATGGTGTTCTTGGGGTCATAGGCAGCATTCCTCCTCCTCCAAACACGGCGAGTTGAGTTGATGCCAAAGAGCTCGATTTTGGTCTCATCTGACCACAACACTTTCACCCAGTTCTCCTCTGAATCATTCAGATGTTCATTGGCAAACTTCAGACAGGCCTGTATATGTGCTTTCTTGAGCAGGGGGACCTTGCGGGCGCTGCAGGATTTCAGTCCTTCACGGCGTAGTGTGCTACCAATTGTTTTCTTGGTGACTATTGTCCCAGCTGCCTTGAGATCATTGACAAGATCCTCCCGTGTAGTTCTGGGCTGATTCCTCACCGTTCTCATGATCATTTGTCACGATCGTTAGACGGAGTAGACCAAGGCGCAGCGTGATGAACGAACATATTTTATTATCGTCAGTGATAATACAAAACAACAAATAATAACGACACGTGAAGTCCTAGGTTTAACACAACCAACACGGAAACAAACCAAACGGAACAAGATCCCACAAACACTATGGGAAAACAGGCAGTTTAAATGTGGTTCCCAATCAGAGACAACCAGCCAGAGCGGACACTCGTTGCCTCTGATTGAGAACCACACTGGCCAACATAGAAATAGCACACATAGAACTAAAACACAGAAACCAAACACATAGAATCTACACACCCTGGCTCAACATATAGTCCCCAGAGCCAGGGTGTGACAGTACCCCCCCCCAAAGGCGCGGACTGCGACCGCGCCTCAACATAAACCAAACAGGGGAGGGCTGGGTGGGCATTCCTCCTCGGAGGCGGTTCCGGCTCGGGCTTGCCCACCACCCTCCAATAATCCCCCGTAGCGCCCCTGGTCCGGTCTGGCCCCGCTGGCTGGAGCTGGACTGGACATCGTAGGAGCGGATTGCTTAAGCTCCGGTGTGGAGCAGCTGACCGGTACCTGACCAGGCACCGGTGACCCAGGCACGGGTTGTGCCGGACTGACGACGCACACCACTGGCTTGGTGCGTGGAGCAGGAACGGGCCGGACCGGGCTGACGACTCGCACCCCTGGCTTGGTGCGTGGAGCAGGAACGGGCCGGACCGGGCTAACGACTCGCACCCCTGGCTTGGTGCGTGGAGCAGCAACGGGCCGGACCGGGCTGACGATGCGCACCCCTGGCTTGGTGCGTGGAGCAGCAACGGGCCGGACCGGGCTGACGATGCGCACCCCTGGCTTGGTGCGTGGAGCAGGAACGGGCCGGACCGGGATGACGACTCGCAACCCTGGCTTGGTGCGTGGAGCAGGAACGGGCCGGACCGGGCTGACGACTCGCACCCCTGGCATAGTGCGTGGAGCAGCAATGGGCCGGACCGGGCTGACGACTCGCACCCCTGGCTTGGTGCGTGGAGCAGGAACGGGCCGGACCGGGCTGACGACTCGCACCCCTGGCTTGGTGCGTGGAGCAGGAGCGGGCCTTACCGGGCTGACGACTCGCACCCCTGGCTTGGTGCGAGTGGCAGGAACAGGCCGGGCCGGGCTGGCGACGCGCACCGTAGGCTTGGTGCGAGTGGCAGGAACAGGCCGGGCCGGGCTGGCGACGCGCAACGTAGGCTTGGTGCGAGTGGCAGGAACAGGCCGGGCCGGGCTGGCGACGCGCACCATTACCTTGGTGCGGGGAGCAGGAACAGGCCGGGCTGGGCTGGTGACGCGCACCGTAGGCTTGGTGCGGGTAGCACGAACAGGCCGGACCGGGCTGACGACTCGCACCCCTGGCTTGGTGCGTGGAGCAGCAACAGGCCGGGCCGGGCTGGCGACGCGCAACCCTGGCTTGGTGCGTGGAGCAGCAACGGGCCGGACCGGGCTGACGATGCGCACCCCTGGCTTGGTGCGTGGAGCAGGAACGGGCCGGACCGGGCTGACGACTCGCAACCCTGGCTTGGTGCGTGGAGCAGGAACGGGCCGGACCGGGCTGACGACTCGCACCCCTGGCTTGGTGCGTGGAGCAGGAGCGGGCCTTACCGGGCTGACGACTCGCACCCCTGGCTTGGTGCGAGTGGCAGGAACAGGCCGGGCCGGGCTGGCGACGCGCACCGTAGGCTTGGTGCGAGTGGCAGGAACAGGCCGGGCCGGGCTGGCGACGCGCACCGTAGGCTTGGTGCGAGTGGCAGGAACAGGCCGGGCCGGGCTGGCGACGCGCACCATTACCTTGGTGCGGGGAGCAGGAACAGGCCGGGCTGGGCTGGTGACGCGCACCGTAGGCTTGGTGCGGGGAGCAGGAACAGGCTGGACCGGGCTGACGACTCGCACCCCTGGCTTGGTGCGTGGAGCAGGAACGGGCCGGACCGGGCTGACGACTCGCAACCCTGGCTTGGTGCGTGGAGCAGGAACGGGCCGGACCGGGCTGACGACTCGCACCCCTGGCATGGTGCGTGGAGCAGCAACGGGCCGGACCGGGCTGACGACTCGCACCCCTGGCTTGGTGCGTGGAGCAGGAACGGGCCGGACCGGGCTGACGACTCGCACCCCTGGCTTGGTGCGTGGAGCAGGAGCGGGCCTTACCGGGCTGACGACTCGCACCCCTGGCTTGGTGCGAGTGGCAGGAACAGGCCGGGCCGGGCTGGCGACGCGCACCGTAGGCTTGGTGCGAGTGGCAGGAACAGGCCGGGCCGGGCTGGCGACGCGCACCGTAGGCTTGGTGCGAGTGGCAGGAACAGGCCGGGCCGGGCTGGCGACGCGCACCATTACCTTGGTGCGGGGAGCAGGAACAGGCCGGGCTGGGCTGGTGACGCGCACCGTAGGCTTGGTGCGGGGAGCAGGAACAGGCCGGACCGGGCTGACGACTCGCACCCCTGGCTTGGTGCGTGGAGCAGGAACGGGCCGGACCGGGCTGACGACTCGCACCCCTGGCTTGGTGCGTGGAGCAGGAACAGTCCGGGCCAGGCTGGCGACGCGCACCGTAGGCTTGGTGCGAGTGGCAGGAACAGGCCGGGCCGGGCTGGCGACGCGCACCGTAGGCTTGGTGCGAGTGGCAGGAACAGGCCGGGCCGGGCTGGCGACGCGCACCGTAGGCTTGGCGCGAGTGGTAGGAACAGGCAGGGCCGGGCTGGCGACACGCACCGTAGGCTTGGTGCGGGTGGCAGGAACAGGCCGGGCCGGGCTGGCGACGCGCACCGTAGGCTTGGTGCAAGTGGCAGGAACAGGCCGGGCCGGGCTGGCGACGCGCACCGTAGGCTTGGTGCGAGTGGCAGGAACAGGCCGGGCCGGGCTGGCGACGCGCACCGTAGGCTTGGTGCGAGTGGCAGGAACAGGCCGGGCCGGGCTGGTGACGCGCACCGTAGGCTTGGTGCGAGGAGTAGGAACAGACCGAGCCGGGCTGGTGACGCGCACCGTAGGCTTGGTGCGAGGAGCAGGAACAGGCCGAGCCGGGCTGGCGACGCGCACCGTAGGATTGGTGCGAGGAGCAGGAACAGGCCGGGCCGGGCTGGCGACGCGCACCATTACCTTGGTGCGGGGAGCAGGAACAGACCGGACTGGGGACACACACCACTGGCCCTACGCAGGGATCTGGAACGGGCCGGACCGGACTGGTAACACACCCCAGTACCTCTCGCCGTGACTCTACACCTTCCTTCCCCTCTTTGACCAGTGGCCCCCGTAACCTGGCGGCCTCCTCTGCCAACCTCCCAATTCGCCCTGTGGCAGCCTCCTGCTGCCCAGACGCCCATGCCGTGTGCCCCCCTCTAAAAAATTTTTTGGGGTTGCCTCTCGTCCGTCCGACGACGACACTGTTGACGCCGTTGCTCCTCTCTCGCCAGGGCCTTAATCTTAGCCCATGGCCCTTTCCCCCCGAGCATGTCCTCCCAGGACCACACTTTGCCCACCTGGGCCATCGCCAACCTCTCCAGCTCCTTTCCCGGCGCTTCCTCCCATGTCCAGGCTGCCTGCTCCTGGACACGCTGCTTGGTCCTGGTATGGTGGGATCTTCTGTCACAATCGTTAGACGGAGTAGACCAAGGCGCAGCGTGATGAACGAACATATTTTATTATCGTCAGTGATAATACAAAACAACAAACAATAACGACACGTGAAGTCCTAGGTTTAACACAACCAACACGGAAACAAACCAAACGGAACAAGATCCCACAAACACTATGGGAAAACAGGCAGTTTAAATGTGGTTCCCAATCAGAGACAACCAGCCAGAGCTGACACTCGTTGCCTCTGATTGAGAACCACACTGGCCAACATAGAAATAGCACACATAGAACTAAAACACAGAAACCAAACACATAGAATCTACACACCCTGGCTCAACATATAGAGTCCCCAGAGCCAGGGTGTGACATCATTGCAACTCCACGAGGTGAGATCTTGCATGGAGCCACAGGCCGAGGGAGATTGACAGTTCTTTTGTGTTTCTTCCATTTGCGAATAATCGCACCAACTGTTGTCACCTTCTCACCAAGCTGCTTGGCGATGGTCTTGTAGCCCATTCCAGCCTTGTGTAGGTCTACAATCTTGTCCCTGACATCCTTGGAGAGCTCTTTGGTCTTGGCCATGGTGGAGAGTTTGGAATCTGATTGACTGATTGCTTCTGTGGACAAGTGTCTTTTATACAGGTAACAAACTGAGATTAGGAGCACTCCCTTTAAGAGTGTGCTCCTAATGTCAGCTCGTTACCTGTATAAAAGACACCTGGGAGCCAGAAATCTTTCTGATTGAGAGGGGGTCAAATACTTATTTCCCTCATTAAAATTCAATTTTTTCCGGATGTTTTTGTTGTTATTCTGTCTCTCACTGTTCAAATAAACCTACCATTAAAATTATAGACTGATCATTTCTTTGTAAGTGGGCAAACGTACAAAATCAACAGGGGATAAAATACTTTTGTAGTATTTACTACTGTAGGTCAGCAGGAAAGGTCCTCTGGACTGACTACCTGTAGATGTGATTGCTGGCACCGACTGCCTGACTGCTCATGAAATCCTTTCTGGGTTGCTCATACAGGTTTTACAGTTCTGACAGACTTGTATACTGTTACAGCTTCTGCAGTAAAACAGTGGTATGGACTGCAATGAACTGCAATGAAGCCGGGCTAGAGACAGGCTGCTGAACTGTTGCAGTCAGTCAACCCCATATGCCCAATACACACTGACAGGGAATGGACAGATGCATAATGACACACTAAAGTCAAGATGCAGCCAAGCAATCTGACTGACTCTCGCTTCCCAAAACAAACAATAAGTGGTGATGATTACAAATACTACTAAAGCCTACCTTATCTGTCCAAAATGATGTGCTACCAGCCTAATAAAACACACTCTCTTCCAATATGTGAACAATAAAACAGAAGGGGGATTTATAATTTACAGGAAGTAAAATATAGAAGAGCAGATGTCTACTTGTTTTTAATGGCTTTGTAAAAATTAACAAGTGTTGTTTAGTGCAGTGCTTAATTGACTGCTAACTAACTGCATAACCCTATGTCTGGTTTAGACAGGGTCAGAGAAGCTGCTGGCTAATTTCCAATTACATCTAGCCTAGGTTGCATCAATTATCACCCCATAGCACTCACTTCTGTCATTATGAATTACTTTGAGAGGCTAGTTAAGGATAAAATCACCTCCACCTTACCTGACACCCTAGACCAGGGGTGTCAAACTCATTTTAGCTCAGGGTCCACATGGAGGAAAATCTATTCCCAAGTGGGCCGGACCGGAAAAATCATGGTATATATAACTTAAAAACAACAACTTCAGATTGTTTTCTTTGTTTTAATACGATCAACATACAACATAAAGCTGGAGCCTGAGGACAGTGTGTCCAAAATAGTACAAGCACAACATCACTATTAATCATAAAAACACGTCAAGTTTATTTGAAAATTCTAAAGAAAAAGAACACACAAACACACAATGCCTCAGTGATTAACAGAACTGTTTCACAGATCACAGAACTATATCAGGGTGTCATTTCTCAGGCAGAAATGTAGATAAAAATAATGAAATCCTGTTCCCCTAAACAAGTGCAAGAACCACAGAGTCAAGAATAGGTGAAATATACAAATAAAATAAAATCAATTAAAAACAATAGCACATCAACATAAAAACATATAAACATAAAGCTGGAGCCTGAGGACAGTGTCCAAAAGCACAACATCACTATTAATCATAAAACACCTCAAGTTATTTGAAAGTTCTGAGGACAAAGAACACACAAACACACAATGCCTCAGTGATTCACAGAAGTATATCACAGATCACAGAACTATATCAGGGTGTCATTTCTCAGGCAGAAATGTAGATAAAAATAATGAAATCCTGTTCCCCAAACAAGTGCAAGAACCACAGAGTCAAGAATAGGTTAAATATACAAATAAAATAAAATCAATTAAAAACAATAGCACATCAACATAAAAACATATAAACATAAATCTGAAAGCGTTGCTCAAACTCCCGTAACAGTCCCGTTATTTTATCTTTGAACCGCTTCATGTCTGCCACATGTTGGGTCGCGCACACATTTTTCAGACAGGGGAAGTGAGCTGCATCACCACCGGCAAGTTGCGTCTCCCACAATGACAGCTTCAACTTGAAAGAACGTATGCTGTCATAATACTGCGTGACAACTTTGTTGCGCCCTTGCAGCTGTTTGTTCAAGTTATTCAGGTGCTCTGTAACATCCACCATAAATGCAAGGTCCTGCATCCATTCTGCGGAATGAAATTCTAACACTGGTTTGCCCTTTTCTTCCATGAACTGTTCAATTTCTTCTCGTAAATCAAAGAAACGCCTCAGCACAGCACCTCGGCTTAACCATCTTACCTCAGTGTGGTATGGCAGGCCATAGATGTGGTCTTTCTCTCTGAGAAGGCTGTCAAACTGACGGTGATTCAGGCTTCTGGATCGGATGAAATTAACAGTTTGGATGACCACCTTCATGACGTTATCCATCTTTAATGACTTGCAACACAAAGCCTCCTGGTGCAAAATACAGTGAAAAGTCAAAAAATCACGTCCTCCATTTGCAGATTGCACTTTCTCTCTGAACTTTGTCACAACGCCTGCTTTTTTCCCGATCATTGAGGGCGCACCATCTGTAGCCAGGCTGACAGCGCGGGACCAGTCCACTCCGACCCTGTCCAGCGCGCCGACGAGTGCGGTAAAAATATCAGCTGCTGTCGTTGTATCCGTCATCGGCACCAACTCCACGAACTCCTCGGTGACGGTCAATGTGTCATCAACTCCGTGGATGAAAATGGCCAGTTGTGCAACATCTGTAATGTCCGTGCTTTCATCAATTGCAACCGAAAACGCAATAAATGACTTTACTTTTTGCTTCAACTGGCTGTCCAAATCCACTGAAAGATCGGAAATCCTGTCTGCAACTGTGTTTCTTGTCAGGCTGATATTTGCAAAAGCCTGCCGCTTTTCAGGGCACACAATCTCCGCTGTCTTCATCATGCATGTTTTTACAAATTCACCCTCACTAAATGGTTTTGAAGCCACTGCGATTTCATTAGCAATGAGGTAGCTAGCTTTCACTGCAGCGTCACTGATGTCTCGGCTGTGAGTAAACACAGACTGCTGTTTCTTCAGACCCGCCAACAGTTCATTCACCTTCTCTCATCTCCGCTGTCCTTGAAAGTTGTCATATTTGTCGGCATGACAAAGTGGCGACAAAGACTCACATAGTGGCGACAAAGGTTATATTCTTTCAGCATAAATAGGATGACCATTTTTCTTGGAACACTCTGCACTCTGCGTCCACTTTTCTCTTTTTTGACAGAGACATATTGGGGCAATGAGGGTGCCAAAGCACATAATGTTAAAAGTAGAAGCCGTAATAAATATCGCGGGCAAAACAAAGTAGCTCATTGGCTGCACGTGCTTGACCTACTTGCTCTGCCCCGGTATAGTTTGCTTGCTTAACACAATTGCTATTGCGCCATCCAGTGGACGCAATTGGAACAGCAGTTTATTTTATTGAAAAATTGCAGCGCATTTTTATACTTTACAAAATTATTATTATTATTATTATTATTTTTTATTTTTTTTTCAAAATCATCTCGCGGGCCGGATTAAACCCGTTTGCGGGCCTGATCCGGCCCGCGGGCCGGACGTTTGACACCCCTGCCCTAGACCCAGGATAATTTGCATATCGCCCCAACAGATCCATGGATGACGCAATTGCCATCGCACTGCACACTGCCCTATCCCATCTGGACAAGAGGAATACCTATGTAAGAATGCTGTTCATCGACTACAGCCCAGCCTTGAACACCATAGTGTCCTCCAAGCTCATCACTAAGCTCAGGGCCCTGGGTCTGAACCACGCCCTGTGCAACTGGGTCCTGGACTTCCTGACGGGCCAACCCCAGGTGGTGAAGGTAGGCAACAACACCTCCGCCATGCTGATCCTCAACACGGAGGCCCCACAAGGGTGCGTGCTCAGCCCCCTCTGGTACTCCCTGTTCCCCTATGACTGCGTGGCCATGCACGTCTTCAACTCAATCATCAAGTTTGCTGACGACACAGCAGTGATAGGCCTGATTACCAACAATGAAGAGACAGCCCACAGGGAGGAGCTGAGGGCCCGCGCGGAGTGGTGCCAGGAAAATAACCTTCTCCTCAACGTCAACAAAACTAAGGAGCTGATTGTGCACTTCAGGAGACAGCAGAGAGAGAGAGCACACTCCCATACACATCCACATTGACAGGGCCGCAGTGGAGAGGGTCATGAAGAAGGTGTGGTGAAGAAGGCGCAACAGAGCATCTTCCACCTCAAGGCTAAAAAAAATGGCCCCCTAAGACCATCAGGAACTTCTACAGATAAACCATTAAGAGCATCCTGTTGGGCTGTATCACAAGTATTATTCATATATCCATACTGTCTATACACACCATTATATATGTGTACGCGACCAATACAATTCTATTTGATTAGCTATATAGAGAAAGGAACACATGTTTAAAACACTCTGCCTCCCACATGGATCCTAGTCTTATAATAAGAAAATCAATATAACATTGAGACTGAATCTTCCATTTGAATTAGCAATTACATCCAACTTAGGTCGCATCATGTGCATCTTACAAGCTACATAGACAGACAAACACTGTATCATCCATGAATCCTTGTGTCTTGATCACAATCTTAATTAAAAGTAGACTTTGGGATTCCAGTAGAGCTGTTTCTGCAACAAAGAGCTCAGAAATCAGTGTAATCAACGTGCCGTATAACACAATCAATATTACATGGAGTAGAATAATGACCAGTGTCGGTACCAAGCCTTTGGACTAATTATGCAAGTGATGTCAAAAAGGAAGAGGAGATGGGAGAGGTCTCTTGACATTTATCTCAGCAGTACACTCCAACAAGCTGAGAACGTCAAGAAGAACTCCCATATGCCCTTCTTTCTTTCTCTTTCTTTCTTTCTTTCTTTCTTTCTTTCTTTCTTTCTTTCTTTCTTTCTTTCTTTCTTTCTTTCTTTCTTTCTTTCTTTCTTTCTTTCTTTCTTTCTTTCTTTCTTTATAGCACACTGAGACGACACTGACAGAAGAAGCTATGCCTGGGCCGCACTTTCCCACAATGCACTGCAAGGCAAGACAGGGCTGGTTTTCACAGAGTGATTCACATAAAGGTGAAACCCATTTCCCTGGCCATTCAGTTCATCATCAGGCATCAAAATAGTTTGAATGGATAAAAAAAAACGAATCTCATCCTCATTTGTCCTACAAGCAGGGAAGAGGATCGGTGAGAATGGGTTTTTAATCATAGCTCGGATGGAGTACATTAACAGGAATAGATTTGGAAGCAAAATTATACTGTCTGAGAAGTATGGGATACATTGGTATGGTATGGCCAGTTTGTTCATATTGAATGCAGCTACATGGTATGCATGCATAGATAATTATAATCAGAGAAACAACTATTTATAGTCAAAGCCGGAGGAAGTTGCCGCCCCTATTTCGACGTAATTCCTGTCCTAGAGCGGAAATGCTTGTTTTGTTCCACCTCCGAAGAATGACGCAGGCTCCTTATACATATTCACATATTGTGAATTCCATGTGGAGTGGAGAGAAACAACAACAAATAGGGCACTGACAGCTGTCAGTGTAGCTAGCTAGCATGCTAACCTTATCTATCTAGCTATCTTGCTAACCTTATCTAGCTAGCTGTTATCTGTTGTTGCTGTTTTTTTTTTTTTACTACGCAGTATTCAATAGCTTAGCCAGCTGGCTATGGCTGCTTCTGGAGCTGAATTTGTCATAAGCATTTAGCGAAAACTTCGCCACAGATGGATAGGGGAAACCAGTATCTTTGACTTCGCCATCTATTGTTTTCGCCAAAGTTTTGGCATCTTCCATAAATCAAAGCAGTGGTACATGTAGCGAAGCAGCAACACTTTAGTGGTCAAAACCATTCATCTTGGGGCAACAGGGGGAGCAGGGTTGCAAAATGCAATCATATCAGTATGAAAATGTATGCACTCACTAACTGTGTGTGTGTGTTATATATATATATATATATATATATATATATATATATATATATATATATATATATATATATATAATACAGACTAGCTCAAAAATAAGTGAAAGTTAACAAATTATCCAATCGATTATGATAATTATCTGGTAAAAGAATTGTACCCCCATTTCCATTTTCTCTATTTTATTTGCTCCATGGCTCAGGCACCCAAGTGGACGTCGAAAGGATCAGTCCCGTCTCCCAAATAAGGAGAACTTTGCAGGTGTTTCTGATTAATAAACAATGCCATGCTGGTGGGTGGTAACATTCAAATAAAATCCAGCCTTGAAAAGAAACGTAGTCTGAAAAGTATCTGCACATCATCTCATAGGGGAAACACATGGCATTGACATGGATTTCCACAAAGTTCCCACTTCAAGCCCAAATATATCATACTTTGACTAAAGCGATTACTTATTGACTTAAATCGTTGTGCAACATCATGGGTAAGCTTTGGGCGCCGTCTTTCAGCTGAAAAAAGCTGGATTTTTGCTGTTGAGGTACTTAAACCTAATTTATTACAATGAAGTAAACAAGCTACAGGTAACTGCCAAAATAATGGAAACACTTGAGTAAATGAGGGATACAAAGTATATTGAAAGCAGGTGCTTCCACATAGGTGTGGTTCCTAAGTTTATTAAGCTATTAACATCCCATAATGCTTTGGGTCATCTGTAAATATGCTGGGCAGGCCATTATTTTGGCTACCACGGCTATGCCCCCATAGGATGACAATTCCCCCATCCACAGGGCTCGAGTGGTCATTGAATGGGTTGATGAGCATGGAAATGATATAAACCATATGCCATGGCCATCTCAGTCACCAGATCTCAACCCATCATATCTGCAGAGGATTTCACAACATCAAGGCAAAGCTGTCAGACCAGCGTCTCTATGCAGAGACCACAGTTTGTGCACGTGCAAGCGTGTGTGAGCATTTGCATGTGTTCGCAGACTAGCTTGTGAGTGAGTACTGCCTTTGTGTGAGTGTGGTCTGCAGTATATGAATGTTTGTGTGAGCGTTGTACTGTGTGATTTTCCACAAGGGGTTCAGGCTGTCAATCAAGCCCTGTCTGCTCGCTATGTGTGACCTGTGCCTGCGAGACGCTGCCCTCTCTGGGGATCCATCGGAGGGAAAGACCCAACCAGCCAAATAATATGGAGATTGTCTGGATGGGGCTGATGGGGCCCTTAGAGCCAAGGCCTCATTTACATAGGGAAAACATGGCAGGTAGAGGCCATTACTGAAAACAGATTTAGACCATCAGACCATCTCATGAATAAAATATGCCACAGCCATATTACGCAGGTTTATTGTATTTAGCAACACTTGAAGTTATGAAGATCTTAAAGTGAAGAAAACGACAATGGCATCTCCGAAATGCTAATCCAGGGAAATGCTACTTCCTTATGCTGCTAGGCTGGGAGTGGACTTCTGGAACACCGGAATAGTATGGGAGTTAGAGGAGCGATGTGACTCAGCAGTGGCAATCTATAGGTGTTTACTGCATGCAAATTCTATAGGGGAAGCATGGTCTGTGACAGCACATCACTTTGGATCTCCCACTGTAACAGTCTAACAAATGTGGGGATTTCAGTATGTTAGGCCTACTGCTGCTAGGTAGCTCTCTCTCTGCTCTCTCCCTCCCCTCTGTCTGTTCTTGATTGCAGGAGTGAAGTCTGGTGTGCGGGAGTCAGGGTTCCAGCTGCAGCTCATTCACCATAATCAGCCTTAAAGACCCGGTCAAACTTGCCACTCATCGTTAGATCATAGTCAAGACGACCATGTTAGTCTCGCTGTTGACTCAACCTGCTTGTTTTCGCTCTTTGTGTTTTTGGCCTGTTCTATTTACTTTTCTCCTGTGCCACAGATTATTGGAACCTGACTCCTGCCTCCGCTTCACTCCTGCCACCACCACCCTGCTTTCCACTACCGGACCTCCCTTTTGGACTCACCACGGACACTAGGACGTTACGGTACCACTCCTGCTCAGAACCTGGATCTGTTACCCTCCCTGTAAACCTGGACTTGCTCTTCCCCTATTTTTGGAAACCTGGACAATTGCACGTTGTAAATAAACCTGTTAAACCTTCTCTGGCTCGGTGTAGTTGTCTGCATTTGGGTTCATATCTAGTTAAATCGTGACAGTATGATCTGACCAACATGAACCCAGCAGACAGTAGCTCGGATACCACCCCAGAGTGCACTCAGATTCGGACTGCCATAGCCAATCAGGGCATTTTACTTGGCCAACATGATACCTTGTTTAAGATGATTTCTGAGAATAGTCAGGTGCTGCTTAATCAGGTTCAATTACTCACTAATCAAGTGTCTGCCCTTACTACTCAAGTTAATAATGCACCCCTCGTGCATGGCATACAAACTGCTCCTTCTCCTGCTCCGCCTGTTTTTCCTGCCCCTCCAGCCCAGATCAGATAGCCTTTTGTTCCTGCTCCAGAGCGCTATGACGGGAACATGGGAACCTGTGGTGATTTTTTTACTCAATGCTCGTTGGTTTTTGAACAACAGCCCCTCACCTACGCCTCCGAAAGAGCCCGCATTGCCTACCTTATCAACTCTACTAGCGGTTCCGCTCGTTCCTGGGGCTCCGCGGTCTGGGAGAGCCAGTCGGACATTTGCAACGCTTACGTTGCCTTCACCACTGAGATGAGGAAGGTTTTCGACCACCCCGTACGGGGCAAGGAGGCTGCTAAACGTTTGTTGTCTCTTCGGCAGGGGTCTCGCAGTGTGGCGGAGATGGCAGTGGAGTTTCGAACTTTAGCGGCAGTAAGTGGTTGGAATGACGAGGCATTACAAGGAGTGTTCATTAATGCTTTGGCTGAGACCTTGAAGGATGAATTGGTGTCATATGATGAATCGCCTACGCTGGATAATCTTATTTCACTCACCATCAGGTTGGATAATCGGATTCGGGAGCGCCGCCGGGAGAGGAGTGATAGTTCCAAGCAACCTGTCTGTCGTCAACCAACTCCTCCCCGCCTCTTCCCTACGGAGAGGGCCGAGTCTTCCCGAGTCGATACCAGGAGCACTGAACCCGAAGCCATGGAGGTGGGTCGTGCACGGTTGTCCTCAGAGGAGCGTGCACGTCGTATTCAGGCTCGGGTCTGTCTGTATTGTGGAGAAGCTGGTCATTTCGTTCCTTCCTGCCCAGTTCGTCCGGGAAAAGGGCCGGCTCATCATTAATGGGAGAAGTTTTGGTGAGCCGAGCAGCGGATTCTTCCTCTTCTCCCCGCATTCTGCTCCAGGCATCCCTCCAGTGGCAGTCCCAGGATTTTCCTGTTAGTGCGCTGGTTGACTCTGGTGCCGATGAAAGCTTTTTGGATCGAGAGTTGGCTCGACAAATGGATTTAGAGACTGTACCTATGGACCGTCCGCTGCAGGCTAAGGGTCTAAATGGACAATTGTTGACCCATATTACTCATCAGACTGTGCCTGTTTGTCTCAGAGTGTCGGGTAATCATCAGGAGAACATTCAGTTTCACATCATTGACTGCCCTCAGACTCCCCTGGTCCTTGGTATCCCCTGGCTCATAAAACACAATCCACACATTGATTGGGTGACAGGTATAATTGTTTCATGGAGCACATTTTGTCATGTGAATTGTTTGTGTTCTGCTCAGACCCCTGCCAGCACTGTGCCTCAACCTCCACTGGAGTCCATGGATCTCTCTGCTGTCCCTGACGTGTATCATGACCTGGCATCCGTTTTCTGCAAACACAGAGCTACTTCTCTTCCTCCTCACCGGCCTTACGACTGCGCCATTGACCTCCAGCCAGGAGCCCCTCTCCCCAGCAGTCGCCTGTACAATCTCTCCCGCCCGGAGACGGAGGCTATGGAGAACTACATTCGGGACTCCTTGGCGGCAGGTATTATTCGTCCTTCCTCGTCACCTGTAGGAGCGGGATTCTTTTTTGTTGCAAAGAAGGATAAGACCCTCAGACCCTGTATTGATTTCCGTGGACTTAACAACATCACCATTAAGAACAAATATTCTCTGCCTTTAATTAATTCTGCTTTTCCCCTCCTTCATGGTGCAACTATCTTTACCAAACTGGATCTACGAAATGCGTATCACCTGGTGCGCATTCGTAAAGGTGATGAATGGAAGACTGCCTTCAACACACCCTTGGGACATTTTGAGTACCTGGTTATGCCTTTTGGGTTGTCCAATGCCCCTGCTGTTTTTCAGGCACTAGTCAATGATGTCCTTCGGGACATGTTGAATCGGTTAGTTTTTGTCTATCTGGATGATATCCTGATTTTTTCAGAGTCCTCCCAGGAACATGAACTGCATGTGCGCCAGGTGTTGCAAAGGTTGTTGGAGAACAAACTGTTTGTGAAGATGGAGAAATGTGAATTTCATGTGTCTGAGACCTCTTTTTTGGGTTACATAATAGCTCAGGGGGAGTTACGGATGGACCCAGCTAAGATCTCTGCTGTCACGGACTGGCCAGCCCCCTCCACCCGCAAACAACTTCAACGATTCCTGGGGTTTGCGAACTTCTACAGGAGGTTCATCAAGGACTACAGCCGCATTGCGGCGCCACTCACCGCTCTCACCTCCATCTCACTACCGTTCGCTTGGAATGAAGGGGCCGAATCAGCGTTCGAAGAACTGAACATCGCTTCGCCTCGGCTCCCATTCTGATGCAGCCGGACCCCGACCTCCAGTTTGTCGTGGAGGTGGATGCATCCGACACTGGGGTAGGTGCGGTGTTGTCACAACATTCTCCTGAAGATAACAAACTGCATCCCTGTGCTTTTCTTTCACGGAAACTTTCTCAGGCAGAGAGGAATTATGATGTTGGCAATCGTGAACTGCTCGCCGTTAAGCTGGCTCTCGAGGAGTGGCGGCATTGGTTGGAGGGGGCGGAACAACCCTTCATCGTTTGGACAGATCATAAAAATCTGGCATACATCCAGTCAGCGAAGCAGCTCAACCCCCGTCAAGCCAGGTGGGCACTATTTTTTGGGAGATTCAATTTTTCTCTGTCTTACCGTTCTGGGTCACGCAACGTCAAGCCTGACGCCCTGTCTCGTGTTCATTCGGCTGTTGATACTGGTGGTAACCCTGAACCCATCTTGCCTCCTACCTGCAGTATTGCGGCCATCACATGTGACATCGAAGGGATTGTTAGACAGGCTCAACATCATCAAGCTGACCCTGGGAGGGGTCCTCCTAACCGGTTGTTTGTCCCTGAGTCTGCTCGCTCCCAGGTACTTCAGTCGGCTCACTCGTCTCCCCTTACCTGTCACCCTGGAGTTACTCGGACCCTTGACTTTGTGCGACGGAAGTTCTGGTGGCCCAGGATGGAGGCAGACACTCTAGCCTTCATTGCTGCGTGTACGGTATGTGCACGAAGTAAGAACTCCACCCAGGCCAGCGCTGGTCATCTAAGACCTCTGCCAATACCCAGCCGGCCCTGGTCCCACATTGCTTTGGATTTTGTCACTGGACTTCCCCCCTCGTCTGGAAAGACGGTCATTCTTACTGTGATTGATCGTTTTTCTAAGTTTGCTAATTTTTTGGCCCTACCTAAACTGCCCACTGCCAGAGAAACGGCTGATATTTTGGTTGAACATGTGTTCCGCTCGCATGGTCTACCCACTGATATTGTCTCTGACAGGGGTCCCCAGTTTGTCTCCCAGGTATGGAAAGCTTTCTGTAAAGCTTTGGGCATTACATCCAGCCTGTCCTCTGGATATCACCCCCAGACCAACGGGCATGCCGAGAGAGCGAACCAGGAGATGGAGACTGCTCTCCGCTGTGTTACAGGGTCTAACCCTGGGTCATGGAGCTCCATGCTCCCCTGGGTGGAATATGCTCACAACACCTTGACTAACGCTTCCTCTGGTTTGTCTCCCTTTCTGTGTGCTCTGGGTTATCAACCTCCCCTGTTCCCTTCTCAAGAGAGGGAACTGGCGGTACCCTCGGTGCAGTCCCACATGCGCCGCTGCTTCAAGGTCTGGAGGAAGGCCAGTTCCCTCTCTTGTACATGCAGAGGCAAGCCAACCGTCACCGGTCCCAGGCTCCCGGTTACTGTCCTGGTCAAGAGGTATGGCTTAAGTCACGTGATCTTCCATTGAAAGCGGAGTCTAAGAAGATGGCGCCGCGTTTTATAGGACCGTTCAAGATACTGTCTATTGTTAACCCCTGCGTGGTTAAACTACAGCTTCCTGCCTCCCTACGGGTTCATTCCACTTTTCATGTTTCCCAGATCAAGCCTGTGTCGGTTAGCCCTCTGTGCCCGCCCTCTCGTCCCCCTCCTCCGCCCAGGATCGTGGGTGGGGGTCCTGTCTACACTGTCCGACGACTTCTGGATGTTCGCCGCCGGGGTCGTGGTTTCCAGTACCTGGTGGATTGGGAGGGTTATGGTCCTGAGGAATGTTCCTGGGTTCCCAGGAGCTTCATTGTGGATCCTGCTCTGGTCCGTGAGTTTCATAGGTTACATCCTGATAAACCCTGTCGGCCGCCGGGTGGCGTCCGTAGAGGGGGGGGTACTGTTAGGCCTACTGCTGCTAGGTAGCTCTCTCTCTGCTCTCTCCCTCCCCTCTGTCTGTTCTTGATTGCAGGAGTGAAGTCTGGTGTGCGGGAGTCAGGGTTCCAGCTGCAGCTCATTCACCATAATCACCTCAGCCTTAAAGACCCGGTCAAACTTGCCACTCATCGTCAGATCATAGTCAAGACGACCATGTTAGTCTCGCTGTTGACTCAACCTGCTTGTTTTCGCTCTTTGTGTTTTTGGCCTGTTCTATTTACTTTTCTCCTGTGCCACAGATTATTGGAACCTGACTCCTGCCTCCGCTTCACTCCTGCCACCACCACCCTGCTTTCCACTACCGGACCTCCCTTTTGGACTCACCACGGACACTAGGACGTTACGGTACCACTCCTGCTCAGAACCTGGATCTGTTACCCTCCCTGTAAACCTGGACTTGCTCTTCCCCTATTTTTGGAAACCTGGACAATTGCACGTTGTAAATAAACCTGTTAAACCTTCTCTGGCTCGGTGTAGTTGTCTGCATTTGGGTTCATATCTAGTTAAATCGTGACACAGTATCCGGCTGTTGCAGCGAACAGTTGTCGCCCCAGCTAGGCTGAATATCTCAGAGCTGTTTCTGGTGAATATCTATATCTACAGGATTTTTCCTCCTTGTTTCTGTCTACTGTTGTTGTTGTCATCAGTGGATTCTCAGTTTTTCTGTGTTTTTCCGTTCCTCCTCTGCAGTGGCAATGGCTGTCAACCGGCTGAGAAGATAAACAGGATCAAAGCGTTTCCTGGTTTTGAGATTTGCTTCCAAAAATGTGATTGTTAGTGAGCATGTGTTTGGTATACGCTTCAGAGATGAC
This sequence comes from Coregonus clupeaformis, assembly GCF_020615455.1. Classification (NCBI taxonomy): domain Eukaryota; kingdom Metazoa; phylum Chordata; class Actinopteri; order Salmoniformes; family Salmonidae; genus Coregonus; species Coregonus clupeaformis. Next base: position 377,983 of record NW_025533587.1, read on the forward strand.
AAGAGGCTTGGCATCTGACAGACATTTGATGTGCGTAGCAGCTGAGAGCTTTCCTGTTCTCCTCTCTTCTGAGAAATAGATGACAAATGAGAGATACCTAAATAGTCCTGATGAAGTTAAGTGACTCATGTAGTTGAGAAAAACACACCATTGAAAGCAAATGAGCAAGCTAGCCAATCGAATCTAGAGCAGTACTGAACTTCTCACTTTGAAGCCTCAAACATAGAAATGCAATGTATAGGCAGGCACACATGACTGACAATGATCAGTCTAAGCACTGCATAGCAATGTGCAAAGGTCTTGAACATTACTCCCATTTGAACATAACCTAGATCTTGTGGATGCACTTCAAGTATGTCAAGCAAAATATAGGCAATGGAGAAGGGATGGAGAGAGTGAGTAATACCTCCGCTCATCATACTGAGAGGTGAGGGAAAGACTTACAGTGGCTTCAGAAAGTATTCATACCCCTTGACCTGTTCCACATTTTGTTGAGTTTCGACATGAATTCAAAATTGATTAAATATATTTATTTTCTCACCCATCTACACACAATACCTGACGATGACAAGGTGAAAACATGTTTTTCAGAAATGTTTGCTAATTTATTGAAAATGAAATGCAGAAATATCTAATTTACATAAGTATTCACACCCCTGAGTCAATACATGATAGAATCAACTTTCGCAGTGATTACAGCTGTGGGTAAGTCTCTAAGAGTGTTGCACACTTGGATTGTACAATATTTGCACATTATAGTTAAAAAAATTATTCAAGCTCTGTCAAGTTGGTTGTTGATCAATGCTAGACAGCCATTTTCAAGTTTTGCCATAGATGTTCAAGCCGATTTAAGTAAAAACTAACTAGTCCACTCAGGAACATTTAATGTCGTTTGGTAAGCAACTCCAGCGTATATTTGGCGTTGTGTTTTAGGTTATTATGTCTTTTGGAAAGCAGACTGAACCAGGTTTTCCTCTAGGATTTTGCCTGTGCTTAGCTCTATTCTCTTTCTTTTTATCCAAAAAAATTCCCTAGTCCTTGCCGATGATGCAGCCACCACCATGCTTGAAAATATGAAGAGTGGTACTCAGTGCCCCAACCATAACTCTTTGTATTCAGGACATGAAGTGAATTTCTTTTTTTTGCACATTATTTGCAGTTGTACTTTAGTGCCTTACTGCAAACAGGATGCATGGTTTGGAATATTTTATTCTGTACAGGCTTCCTTCTTTTCACTCTGTCAATTATGTTCATATTGTGGAGTAACTACAATGTTGTTGATCCATCCTCAGTTTTCTCCTGTCACAGCAATAAACTCTAACTGTTTTAAAGTCACCATTGGCTTCATGGTGAAATCCCTGAGCAGTTTCCTTCCTCTCCGGTAACTGAGATAGGAAGGACGCCTGTATTTTTGTAGTAACTGGGTGTATTGATACACCATCCAAAGTGTAATTAATAACTTCACCATGCTCAAAGGGATATTTAATGTCTGCTTTTTTATGTTTACCAATCTACCAACAGATGCCCTTCTTTGTGAAGCATTGGAAAACCTCCTTGTCTTTGTGGTTGAATCTGGGTTTGAAATTCACTGCTCTACTGAAGGACCTTACAGATAATTGTATGCGTGGGGTACAGAGATGAGGTAGTCATTCAAAAATCATGTTAAACACTATTATTAAACACAGAGTGAGTCCATGCAACATACTGTATGTGACTTGTTAAGCACATTTTTACTCCTTAATTTACTTAGGCTTGCCATACCAAAGGGGTTGTATACTTATGGACTCAAGACATTACAGATGTTATTTTTTTATTAATTTGTAAACATAGAAAAATAAACATAATTCCACTTTGACATGATGGGGTATTGTGTGTAGGCCAGAGACACAAAATCTCAATTTAATCCATTTGAAATTCAGGCTGTAACACAACAAAATGTGGAAAAAGTCAAATGGTGTAAATACTTTCTGAAGGTGCTTGGTCCCGGTGCAGCGATGGTGGGATAAACATCAGAGGCGGGCATATGGTGTCATACCAACAATCTTTTATCCATGCCCACACCCATCTCCCTCTGCTACTCTGGGCTTTTTATGTCGGTCTCTGGAACACTTCCTACATTCTGTTAGCCAATCACTGTCCACCATCTGTCTATTCCCTTCACTTCTGACATGGCAGTAGAAGTTGCATTTTGGCATGCTCGGTTGAGCAGAATTCTGAGAGACTCAACACACATGGACAGACACACATAGGCCCAAACATGCACAAGGAAACACACAAACAAACCCACACACCACAGTATGATGCATGATAGGGTTGGGCAATGTCAACCTTTGTCCTATTATGATTAAGTAACCATAAACATTTTTTATATACGATGGTATTGCCCTCTAATGGCCAAATTAAATTAAATTAAACATTGGAGAAAAACAAAAGTACAACATTTAATTTAAAAGACAGCTAAAAACGGCCGCTAGCGCGAGCTCGCTTATTCCTCTCTGTTGGAGCTGTGGCACTAAAAAAATGTGTGTCTGTGTGTGCCGACGCGCAAGACAGCCTCGTGTAGTGTGATGGGTTATAAATCATTCAGGGCCTGACTGCACAGCACGCAACTGCTGTCCCCAGAACTGGATGGATATTTTTCAATTATTCAAATTTTTGCCTAATCTTCCTCTCTAGGCCTAGGCTTCTATGTATTGTAGGTAGCTTCTATATATTGCTAATAATAGGCTATGGAAATAGGCCAACTCTACACATCGTTTCTTTCAAAAGCTTTGCTCAGCTGTAAGTTTTATCTTGATTGTTTACTCAATTTCACTTCTTGTTGCCTGTAATATTTGTCATTCAAAATAAAGCTGTGATAGAGAATCACCTATAGACTGACTTCACAATTGTTTCCATTTGAAAGCTGCAACTTTCTGACATTACACACTTTATTAGAATATCCTATTTGGGAAATACTCTTCATAACTTTATCTTGTCTTAGTGCTTTTGATAGGCTAATTTAATTTGTAGAATTTGGCTTTTGGCCGTTTGGTTCACAATGGCAAGGAGGAGGGATGTGTGCATCATTTCACAATAGATTAAGCTTTGCTCAATTCTAAGGTTTGTTCAAACTCCTTAATTTTTATATCATGCTATTGTTTGTTCTACCTCTCATTAATGCCTTAGGCCTATCATGCTTATCAACTCTGTTAGATAAATGCATTGTTTGATCATAAAGTAGAGCGGCGGGACATGGCGGGAGAAAGCCAGCATGCATAAAAGTAATATTCAAAAAATTGGCTTTTAAAATAATTACACACCGGAGTCTCCGCTATAAAAAATAAAACAGGCTTCGGCTATAGGGCCCAGATCATCCAACATTGAGAGAAAAAAATCTGACTGGACATTTTGTGCTGCTTTGGTGAAAATCTTAGCTCTGTCTACATTGTTTTCTTGCAGTCTGTAAATTGTTTATAGTATATTTGTTGAAATAGGTTATGCAGGCTATAGCAAAGGAATAGGCCACTTAGCATGGCCCTGCTGTGTACTGCCCGGTCAGCTCTTTACTGCGTGGTGCCAGTCAAGTAGAAATAGGCTATACATCGTCTGTCACATCACGATGTCTTCACCATTGACAATGGCTGTCAATCATCTTCGAAATCCGATACTATCATAATATCTCCCAACCCTAATGAATGATGCACAAGGCATTGACACACAAACACATTCACAGACAGAAACATGCCGCACAAGGACACACAAACAAATAAACACACACACACACAAGGATGCAGAAAGCATGGGCACACAACCACATACATACATACAAAATAAGGTATTAACAGCACTGATTAATGATAATACAGGAGAAATTGCCCCCCCGAGACTGCAGATCTAACCCTCACTGAAAACATTCCAATGTTTTGGATTAATTGGAATTTGAATTAGCTTGAACTCTGTCTGCGGTACACCATCTCTCATCTCACACACTGGCAGAGGAACTCACACATTCCCACTAAATGCCCATTGCCTGACAGAAAAGATAGTCTAACACACTCGGCCCACACACACACTCACTGCATTTGGTTCACACTGTGATGTGTTTGGAACAGAGGGATGGGATATAGCTGTGACCTCTAGCGCTTGGCCGGCCTTCCCCTCAGTACCTGCTAGTCTTGGATTTCAGTGGGCATCTATTGGGCACTGGTGTTATCAAAGCCAGCTTCTGCCAAGATGTATGAGTTTCTGAAATAATCCGGGTTTTATCCGTGAATGTTGTAGCTCCTGATGCGGACCCTTCAGGCTGGCCAAATGGACCTCCAGAGTCAGCACTCAAAACCATCCTGACTACTGCGCAGAGCTCCAAATAATCACTCACTAATGGCCTTTCTATCTGTAAAATCCTCTAAAAGTAGACCTATGTACTTTAGCTTTGTGATGACGACTAGAGACAACTTATTGAATCAGTGCTATGTACAGTATTACATTTCACTGGCTACAGTATGAGGACAACACTTTATGTATAATCTCCTTTTAGTACTTGAGATGTTTTTTGGTGTCTGTGCACTGAGAGGGATTTGGATTCCAGATCTGAGCAGGCACACACACACAATGCAATGAACATATTGGCTAGCTCTCTACCCCATTACATCTCAGAATGTGCTTGCCTCTGGCTGTACTGTCCCTCTTTGACAATCATAATAACAGTGTTGTGGGCCAAGGCAAGCAGGCATTAGGCTTTCTGAGCTCTTCGTTTTCACAAACAGAAATATCTCTGCCCAACTCACAAAGCCAACTTGATAGGCCACCAGAAAACTGCCAGTTGGTTAAAATAAAACAATCGTGGCGGCTAAAACACCGGTGCCCGCTTTGCAAACAGAACGTGGGCTAGGCGGATACCAGGCAAACAAAAGGCTCAGCGGGCAGAAGAGTGGCATGGCAAGGGGGTGGAGGAGTGATGGGAGGTGGATTTAGTGGGACTGGGATGGGCAACGTGGATGTGGTGGCAGCCACCCAAAGCAAAACTAGCTTAAGACCTGTCTGTAGACAGGAGTTAGGGGAATGTGTTCTCTGTCAGCTCGCTGTTCTCAGGCCACTTGTCTCTGGGTTTGGCACGGCTCAGTGTGGTTCAGCCAGGGTTTGGCACAGGGCTAGGGGTCAGGCCCTCACCCCCTGGGGAGGCCGTTTACGGTTAATTGCTCCCCACGCTGGCCAAGCTGGAGAGAGACAACCTCTGACAGGGAGAATTAGAGGACTGGAAAAAGAGGTACAGAAAAGGACAGAGGGTCAGAGAGAGAGATAGAGATAGAGGGGGAGAGAGAAATAAATAAAAGAGAGATAGAGAAAGATAGAACCATGGTCTGCAGCCAGGTGACTTAATGCTTTCCGGGTCACACTCTGCTCTATATCTGTCCAGTGATATATCTAACAGAGACATGACCTATGAGAGCCTCTCTAGACAGGCTACGGTGGACATCTATCATAGAATACAGCTCCACTCATCATTAAGTCAACACATTGACAAAATAACAACAGTCCCCATTGGCAGCATATCCCAGTGACTGCCAGCTATTCATCAAGAGGGAATGATTCCACCTTAAATGTTTCTTCATGGGTTTAGGTTTGTGTAGTAAAACGTGGTCTAAATTTGATTAAATCATCTCTGTTTTTTGTCAGTGCACGAGTCCTTTCAAGAGCCAGTACTCATACTGATAAAGGAAATATCTCTGGCTCATATTGGTGGCATGCAAGACACACGTTTCAAACTAGCGTCCTAATTTCTTTCCAAATTCCAATAAACCAAAAAGTTTATTTCTGTCATTCCAATGAACCAAAACCTTTTGAAAACAATATTGTCACCCATCTGGAATTTCGATGGGGAAAGGATTGACCAATATTGAGCAACTTTCTCAAATGCACTTCCTCTGTAAGTGTGGAGGGGAGTGATTATGCTTATTAATTAACATCGAAACATTCCATTTTGAGAGGATGAATCATAGAGTTGACCCTGACACGCAAGGAATCAATTCTCAAGAAAAAACAACTAGTCATTCAAATGCAGATGGAACAAGTAATAATTTGTAATATTGACTTACCTGGCTACATAGAGGTTGAATTAAGTACATTTATCACAGACCTTAACTGATTCTATCACACCTGCTACTTGCAATACCTACATTACATTTCCCATCCATGGCCAGTTGTGCTGGAGGCACAGATACTACGGTATCTATCTGGCCTCCATTGTGAGAGTGTTGGAAGTGAGCAGAGTTTACCCTCTTGGTGCATTATTATACTGAGAGAGAGCGAGAGAGAGAGCGAGAGAGAGAGAGAGAGAGAGAGAGAGAGGACTATGTAGCTGGCGGGAACTCATGAGAGGAACTACAAACTGCTGAGCATCCTGACCCCATTTAAACTACAAAACCCACCACAACCTGACCCCATTTAGCGAGCCACTTGTCATCCTGCCTCACTAAAGGCATTCACTTTAATAATACAGAATGCCTGCCTGTTCAGTTCATGCTAAAAAATACACCCTGGCTTATAACTGCATGGTGAAGATTTTTTAATGAGCAATCCCCGTTGCTGTAGATGTTTGAGAGTTATCATCATTGCTTGACAAGTTTTCACTCTCTGAAGGAACATGCTACATAGAGAAACATAAGCCTGGAGGACAGTAGGACTGAAGGCAGACACAGTACATATTTTAACTCCACATGGGGCAGCAGGTATCATCTGGCTGATTCCAGCTCATGCTGATTGGTTGGTGATGTTATTAATCCACAGAGACAGTACAGAAACTAACACGATAGTTCAAAACTCAAACCGTAACTGAAGTGAAGGTGCAGCCCGGTTTGAACTTCACACGTTGCTCTGCTCTATGAGAGCCCGGATCAGATTGAGACTTTATGAAAACTAATGATGCAAGAAAGGAGCTGAGCCTCTCCAAAATATCCCAATTCATTAAGCCCTCCCAGATGTATCAGCTTGAAACAGGGGGCAGGGGAAGGGGAGAGAGATAAGGGAGGGAGTCAACCATTAATAGAAGGAGCTAAGGAGGGAGCCTTATGGCTGTCGAGTGTGTGTGTTTGTGACCACTGCTGCTGATCCAAACATATTCAGGGATACATTTCTCGCTCAGAGACACCACATAAAGCAATCAGGAGCTGAGCAGATGTTCTGCATGGGTTTTAACAGAGTATCCACCTCTCTCTCTCTCTCTCTCTCTCTCTCTCTCTCTCTCTCTCTCTCTCTCTCTCTCTCTCTCTCTCTCTCTCTCTCTCTCTCTCTCTCTCTCGGCGACAAACCATTTACAACAAAAACATATTGACATAGTAAAAGAAATAAAAGTGTGAAAAAAAAATATATATATATATATAAAGGATATTCCATGTTAAAACCCTCATATTAAACACCAATGGTATTCATTAAGTTTATGTTTTATATTCAGGATAGTCTCGCGTTGCCATACCTCCAAAATCAAGTCGTTGTCACGCCTCCCTTGGAGGTCTGGAGAATTTTGTATTGCATAAATGGTTTGAATGTTCCACTGGCTCCCAGTGGCAAGATTTCGATTGGACGTTACATTTCAAGAACCAACATGCCTGTAGAAGGGGTGCTGTGTGTTATGTGCGTCACTGTTTCCCATGTGGGTAGTTGTTGCCTATGCTAGTTTCAAGCGCTTTCTCATTTTGAAGAGATTAAGTGTTGATTATTTGAAGTGAAGTGTTTAAACTTGTTTTAATTGTTAAACTATTATTCAAAATAAACTAGTGTCAATGTTGATTAATCACATATCACAAACCTGCAATAAAGAGGGGAAGTGGTTATGTCTCTAATGTGTCTGTGTTTCTGTGTTGTACTCTCAAATGAACATTTCCTTTTTATCTAGTTATAAGATCTCCAATCGGTTGTATTTGATTGTCACTCTCTCTCAGTATATCAGCTACGTGAATACATTTAGCAGCTTATCATATGGCATGCATCGCCAATGCAGCCATATGCCTACAGTATAATGGCATTACTGACCTTATGGGCATCTGTCATCTGAAGCAGAGAATAGCTAAACTCACACATTGTTTACATGTCAATTAAAAATGAAACCAGTAGACAGTGAACAGTATACAGTGGGGGAAAAAAGTATTTAGTCAGCCACCAATTGTGCAAGTTCTCCCACTTAAAAAGATGAGAGAGGCCTGTAATTTTCATCATAGGTACATGTCAACTATGACAGACAAAATGAGAGAAAAAAATTCCAGAAAATCACATTGTAGGATTTTTTATGAATTTATTTGCAAATTATGGTGGAAAATAAGTAGTTGGTCAATAACAAAAGTTTCTCAATACTTTGTTATATACCCCTTGTTGGCAATGACACAGGTCAAACGTTTTCTGTAAGTCTTCACAAGGTTTTCACACACTGTTGCTGGTATTTTGGCCCATTCCTCCATGCAGATCTCCTCTAGAGCAGTGATGTTTTGGGGCTGTCGCTGGGCAACACGGACTTTCAACTCCCTCCAAAGATTTTCTATGGGGTTGAGATCTGGAGACTGGCTAGGCCACTCCAGGACCTTGAAATGCTTCTTACGAAGCCACTCCTTCGTTGCCCGGGAGGTGTGTTTGGGATCATTGTCATGCTAAAAGACCCAGCCACGTTTCATCTTCAATGCCCTTGCTGATGGAAGGAGGTTTTCACTCAAAATCTCACGATACATGGCCCCATTCATTCTTTCCTTTACACGGATCAGTCGTCCTGGTCCCTTTGCAGAAAAACAGCCCCAAAGCATGAAGTTTCCACCCCCATGCTTCACAGTAGGTATGGTGTTCTTTGGATGCAACTCAGCATTCTTTGTCCTCCAAACACGATGAGTTGAGTTTTTACCAAAAAGTTATATTTTGGTTTCATCTGACCATATGACATTCTCCCAATCCTCTTTTGGATCATCCAAATGCACTCTAGCAAACTTCAGACGGGCCTGGACATGTACTGGCTTAAGCAGGGGGACACGTCTGGCAATGCAGGATTTGAGTCCCTGGCGGAGTAGTGTGTTACTGATGGTAGGCTTTGTTACTTTGGTCCCAGCTCTCTGCAGGTCATTCACTAGGTCCCCCCCGTGTGGTTCTGGGATTTTTGCTCACCGTTCTTGTGATCATTTTGACCCCACGGGGTGAGATCTTGCGTGGAGCCCCAGATCGAGGGAGATTATCAGTGGTCTTGTATGTCTTCCATTTCCTAATAATTGCTCCCACAGTTGATTTCTTCAAACCAAGCTGCTTACCTATTGCAGATTCAGTCTTCCCAGCCTGGTGCAGGTCTACAATTTTGTTTCTGGTGTCCTTTGACAGCTCTTTTGGTCTTGACCATAGTGGACTTTGGAGTGTGACTGTTTGAGGTTGTGGACAGGTGTCTTTTATACTGATAACAAGTTCAAACAGGTGCCATTAATACAGGTAACGAGTGGAGGACAGAGGAGCCTCTTAAAGAAGAAGTTACAGGTCTGTGAGAGCCAGAAATCTTGCTTGTTTGTAGGTGACCAAATACTTATTTTCCACCATAATTTGCAAATAAATTCATTAAAAATCCTACAATGTGATTTTCTGGATTTTTTTTTCTCAATTTGTCTGTCATAGTTGACATGTACGTATGATGAAAATGACAGGCCTCTCTCATCTTTTTAAGTGGAAGAACTTGCACAATTGGTGGCTGACTAAATACTTTTTTTCCCCACTGTATGAGGCAAACCTCTATGTATCACTGACCCTGGATAAGCTAGCGACTGGGATAACACAGCTATCCCTTTAGGTCAATAATATACTGTTTTTATTAACATTTTGTTTGCTTTATAATCGTGACACAAATTGAACAAGCAAGTAGCTGGCTAGTTAGTTATACCTATGTAGCTTATAAGTTTAGCTGACTTTTCTCAAAACGAACCTCATTGTGGCTTGCTACTTCTTGTCCCTTATGCTAACTTTTACAGCCAAATAGCCCTTCAGAAACATAAATAGAAAAAATATTGATATGGCCAGCATTGTAGACCATTTCTCCCCTCTTGCTTCAGCTTTAGCGCATCTCTGCAAATGTTCTAAAATGTTTTATCCCCAGTGCTTGTTTGGTAAAAAATTTTAGTCATCACGCACTGTTGCTCCTACGGCACTAATCTGGTGAGCACCTTTGAAGCTCCGCCCAAGCAAGGAATTTGATTGGTTTGACGTGTTGTGAGGCAGTACTGATTTACACCGGGTCCTGACCCCTCTTTAGCTGATTTCTGCCATGGAACTTCCCCAGGCTTCCCAGAGAGAAGCCTGTTTCACGACAAGGCTATATTCAAGATAATGTTTTACAGTGTTGTCATTCAATTTTTTTATTTTAAAATCTTATTTGATTATTTTATATATTTTACATGTGATTAGGCCACTGAGAGGGCCATAGATAATTACATACACCTGTGATAATCTGAAGTACCCAAAATGGCCACTAGATATCTTGTGATAAATTACATAAAATCCTTGAATGTTACCAGATTTCTAGTAGTTTACAGGTAAACTTTGAAAGTTTCCAGTAACATACCCTCCCTTTGCAACCCTATTTCTGAGTCTACACACACTCACCTAATATACTTCCAAAAATAAACCTCTCCCACTCACCCGCTGTCTCAATCTGACCTGCTCTCTCCCACTCCCTTACTCTCACCTGTATGTCTTCCAGTCCAAATTTTCTGATCCTGACACAGGTGGTAGCTAGTCTATTTAATTGAGGCTCCAATTTATTTAGTCTCACAGTTATAATTATGCGGGCTAATTGATGTACACACTCTCCTGTACTTTTGTTTCACAGAGAGTAAAGCTTTCAGAGGCTATTATGACATTAAAAACCCCTAGAGTCGATTGAAGGCTTCCGCATCTGAGGTGGAAAGTGGCAGAGCTACAGCGCTGTTTGGCAGACGAGGAGACATCCCGAAAATCGGTCTTCTCGCGAAAACGTCTGTATCATCCAAACTGTGTGGGCTACAAACTAATATGACCCCACTATGGTATTCTCTGTTTTGTTCTAAGACCCCCACAGGTTTCCCAGGGCTCGTCTGAAGGTAACCTGGTACCGGTTAAAAAAACTATTGGAAATATGGAAGTAGTTTTGTGCCCCTCAAAAAAGAGAGTTAAGTATATGTCAAATGTATATATAAAATTACTGAGCTTTCTTAAATCTCCTAGATACAGTATAGGACAGACACTTCAAAACATTATTCCTTATGATACATTTTGTAACTGTCTTTTTTGCCATTCATGAATGTGTTTTAATGGGCTATAGTAGTAAAGGACAATTTTTTTATATATATATTCCAAATTCCAAATCAAACAGCTAAATGATCATTCTTAAAACAATTATATATGTCAGCTTAGTAGAACGAACGGCTCTGTTTGAACGGTTCTTTTAGTTGAACGGAACCGAATCACATCGGTGAGAGCATTCATTTGGCTCCCTAATTTGCATACTGGTAGACTACTTCTGCTTTTTGTTGATTATCTGCAGATAAATTATGAAAATATTAAATGAAGATGTTGAATCCTCACTGCAGGAACAATAGGTAGTGGATAGAGAGCCTCATTCTGGTCCAAAATATGACAAAATAAAACAGATTGAAGGTTTAAAAGCTAATGTCATAATACTTACGCTATATGGTATTATGAAGGTTACTGATATAGAACTACTGATTTGATGTTTAACACCTGCTTCATTCTTCAATCGTATCTGTAGGTCTATTCATGGACGCCTAACTTTGTATAAAAGTGGGGGTGCACAATCTGGCGGGGGTCTTGGGTCCTCCCCCTGAAAACTATTGCATTTTAAAAACCATTTTCCTGCAATTCTATATTGTTTCTCAACAGGGAATCCATGTTTACTCAAACTAAATTGAAAGAGTAGATTTAGTTTCTGCCACAATAAATTAAATTGAAAAGGTAGACTAGACTTGTTTTTCTGACTAGATTACAAATCTAACGCCTTCGCTCAAAGTCCCACCCACAGTGAAAGATTGACAGGTCTGAATCCGTACCAACTCTGTGACTCACAAACATCCTGCCCTCTTCCCTTACAATCCCACCCACAGTGATTGATTGACAGGCCAAACTGTTAAAGCGGTTAAACTGAAGATAAACTGACAGGCCAAACTGAAGCATAGTTCCCGCTCAGCCCAGTCAAAACTGTTCGCTGCTCTGGCACCCCAATGGTGGAACAAGCTCCCTCACGACGCCAGGAGAGCGGAGTCACTCACCACCTTCCGGAGACATTTGAAACCCCACCTCTTTAAGGAATACCTGGGATAGGATAAAGTAATCCTTATACCCCCCCCCCCAAAAAAAAAAAAAAAATAATAAAATAAAATAAATAATTGTAAAGTGGTTATCCCACTGGCTATTGGGTGAATGCACCAATTTGTAAGTCGCTCTGGATAAGAGCGTCTGCTAAATGACGTAAATGTAAATGTTAAAGGGATAGTTGACTGAAATCACAAAATGACATGTTGGTTTCCTTACCCTAAGTGTCCACAGCAGCAGAGCCAATAACATACATAATTTGAAGAACAGACATCGTGGCAATTCATATCTTGCAGTAAAACCTTAAATATGGGCCTAGACAATATCCAAAACAACTAACACACTGAATTCATACATGTTCAGTCATTTTAATTGTAGTCATGTCTTTCTACTTAATACCACAACTAATTTTACCAATCTTAGAGGTAAAGTCGTTAAAGTATTCAATAATTTAGCTGTGTATTTTGGTTGGAATTAAAACATCAGAATGTACCAGGGGACACCAAAATAGAGCTAGTTCAGCATTTTTTTCTGCAGAAAGGAACTCTCTGGCTAGCTACTTTTTCTGTTTGGCTGGCTACTCCATGTACTTACGAAAAACACAGCGCGCGCGCACACACACACACACAACCTAATCTCTTTCATGGCAGGAAGAGTAAAAGCTTGAGTCTACACTCCCTTAATAAAGATAATACTTAAAAAAATAAACTTACTCTCCCACTCACCTGCTCTCTCAAACTGACCTGCTGTCTCAAACTGACCTGCTTTCTCCCACTCACTTTCTCTCACCTGTATGTCTTCCAGTTCAAATATCCTGATCCTCTCCCACACACAGGTGGTAGCTAGTCTCTTTAATTGAGGCTCCAATTCCGTTATAATTATGCAGGCTGATTGATACTCTAGCATGATGAACAGCTGGAGAGAATAGGGCCACATTAGTAGGATCTGTGACTTACTAAAATGCCCAGACCAATCATACTCCTAGAAATCTTATCCTGAGTAGAAGACCATCTCCTCTATCTCCTCCAACTCATGTTGTACCATCCCTCATTGGTCCAGCCTGTGGCATCTGCAGCTGTCTGCTCTGTAGTTTCACATAATTCTGCATTCTGTGGGCGTCTGTAAGCTACTGTGCAGTAATGAAACGCACCCATACTGTTAGAGGAAATGGAAGATTTCACAATGCGTTCGAGAAACATCGGAGTCCCTTCGCCACGTTTCCACCGCTCATCGGTGGAGGGAGAGTATTCTCATCACATTGTCATTAGTGCCACACTGAGCCTTTGTAATGGCTGACCGCACACACAAATCACCTCAGTGTATGTGTGTATGGTGGTGTGTGAGGAGGGGGGCAGCAATGTCTTCAGTTACGAACACTACATAATACCAAGTTTCCAGATAATCAGATTTGCAATTGGATAATGAAATGTAAAGACACGTATTGTGTGGGGACCAAAGAGGTCATGTGAAGAAAATGTTCTCATTCGGTACATTAAGAACACAAGCAGGAACATATCATGTGGAGAGACACACACACACACACACACACACACACACACACACACACACACACACACACACACACACACACACACACCGTTACAGATGTATTCTGGTTCTGTGGTCTGTCAAGAGGTGCAGCTATTCAACAAACCTCCTCACACATTGCCCTTTCCTACCTTCACCCGTCCATTAAAATGCAATAATTCTTAATGGAGCAACAATGGTGACCCTTGGAATTTATTTAACAGATCATTTAAATGTGATTAAGTGGCCCTGTGTCATGTCTGACTCAATATGGTGGAGCAGGGGTGCTGAGAGAGTGTGGGCGAGGGCTCTGTTTGAGGAGGCTCTTACATGCAATCATATTTTCATTACCAAGATGGCGTAGCAGTGCGGTTGTGGTTTTATTCTGTGTCCTAGTGTAAATATCCAGTTTCTTGTTTTTTTTGGTCTATTTTGTATATATTTCTCAATTTTACTTTTCATTCTTTAACTAAATATACTTTCCTGCAACCCGCCTCACCCAACGTGGAAAGGATTCTATTATTTATTTATAACTTTCATCAAGAACCTTAAGCTGAAACTAGTCTAGCTGCAACTGAATGGCTACTTGCTATTAGTCACCGTTAGCGTCTTCACCATTGTCCGTGGCCTACACTATCCACCAGCCAGCTCTAGCTCTAGCCTGGACAATTCGTCGGCCAGTCTGCACAGCGTGCTATCGACCCAGAGCATATCAGACTTTCTGCCGGAATCACTGGACCCTAGCGCCGGATCACCGCAACCAGCTAGCTGCAACCTGTTGTTGGCTAATTACCATTGCCCCATAGCAAGCACCAGTTATCCTTGAGCTAGCCTCAGGCCCATCTCCCGGCTATCTACCTCTCTGTCAACCGGACGGGACCTCCTAGTGTTGACACTGAGCCCCGCCGATCCAACACGACTGGTTTGCCGACGAAATCGTCTGATGTGGTTTCAACAGGCTTCCCGTTGCGACGACCACGAAGATCCATCTGCTAGCCCCGGCCCGCTAGCACACGCAAACTACAACTGTGCTTCCTGCTAGCTGTGCTGAAGCACCAATTTGAACTGCTCTCTGACTCACATATTGCTGTTCACTGGACCTTATGATCACTCAGCTGCACAGCTGATGCCTGCTGGACTGTTCCTTTACACGGTACCCTGTCCTGTTTATTCTGTTTAGCCTCAGCCCAAACTTTATCGCTATTACCAGTTGTTGTCTTAGCTCTCTCTAATAACACCTGTGATTGCTTTATGCCTCTCTCCCATGTCAATATGCCTTGCCTATTGCTGTTTGGGTTAGTTCTTATTATACAATTTCACTGTAGAACCCCAAGTCCCTCTCAAACTGCCTCAAATAGTTCCTTTGTTCCACCCCCCATACACGCCGAGACCGGCTCAATCGGTGCCTCCAGTGATGCTATCTCTTTCATTGTTACCCAACGCTTAGGTTTACCTCAACTGTACTCATATCCTTCCATATCCTTTTCTGTACATAATGCCCTGAATCTTTTCTACAACGCCCGGAAATCTGCCCCCTTTATTCTCTGTACCCAACGCACTAGAAGACCAGTTCTTAAAGCCTTTAGTCATATCCTTATTCTACTCCTCCTCTGTTCCTCTGGTGATGTAGAGGCTAACCCAGGCCCTGCAGCCCCCAGTATCACTCCTACTCCCCAGGATATATCATTTGTTGACTTCTGTAACCGTAAAAGCCTTGGTTTTCTGCACGTAAATATCAGAAGCTTCCTTCCTAAGTTTGAGTTATTCACTGCGTTAGCACACTCCGCCAACCCTGATGTTCTAGCAGTGTCTGAATCCTGGCTTAAGAAGGCCACCAAAAATTCTGAAATTTCCATCCCCAACTATAATATTTTCCGTCTAG
The DNA here is from genome assembly GCF_020615455.1 of Coregonus clupeaformis. Lineage (NCBI taxonomy): Eukaryota > Metazoa > Chordata > Actinopteri > Salmoniformes > Salmonidae > Coregonus > Coregonus clupeaformis. The sequence goes on from NW_025533587.1 coordinate 393,689, forward strand.
ATAGAACTGCCAAAGGGGGTGGAGTTGCAATCTACTGTAGAGATAGCCTGCAGAGCTCTATCATACCATCCAGGTCTGTGCCCAAACAGTTTGAGCTTCTACTTCTAAAAATCCACCTTTCCAGAAATAAATCTCTAACTGTTGCCGCTTGCTACAGACCCCCCTCAGCCCCCAGCTGTGCCCTGGACACCATATGTGAATTGATTGCCCCCCATCTATCCTCAGAGTTCGTACTGCTTGGTGACCTAAATTGGGATATGCTTAACACCCCGGCCATCCTACAATCTAAACTAGATGCCCTCAATCTCACACAAATTATCAACGAACCTACCAGGTACAACCCTAAATCCGTAAACATGGGTACCCTCATAGATATCATCCTGACAAACTTACCCTCTAAATACACCTCCGCTGTCTTCAACCAGGATCTCAGCGATCACTGCCTTATTGCCTGCGTCCGTAACGGGTCCGCGGTCAAACGACCACCCCTCATCACTGTCAAATGCTCCCTAAAACACTTCAGCGAGCAGGCCTTCCTAATTGACCTGGCCCAGGTATCCTGGATGGATATAGATCTCATTCCGTCAGTAGAGGATGCCTGGTTGTTCTTTAAAAGTAATTTCCTCTCAGTCTTAAATAAACATGCCCCATTCAAAAAATACAGAACTAAGAACAGATATAGCCCCTGGTTCTCCTCAGACTTGACTGCCCTTGACCAGCACAAAAACATCCTGTGGCGTACTGCATTAGCATCAAATAGCGCCCGCAATATGCAACTTTTCAGGGAAGTTAGGAACCAATATACACAAGCAGTTAGGAAAGCAAAGGCTAACTTTTTCAAACAGAAATGTGCATCCTGTAGCACTAACTCCAAAAAGTTTTGGGACACTGTAAAGTTAATGGAGAATAAGAGCACTTCCTCCCAGCTGCCCACTGCACTGAGGCTAAGAAACACTATCACCACCGATAAATGTACAATAATCGAGAATTTCAACAAGCATTTTGCTACGGCTGGCCATGCTTTCCACCTGGCTACCACTACCCCGGCCACCAGCTCTGCACCCTCCGCTGCAACTTGCTCATGCATTCTTATTGGCAGACTAAATAGCCTTGGTTTCTCAAATGACTGCCTCGCCTGGTTCACCAACTACTTCTCAGATAGAGTTCAATGTGTCAAATCGGAGGGCCTGTTGTCTGGACCTATGGCAGTCTCTATGGGGGTGCCACAGGGTTCAATTCTTGGGCCGACTCTTTTCTCTGTGTATATCAATGATGTCGCTCTTGCTGCTGGTGACTCTCAGATCCACCTCTACGCAGACGATACCATTCTGTATACATCTGGCCCTTCATTGGACACTGTGTTAACAAACCTCCAAACGAGCTTCAATGCCATACAACACTCCTTCAGTAGCCTCCAACTGCTCTTAAACACTAGTAAAACTAAATGCATGCTTTTCAACCGAACGCTGCTTGCACCCACCCACCCGACTAGAATCACTACTCTCGACGGGTCTGACCTAGAGTATGTGGACAACTACAAATACCTAGGTGTCTGGTTAGACTGTAAACGCTCCTTCCAGACTCACATTAAGAATCTCCAATCCAAAGTTAAATCTAGAATCGGTTTCCTATTTCGCAACAAAGCCTCCTTCACTCATGCTGCCAAACATGCCCTCGTAAAACTGACTATCCTACCGATCCTTGACTTCGGCGATGTCATTTACAAAATAGCCTCCAACACACTACTCAGCAAATTGGATGTAGTCTATCACAGTGCCATCCGTTTTGTCTCCAAAGCCCCATATACTACCCACCACTGTGACCTGTACGCTCTTGTTGGCTGGTCCTCACAACATATTTGTCGCCAAACCCACTGGCTCCAGGCCATCTATAAATCACTGCTAGGCAAATCCCCGCCTTATCTTAGCTCATTGGTCACCATAGCAACACCCACCCGTAGTATGCGCTCCAGCAGGTATATCTCACTGGTCATCCCCAAAGCCAACACCTCCTTTGGCCGCCATTCCTTCCAGTTCTCTGATGCCAATGACTGGAACAAATTGCAAAAATCTCTGAAGCTGGAGACACTTATCTCCCTCACTAACTTTAAGCATCAGTTGTCAGAGCACCTTACCGATCACTGCACCTGTACACAGCCCATCTGAAATTAGCCCGCCCAACTACCTCATCCCTATATTGTTATTTATTTTGCTCATTTGTACCCCAGTATCTCTATTTGCACATCATCTCTTGCACATCTATCATTCCAGTGTTAATACTAATTGTAATTATTTTGCACTATAGCCTATTTATTGCCTTCCCTCCATAACTTGCTACATTTGCACACACTGTTAATATATTTTGTTGTATTTTTGACTTTATGTTTTGTTTTACCCCATATGTAACTCTGTGTTGTTGTTTTTATCGCACTGCTTTGCTTTATCTTGGCCAGGTCGCAGTTGTAAATGAGAACTTGTTCTCAACTGGCTTACCTGGTTAAATAAAGATTAAATAAAAAAAATATAAAAAAAATGAACATGGGAGAGATTGTAACGAGTGCGCTAGGCAGAAGCATCCGGCTGGCTCGCTGTAAAACATGCAGGCTGTGTGGGATGGACAATTTGAATCCAGCCAAGCTTGGTTATCATACAGTGGCTTGCGAAAGTATTCACCCCCCTTGTTCCTATTTTGTTGCCTTACAACCTGGAATTAAAATAGTTTTTTGGGGGTTTTGTATCATTTGATTTACCCAACAACACTTTGAAAATGCAAAATAACTATTCAACCCCCCAAAGTCACCAAAGAAGGTGAACCTCCGTCCCAGTCTGAAATCTCTGGACAACTGAAACAGGTTTCCCTCAAGAACTTCCCTGTATTTAGCGCCATCCATCATTCCTTCAATTCTGACCAGTTTCACAGTCCCTGCCGATGAAAAACATCCCCACAGCATGATGCTGCCACCACCATGCTTCACTGTGGGGATGGTGTTCTCGGGGTGATGAGAGGTGTGGGTTTGCGCCAGACATAGCATTTTCCTTGATGCCAAAGAAGCTACATTTTAGTCCCATATGACCAGAGTACCGTCTTCCATATGTTTGAGGAGTCTCCCACATGCCTTTTGGCGAACACCAAACGTGTTTGCTCATTTTTTCCTTTAGGCAATGGCTTTTTTCTGCCCACTCTTCCGTAAAGCCCAGCTCTGTGGAGTGTACGGCTTTAAGTGGTCCTATGGACAGATACTCCAATCTCCGCTGTGGAGCTTTGCAGCTCCTTCAGGGTTATCTTTGGCCCATTCTGTGTTTGTAATGCACGATGTATGACTGATGAGTGTTTCCTATTGGTTCATACAGAGAGATGACCAATCGATATGGGTTTCACTTTTGTATGCAGACTGGAAACTTGTTGTTCAGTTCCCAGGAGAGAGGCATCGTCGGTAAAGAGCGCACGGCGTACATCAAAAGGAACCCTACGTGGAGAGACAGGGTTAGACAGATGACAGATGGCACAGTACATCTCGGTCCCGGCAGTAAAAGGAAGACATCATGCACAGCATTGTGCTGACTTGAGGAGGGAGAGATGGGTTGCGTTTTTGTGTATTTACGAATCTGTGTGCGTGTGTGTGTGCGTGTGTGTGCATGTGCATGCGTGCATGTGTGAATGCACATGCGTTGAGTTGTGTGTGTATACAGTATGTGAATGTGCATACTCAAAGCCTGCTTGGCTTGCCAAATGAAACTTTGTATGAACATTGAGATCAGTGCACCCCTTGGCTCGTGTTGAGCTTGCCTATGAATATCAATTTCTGCGTTCTATGAATATCAATTTATAACTGCCTTCATCGCTACATTGCTAGCCCCAACACCCCACCTGACACAAAAGCAAAGCGCCTTTTTGTTTGTGTCAGCATTTATACCAAGGAGTGCTTTCTTGCTCCGCTGCTCAAAAACAGAGCAGCTCCTTCATCCCAGAGGCTAACTTTCCCTCAAGGACAAGGAGAGACTTTGTGTGTGTTCACTGAGACATATTAAAAGGGAACACAGTGAATTCAGGCAACAGCAAAGCAGCCCGGGGCAATGGAGTCGTCAACTCCTAGTTAACACAGCATATACAGTGCCTTGCAAAAGTATTCATCCTCTTTGGCGTTATTCCTATTTTGTTGCATTAAAACCTGTAATTTAAATTGATTTTTATTTGGATTTCATGTAATGGACATACACAAAATAGTCGAAATTGGTGAAGTGAAATTTATAAAAAATTTATAACGGAAAAGTGGTGCATGCATATGTATTCACCCCCTTTGCTATGAAGCCCCTAAATAAGATCTGGTGCAACCAATTACCTTCAGAAATCACATAATTAGTGTCACATGATCTGTCACATGATCTCAGTATATACACACCTGTTCTGAAAGGCCCCAGAGTCTGCAACACCACTAAGCAAGGGGCACCACCAAGCAAGCGGCACCATGAAGACCAAGGAGCTCTCCAAACAGGTCAGGAACAAAGTTGTGGAGAAGTACAGATCAGGGGTGGGTTATAAAAAAATATCAGAAACTTTGAACATCCCACGGAGCACCATTAAATACATCATTAAAAAATGGAAAGAATATGGCACAACAACAAACCTGCCAAGAGAGGGCCGCCCACCAAAACTTACGGACCAGGCAAGGAGGGCATTATTCAGAAAGGCAACAAAGAGACCAAAGATAACCCTGAAGGAGCAGCAAAGCTCCACAGCGGAGATTGGACTTTCTGTCCATAGGACCACTTTAAGCCGTACACTCCACAGAGCTGGGCTTTACGGAAGAGTGCTCATCTTCTCCACAGCACACAAACACACACACACTAATAACACACACACACACACACTCTTTCAGCCATGTTCTTCCAACCTGTTTTACAAGGCAGTTGGTAATCATAGTTGGCAATCAGTTGGTAATCACCATGCTGCTATGTTTTGAACCAGCCAATCTGACTCTTCATCTATCCACTAGTGCAGTGGTGTTCAAACTTGAGGAGACCTCTTTTTTTTTTTTTCGGATTTCTCGCGACCCCGCCCCAAATATGAAGGCACAACCTTAAAAATACAATTAGAAAAATTGGTAAATGTAGATTTTTACATTAACAAATAACCTTTGGCAGTACGTCCAACCAACCTCTGAACCGCAGACCACGTGTAACCAAGCCAGCCCAGAACCTCCACATCCGGCTTCTTCACCTGCGGGATCGTCTGAGACCATCCACCCGGACAGCTGATGAAACTGAGGAGTATGTCTGTCTGTAATAAAGCCCTTTTGTGGGGAAAAACTCATTCTGATTGGCTGGACCTGTCTCCCCAGTGGGTGGGCCTGGCTCCCAAGTGGGTGGGCCTATGGCTGTACCCCTGCACAGGCATGTGAAATCCATAGATTAGGGCCTAATGAATTCATTTCAATTGACTGATTTCCTTATTTGAACTGCAACTCAGTAAAATCATTGAAATTGTTGCATGTTGCGTTTTGTTCAGTGTAGTAAGACAATAAACTAACCATAATGAGGCTATATACAAGTCAATGTGCATGAGTACGAGGTAGTTGAGGTAATTTTGGTAATTTAGGGGTAAAAGTGTCTAGGCAATCAGGATAGATAATTAACACAGTAGCAGCAGTGTATGTGAAGAGCGTGAAAGAATGTGAACATTTGTCTATGTGTGTGTGTGTGTGTGTGTGTCGTCAATATGCGTGTGTATATGTGTTTTGTGTGTGTGTGAGTGAATGTAGTGTGTGTGTGGTGTCCATATGCCTGTGAGTGTGTGAGCGTATGTAGTGTGTGTGTATATGTGTGTGTTGGAGTGTCAGTGTAGTATGTGTGAGTGTGTGCATAGAGCCAGTGCAAGAGAGTCAGTGTAAATAGTCCAGGTAGCCATTTGATTAACTGTTCAGCAGTATTATGGCTGTTCAGGAGCCTTTTGGTCCCAGACTTGGCGCTCCGGTACCACTTGCCATGCAGGAGCAGAGAGAACAGTCTATGATTTGGAGTCTTTGACAATTGTTAGTGCTTTCCTCTGACACCGCCTCGTATAGAGGTCCTGGATGGCAGGGAGCTCGGCCCCAGTGATGTACTGGGCCGTACGCACTACCCTCTGTAGCGCCTTGCAATCGTATGCCAAGCAGTTGCCATACCAAGTAGTGATGCAACCAGTCATGATGCTCTCAATGGTGTATCTGTATAACATTTTGAGGATCTGAGGGCCCATGTAAAATCTTTTCAGCCTCCTGAGGGGGAAGAGGCGTTGTCGTACCCTCTTCACGACTGTGTTGGTGTGTTTGGACCATCGTAGGTCTTTAGAGATGTGGTCACGAGGAACTTGAAGCTCTCGACCCGCTCCACTACAGCCCCGTCGATGTGAATGAGGGCATGTTTCCTGTAGTCCACGATCAGCTCCTTTGTCTTGCTGACGTTGAGGGAGAGGTTGTTGTCCTGGCATCACACTATCAGGTATCTGACCTCCTCCCTATAGGCTGTCTCATCATCGTCGGTGATCAGTTCTTAATGATGTTGTTGGAGTCGTGCACAGCCACACAGTTGTGGGTGAACAGGGAGTACAGGAGGGGACTAAGCACGCACCCTGCAGGGCTCCAGTGTTGAGGGTCAGCATGGTGGATGTGTTGTTGCCTAGCCTCACCACCTGGGGGCGGCCCGTCAGGAAGTCCAGGATCGAGTTGTAGAGGGAGGTGTTCAGTACCAGGGTCCTTATCTTAGTGATGAGCTTGGAGGGCACTATGGTGTTGAATGCTGCGCTGTAGTCAATGAACAGCATTCTCACGTAGGTGTTCCTTTTGTCCAGGTGGGAAAGGTCAATGTCGAGTACAATCTATAGTGGGTCCAGGGTGTCTTGGATGATGGTGTTGATGTGAGCCATGACCAGCCTTTCAAAGCATTTCATGGCTACAGATGTGAGTGCTACAGGGCGATAGTCATTTAGACAGGTTACCTTGGCATTCTCGGGCACAAGGACTATGGTGGTCTGCTTTAAACATAGGTATTACAGACTGGGTCAGGAAGGTTGAAAATGTCAATGAAGACACTTGCCAGCCGGTCAGTGCATGTATTACAGTCCTGCATTAAGGCCTGCAGTGTGAACAAAGCTTAACTGGCGGCCATTATCACCATGGGATCTGGTGACAGCCAATCATATTTACTTTTCTCAGCGATCTCGACTGAACACCACAGGCTACATAAATCGCATTGCTCTCTCCTCTGCCATGTAGAGTACTGTGCAATATTCCATGTAAGATTTTCACACCTCCTTCGGGAGAAGGTAATGGTTTGATCCTGTTGCTTTCTACCTGGTTTAAATTGAGGTCTGTTCAGTGGGTGGGGGGGATTGGATCGTTGATAGATTAATTTGTATTTTAAAAATAATGACTAAAGGATTTCACCCCAAATACAGTATAAATGTGTGAACGGTGTTAGAGTTATAATGTAGTGTCAACCCACTAACAGAGGGGGAGGAGTTAGAAACTGCTGAGAAAGCATTCCAGGGTGAAGGGGACTGAGAAGCTGTTTAAAGGTGGGCGGAGCAAAGTGCCTTTGTGTGTCAGGGGGTATAAAGGCTGTGTATGTATTTTTTGGCGCCAGAGCTCTCCATGATTAAAAATACAGATCATTCTTGCTGGTTGCGGACCTTTGTTTAATTCATGATTAAACCAGAGAATTTACACCCTCTGGGAATTATTCAGAGCATTACGTTTGATTAATTAGAGATATAAATTCTCGTAACAATCGTTTACCACCCCCCACTGGGAGAATATGCTACAGAGAGCTACCTAGAATAGCAATGTAAGCCTACTGTAATAGCTAACACAAGTGGGTGAATAGAACTATCAACCATTTTTATGTCATAAATTATCTTGTCACTCAAAAGTACTGTAACTACTCTGCACTGTAGGGTTGACACCAACCATGCTTTGCGTCCGTCTCTCCATAAATCCTCTATTTGCTCTAATCGTTTGGATACGGTCCAGGAGGACTGATACAGATACTATAGCAGACAGTATTGAGGTTAATACAGCCTTGTGGATAGGTGGTGGTGATGACGCACAGAGCCCAGCTCTCACAGTGTGCTCTCATTATGTGCTGTGACTCCAGGTCTTCAATATTACCCTACAATAATAAATACACTATGGGCCCATCTGCTACAAACTACCACAGGCTATTTAAAGAATGACAGAGAGAGAGCGACAGCGAGAGAGAGACACAGAGACAGAGAGAGATTTTGTACAGGAAGAAAAGAAGAGAGACAGAGAGAGATATTGTACAGAAAGAGGAGAGAGAGAGAGAGAGAGAGAGAGAGAGAGAGAGAGAGAGAGAGAGAGAGAGAGAGAGAGAGAGAGAGAGAGAGAGAGAGAGAGAGAGAGAGAGAGAGAGAGAGAGAGAGAGAGAGATTGTACAGAAAGAGGAGAAGGAGAGAGAGGGGAAAGGTTTGGAGAAGAGAGCGGGAGAGAGATACAGTGGGGAAAATAAGTATTTAGTCAGCCACCAATTGTGCAAGTTCTCCCACTTAAAAAGATGAGAGAGGCCTGTAATTTTCATCATAGGTACACATCAACTATGACAGACAAAATGAGAAAGAAAATTCATTGTAGGATTTTCTATGAATTTATTTGAAAATTATGGTGGAAAATAAGTATTTGGTCAATAACAAAAGTTTCTCAATACTTTGTTATATACCCTTTGTTGGCAATGACACAGGTCAAACGTTTTCTGTAAGTCTTCACAAGGTTTTCACACACTGTTGCTGGTATTTTGGCCCATTCCTCCATGCAGATCTCCTCTAGAGCAGTGATGTTTTGGGGCTGTCGCTGGGCAACACGGACTTTCAACTCCCTCCAAAGATTTTCTATGGGGTTGAGATCTGGAGACTGGCTAGGCCACTCCAGGACCTTGAAATGCTTCTTACGAAGCCACTCCTTCGTTGCCCGGGCGGTGTGTTTGGGATCATTGTCATGCTGAAAGACCCAGCCACGTTTCATCTTCAATGCCCTTGCTGATGGAAGGAGGTTTTCACTCAAAATCTCACGATACATGGCCCCATTCATTCTTTCCTTTACACGGATCAGTCGTCCTGGTCCCTTTGCAGAAAAACTGCCCCAAAGCATGATGTTTCCACCCCCATGCTTCACAGTAGGTATGGTGTTCTTTGGATGCAACTCAGCATTCTTTGTCCTCCAAACACGACGAGTTGAGTTTTTACCAAAAAGTTATATTTTGGTTTCATCTGACCATATGACATTCTCCCAATCCTCTTCTGGATCATCCAAATGCACTCTAGCAAACTTCAGACGGGCCTGGACATGTACTGGCTTAAGCAGGGGGACACGTATGGCACTGCAGGATTTGAGTCCCTGGCGGCGTAGTGTGTTACTGATGGTAGGCTTTGTTACTTTGGTCCCAGCTCTCTGCAGGTCATTCACTAGGTCCCCCCGTGTGGTTCTGGGATTTTTGCTCACCGTTCTTGTGATCATTTTGACCCCAACAGGGTGAGATCTTGCGTGGAGCCCCGGATTGAGGGAGATTATCAGTGGTCTTGTATGTCTTCCATTTCCTAATAATTGCTCCCACAGTTGATTTCTTCAAACCAAGCTGCTTACATATTGCAGATGCAGTCTTCCCAGCCTGGTGCAGGTCTACAATTTTGTTTCTGGTGTCCTTTGACAGCTCTTTGGTCTTGGCCATAGTGGAGTTTGGAGTGTGACTGTTTGAGGTTGTGGACAGGTGTCTTTTATACTGATAACAAGTTCAAACAGGTGCCATTAATACAGGTAACAAGTGGAGGACAGATGAGCCTCTTAAAGAAGAAGTTACAGGTCTGTGAGAGCCAGAAATCTTGCTTGTTTGTAGGTGACCAAATACTTATTTTCCACCATAATTAGCAAATAAATTCATTAAAAATCCTACAATGTGGTTTTCTGTCATAGTTGACGTGTACCTATGATGAAAATTACAGGCCTCTCTCATCTTTTTAAGTGGGAGAACTTGCACAATTGGTGGCTGACTAAATACTTTTTTCCCCACTGTAGATACTGAACACGCACAACAATCATAATATACACTGCTGTACCTGACTGATACCCAGCCCTATACATATCTACCTCCATCACTCCAGTATCTGCACATTGTAAATAGGTAGTGGAACGACATGCGAAGATATTGAAATATGGTGTGAAACTGAAACAGAGGAAGATTTTTACTAGAGGTAAAACTGCTAAACAATATTTTCATATTTAATATTTATTGAACAAGAGAGGCGCCAGAGCTCTCATACCTACCAACATGAATGTATCTATTAACCTTGCATGAATGTGAATTTCCTAGGATTTGAGGTAATCATCTTTTGCAAGGGACACAGACCATTTAGCTGACCATTAAACAAAATTTGCATTGATACTTAGAGTACAGATGTTTGTCTCTCATTTAGGTAATCGCTTGTGGAAATCATTATGCAAAAAGTATTGAATGCTTCACCACACTTTGGAAAACATTCCATGTTCCAATTCCATGGCTTTATACTGTAAATACCAAGCAGACACTATCTACTGTGAATATCCAAAGGACGTAGATAATGCAACAGTGTCCACCATGCATTTCACAGCTGTGAAGTATAAAACCACATAAAGGGGCAGGTTGAGAGACTTACTGTATGTATTTAATTACAGTACTCTGTAGCTCAAGGATCGATCAGAATGCGTAGCTCAAGGATCGATCAGAATGCCTACTGAGATATGTAAACGCCATTACTTACTGTAGTGATATCACAGCCACCTGGATTATCCAGAGAGTAGAGCCACTGGCTGGCCCATATAGATATAATTACTAGAATGGGAAAAGCCCCTCAAACCATGGCAAGTTGAACAATGACTTGAATGGGGTTGGTGATTAAAATTATTTTTATGGGCTTGCCATCCTTGCCATCCCTAAAAGACTAATAGATCCTCCACTGCAGTAGCAATAGCACTACCAACATGTTTATAATGGATTCTCAAGCTCTCAACCACATTTGAACAACATTGCATCCCCACTCAGAATAAAAGCTCGTCAGGACTCCATGTGAAGACGCAGTGAAGCATAATTGGAGAGTGATCCGATCATCTTGGTCAGATAAAAAGTGACAAATGTAGGGGCCTTAACCCAACACCCAGCAACATCAGCAAGGGATGCAGATCTCTTGGCGTAACGGATAAGGTGTTGGCTTGTCAATCGCTGGACTCTCAAATGTGCTGCAATATCAATAGCAGGTGTATGTACATAAGGCCATGCCAAGTCTTACCTTCTGCCTGATCTCTTCCTCCATGGAGACAGGTGATCCCAGCTCGGCCACCTTCTTGATGCCCTCGCTGGCGTAGCCACCATACTCCCACAGCACATAGTTCTTAGAGTGGGACGCTCCGATGATGGCCGACCAGTGGTTAGCACGCCCTGGTGAGATTAAGAAACAAAACAACAACAGAATTATCATAATCTCTTACTATCCAGGAGGCAGGTTGGCCAAACATTTGTTCCAGTGAAAGGTTTGCACCTATTCCCATTCCGCAAGGCAAATTATATGTACAGTTGAAGTCGGAAGTGTACATACACCTTAGCCATTTTATTTTAAGAATGTGAAATGTCAGAGTAATAGTAGAGAGAATTATTTATTACAGCTTTTATTTCATCACATTCCCAGTGGGTCAGAAGTTTACATACACTCAATTAGTATTTGGTAGCATTGCCTTTAAATTGTTTATCTTGGGTCAAACATTTCGGGTAGCCTTCTACAAGCTTCCCACAATAAGTTGGGTGAATTTTGGCCCATTCCTCCTGACAGAGCTGGTGTAACTGAGTCAGGTTTGTAGGCCTCCTTGCTCATAAATGCTTTTTCAGTTCTGCCCACACATTTTCTATAGGATTGAGGTTAGGGCTTTGTGATGGCCACTCCAATACCTTGACTTTGTTGTCCTTAAGTTATTTTGCCACAACTTTGGAAGTATGCTTGGGGTCATTGTCCATTTGGAAGACCCATTTGCAACCAAGCTTCAACTTCCTGACTGATGTCTTGAGATGTTGCTTCAATATATCCACATAATTTTCCTTCCTCATGATGCCATCTATTTTGTGATGTGCACCAGTCCCTCCTGCAGCAAAGCAGCCCCACAGCATGATGCTGCCACCCCCGTGCTTCACGGTTGGGATGGTGTCCTTCGGCTTGCAATCTTCCCCCTTTTTCCTCCAAACATAACGATGGTCATTATGGCCAAACGGTTCTATTTTTGTTTAATCAGACCAGAGAACATTTCACCAAAAAGTACGATCTTTGTCCCCATGTGCAGTTGCAAACCGTAGTCTGGCTTTTTTATGGCGGTTTTGGAGCAGTGTCTTCTTCCTTGCTGAGCGGCATTTCAGGTTATGTCGATATAGGACTCGTTTTACTGTGGATATAGATACTTTTGTACCTGTTTCCTCCAGCATCTTTACAAGGTCCTTTGCTGTTGTTCTGGGATTGATTTGCACTTTTCACACCAAAGTATGTTCATCTCTAGGAGACAGAACACGTCTCCTTCCTGAGCGGTATGACAGCTGCATGGCCCATGGTGTTTATACTTGCGTACTATTGTTTGTACAGATGAACGTGGTGCCTTCAGGCGTTTGTAAATTGCTCCCAAGGATGAACCAGAACTATGGAGGTCTACAATTGTTTTTTTTCTGAGGTCTTGGCTGATTTCTTTCGATTTTCCCATGATGTCAAGCAACGAGGCACTGAGATTGAAGGTAGGCCTTGAAATACATCCACAGGTACACCTCTAATTGACTCAAATTATGTCAATTAGCCTATCAGAAGCTTCTAATGCCATGACATAATTTTCTGGAATTTTCCAAGCTGTTTAAAGGCACAGTCAACTTAGTGTATGTAAACTTCTGACCCACTGGAATTGTGATACAGTGAATTATAAGTGAAATAATCTGTCTGTAAACAATTGTTGGAATAATTACTTGTGTAATGCACAAAGTAGATGTCCTACCCGACTTGCCAAAACTATAGTTTGTTAACAAGAAATGTGTGGAGTGGTTAAAAAACGAGCTTTAATGACTCCAACCTAAGTGTATCTAAACTTCCGACTTCAACTGTATGTCATTGAAATGATACAACATGCAAATGTAGATATTCCAACAATAATCTTTTTTTATTTCTAAATCACCTTTGGTTATTCAGGTGAAATTTGTGGAGTGGTTGAAAAACTAGTTTTAATGACTCCAACCTAAGTGTATGTAAATTTCCGACTTCAACTGTATATAAGTAAAAGTTAATGGTATGTGTGAAAAAGTGTAATTAAGATGAATTTAAGGTTACGAAATGTTCTGTTTCTTATTCACTTTGAAAATTACAGATAATGATTCATATGGAAGTACTCTACATATCAGATCGTGACACAGTAATTATATTATTATATCACATATTTTTTTACATCAGTGGCTCAGTACCTAACTCTCAGTAAATCTCTGTAGACCTTTAGGCTCGATTGAAATGAACAGGTAGATCTTAACACGCTCCTACAGGTTACCACTACTAACGGGAGATTAAATGCAACTGCGGGCTAAACTAAGCTTCATTGCAATGAAAACCCACAAGGATAAACCATCAGATCAGTTGATCTCCGTTACCGTGTCAAGTGATTATGATACCAGTCTAGATTCTCTACTCCTGCCCCCAATGAAATATCGACCTATCAGTAGCATCGGAAAACTGTAAGGCTGATGAATGTAAAAATAAATACTTATTTGAGTATAAGAATATTAGGGTAGACCATCAACGTAGGTTTTCTATTCATACAACATGTCAGTTAAACAGTAGACAGTAGATTTGCAGTGGTAAACGAGGAAATACTTTATTTCAGTTGTACAGAATTATTGCCAAATAGATAAATTGCCGTTAGTCTGCTCATAAACTTGGACTAAGTTGTTCTGATGATAATACCAACCAGTGGGCGAAATAGTCTTGAAAAATGTTGGCTGCAATCAAGACTAAAAGATAACCTTGACATCTACGTTAGGGAGCGGTAAATCGCTGGCCAATGTTGGTTGCAATTGAGATCAGTTGTGCGGGTGACTTTAGCGTGTATTGATGGTTTAACGAGAGATAAAATGGCAATAATCTGGTGACTTTCAATGATTGCAATTGGCCCATACAGTCTATTGCAATGTTCAGTGAGAAACAATAATGATGTGTACAAGACTATAAACAAGCAGGAAAACTTATATCCGGAGCCTGCTTTTCTAGTTGCCGGCGATTTTAATTCTGCGTCATTAAGACACGCGATGCCCAACTTCCATCAACGAGTCTCCTTCGCCACTAGGGGCGATAAAGTCCTAGACCACTGTTCTACCCACAAGCAAGCATACAAGGCCCTGTCTCGTCCGCCATTCAGCAAATCAGATCATGACTCCATACACCTGCTTCCTGTTTACAAGCAGAAGCTCAAACAGGAAGTACCCATGACTCGCTCCATTGAGAAATGGTCACCAGAATCAGATACTATGCTACAGGACTGCTTTGCTAGCGCTGATTGGAATGTGTTTCGAGACTTCGCCGATAAAATCAACAAGCTAACCACCTCCGTCACCAGCTTCATTAGGAAATGCATCTGCGACTTTGTCCCCACAGTGAAGGTTCGCTGCTTCCCCAATCAAAAGCCCTGGATTAACACCAAGGTTGGTGCTAAACTAGAGGACAGGGCTACCTCAGACAGGGATATTGCAGAAAACCCTGAGGCTACAGCTGAGGACCGGAAAAAATATAAGAAATCCTGCTATGACCTCCGCAGAGTAATAAAATGAGCAAAAGGACAATATAGGAATATAGTGGAATCATATTACACAGGCTCCGACGCTCGACACATTTGGCAGGGGCTACAGTCCAGTACGGATTACAAAGGAAGACCCATGATCTGCCCAATGATCTGCCCAATGATGCCTCTCTACCAGACGAACTCCATGCATTTTATGCACGTTTTTTCAATAACAACATTGTGCCGGCTGTGAGTGCCGCCACCATCGCTCTCTTAGGCCGACGTTAGTAAGGTCTTTAATCAGCTCAACACCCACAAGGCCGCGGGGTCTGATGGTATTCTATGGCGCATTCTAAGAGCATGCGAAGAACAGCTGGCAGGCTGCTCTAGTAGCTGACCTCAGACATGTCTGGGATACCATCATTCCTGTTCCCAAGAACTCTAAGGCTTCATGCCACAATGACTACCGCCCTGCAGCACTAACATCTGTAATCATGAGGTGCTTTGAGAGACTGGTTATGGCACACATCGACTCCATCATCCCAGACACCCTAGACCCAGCTTCAAATGCCTCAGTGTCTAAATCACTAAGGACTTAAAATGGTCCACACACACCTCAGGAGGTTGAAAATGTTTGGCATGGGCCCTCAACTCCTCAAAAAGTTATACAGCTGTACCATTGAGAGCATCTTGACTGGCTCCATCACTGCTAGGTATGGCAATAGCACCGCCCGCGAGCGCATGGCACTACAGATGGTGATGCGGACAGCCCAGTACATCATCGGGGCCGAGCTCCCTGCCATCCAGGACCTCTATATCAGGCAGTGTGAAAGGAAGGCCTGGAAAATGGTTAAAGACTCCTGTCAGTCAAGCCATAAACTGTTCTCTCTGCTTCCGTACGGCAAGCGGTACCGGTGCATCAAGTCTGACACCAACAGGCTCCTGAACAGCTTCTATCCCCAAGCCATAAGACTGCTAAATAGCTAGCTAAATAGCTAACTAAATGGCTACACTGACTATCTGAGTTGACCCTTGTGTTATATTTTATTTTTGCACACTCACAGCGCCCTCCCTACACACTCACGCGCACTGACACTCCAACACACACACAAACACTCACTTTATCATTTGCTCACAAACACATAATATGCACATACAGTGGGGAAAAAAAGTATTTAGTCAGCCACCAATTGTGCAAGTTCTCCCACTTAAAAATATGAGAATTTATTAGCAGATTATGGTTGAAAATAAGTATTTGGTCAATAACAAAAGTTTCTCAATACTTTGTTATATACCCTTTGTTGGCAATGACACAGGTCAAACGTTTTCTGTAAGTCTTCACAACACTGTTGCTGGTATTTTGGCCCATTCCTCCATGCAGATCTCCTCTAGAGTAGTGATGTTTTGGGGCTGTCGCTGGGCAACACAGACTTTCAACTCCCTCCAAAGATTTTCTATGGGGTTGAGATCTGGAGACTGGTTAGGCCACTCCAGGACCTTGAAATGCTTCTTACGAAGCCACTCCTTTGTTGCCCGGGCGGTGTGTTTGGGATCATTGTCATGCTGAAAGACCCAGCCATGTTTCATCTTCAATGCCCTTGCTGATGGACGGAGGTTTTCACTAAAAATCTCACGATACATGGCCCCTTTCATTCTTTCCTTTACACGGATCAGTCGTCCTGGTCCCTTTGCAGAAAAACAGCCCCAAAGCATGATGTTTCCACCCTCATGCTTCACAGTAGGTATGGTGTTCCTTGGATGCAACTCAGCATTCTTTGTCCTCCAAACACGACGAGTTGAGTTTTTACCAAAAAGTTATATTTTGGTTTCATCTGACCATATGACAATCTCCCAATCCACTTCTGGATCATCCAAATGCACTCTAGCAAACTTCAGACGGGCCTGGACATGTACTGGCTTAAGCAGGGGGACACGTCTGGCACTGCAGGATTTGAGTCCCTGGCGGCGTAGTGTGTTACTGATGGTAGGCTTTGTTACTTTGGTCCCAGCTCTCTGCAGGTCATTCACTAGGTCCCCCCGTGTGGTTCTGGGATTTTTGCTCACCGTTCTTGTGATCATTTTGACCCCAACAGGGTGAGATCTTGCGTGGAGCCCCAGATTGAGGGAGATTATCAGTGGTCTTGTATGTCTTCCATTTCCTAATAATTTCTCCCACAGTTGATTTCTTCAAACCAAGCTGCTTACCTATTGCAGATTCAGTCTTCCCAGCCTGGTGCAGGTCTACAATTTTGTTTCTGGTGTCCTTTGACAGCTCTTTGGTCTTGGCCATAGTAGAGTTTGGAGTGTGACTGTTTGAGGTTGTGGACAGGTGTCTTTTATACTGATAACAAGTTCAAACAGGTGCCATTAATACAGGTAACAAGTGGAGGACAGATGAGCCCCTTAAAGAAGAAGTTACAGGTCTGTGAGAGCCAGAAATCTTGCTTGTTTGTAGGTGACCAAATACTTATTTTCCACCATAATTTGCAAATAAATTCATAAAAAATCCTACAATGTGGTTTTCTGTCATAGTTGACGTGTACCTATGATGAAAATTACAGGCCTCTCTCATCTTTTTAAGTGGGAGAACTTGCACAATTGGTGGCTGACTAAATACTTTTTTCCCCACTGTAGATGGAAAAAGGACAAGAAACAGAGGGAGTGGGAGAGAGTGCAAAAGACATGCGAAGACATTGAAATATGGTGTGAAACTGAAACAGAGGAAGATTTTTACTAGAGGTAAAACTGCTAAACAATATTTTCATATTTAATATTTATTGAACAAGAGAGGCGCCAGAGCTCGAGTGGAGGACAGAGGAGCCTCTTAAAGAAGAAGCTACAGGTCTGTGAGAGCCAGAAATCTTGCTTGTTTGTAGGTGACCAAATACTTATTTTCCACCATAATTTGCAAATAAATTCATTAAAAATCCTACAATGTGATTTTCTGATTTTTTTTCTCACTTTGTCTGTCATAGTTGACGTGTACCTATGATGAAAATTACAGGCCTCTCTCATCTTTTTAAGTGGGAGAACTTGCACAATTGGTGGCTGACTAAATACTTTTTTCCCCACTGTACATTTATCCTGACTCTACACACACGCACACCCACTCACATACAATCATAATATACACTGCTGCTACTCTGTTTATCATATATCCTGATACCCAGTCACCTTACCCCTATACATATCTACCTCCATCACTCCAGTATCCCTGCACATTGTAAATATGGTAGTGGAACTGACTGACCCTGTATATAGTATGCTGACTTACTTTCTCCTGTTCTTCTTATTTCTATTTCTCGTGTGTTTTGTTCTACCTTGTTATTTGTAGTATTACATTGTTATTGATTACTACATTGTTGAGTTTAGAGCTTGCAAGAAAGGCAATTCACTGTACTTGTTCAGGTGACATTAAAAACTTGAAACTTGAAACTTGAAATAGCATACTAGAGATTCCAACTATAAAGTCAAACTTTGGCCTGCTGATGCAATGTATTGTCCTCTCTTCACTTCCCAAGGTCAAAGACCTCAGAGTGGATAATTGTATTCTTTATTGCTACAAAATAAACTCAAATCCAACTCACAGATTATCGGAAAGTCTTTGTTCAGCAAAGGGAGGCTCTCTATCTAACCACTCAAATCCCTCCTGTCTCATTTCCTTTTGCAGTTTATAACACTACTCTGGCATGATGGGGTGTACACACACAAATAGGGGAAGGGGTCACCACTAACTCACTAAGGTTAATCCCTCTATATCCATCAGAACTGTATCCAATCTCAGTCATATACTCTGATGTTCCACAGCCTATTTTTGTCAGAACTGTATCCAATCTCAGTCATATACTCTGATGTTCCACAGCCTATTTTCGTCAGAACTGTATCCAATCTCAGTCATATACTCTGATGTTCCACAGCCTATTTTCGTCAGAACTGTATCCAATCTCAGTCATATACTCTGATGTGCCACAGCCTATTTTCATCAGAACTGTATCCAATCTCAGTCATAAACTCTGATGTTCCACAGCCTATTTTCATATTCTCTGCAAACTCCTTCCATCTCTTTCTCTGTTCTTCCATCTCTTTCTCTTTCTCTCAGTCTAATAACAGTATTGCTGAAATTCTGGTCTAGTCTGTGTCCTATCCTAACAGCAATGTGATTGCTCATATTGCTTATATTTCAGCTTTGTGTGAGTCTGATAGAAATGCTATTGAGAATCCATACCCACAGTAGACATGAAATGACACTTGAGCTGTGAATCCCTGGATGTACATCAGATCCATCCAAACCACAGGACAATTCTCTGGTACACTTAGCCACCTGAGTACCAGTCACGGCTATGTTGACTGGGCTCTCTCTACCTGTCTCTTTCCTAAGTCTGTCTGAATAGGTTCAGGTAAGCAGTACACAGATAATGGTTGAATAGCTTCTCAGTGGTGTATTACTTACTATAGGCACACATAGAGGGAAATAAAGCTGTGCATGTGACCATGGAGGGAGCGAGGACAATAAAAAACCTGTTAGCCTTTTTTAGAGTAACCTTCAACATTAGAATGTATGTCATCGCCACTTCACGTGTGCCTCAATGGACGCCTTGTAAAAATAGCAGACATTGTGCTGTATCTCTCTCTCTCCCTCTCTCTTCTCTCTCTCACTCCTGCCGCTAGCAATGAAGAAGCAGACTCACAGACCATCATGACCGTGGATGGAGTGTGAAAGCCATTGCTAAAACCTCTTTTAGCAATGGTTCTATCTGTGTTTGATTGACGGTTGTTATAGAAAAAACACAGGCGCAATTAACGAACAATTACCAGATACTAATGATGCTTGGGGAGGCAGTTGTAGATGGTGATCTGCTGTATGTATGTCAACCAGGGATGGTTACCTTGGCTATGACTTTGTGGTGGTGAGGAGAAGTCAATTCTAACAACCACAAAACCAGGTGGAAACGCTGTTCATGCATGCAGCGCTGGCTAACCCTATCTCCCTGTGAGTGTGTGGGGCTTTTTGCCCCCCCCCCACACACACACACACAGACACTCCTGACTCTCCTAAGCCAATAAATTAGGGTGTCGCTCGATCTGCAGGTTTATCTTACTGTGGGATTCCATTCTAATCAGTATATTGATCTGGGCTGTGAGAGAGCGAGAGAGAGAGAGAGAGAGAGAGAGAGAGAGAGAGAGAGAGAGAGAGAGAGAGAGAGAGAGAGAGAGAGAGAGAGAGAGAGAGAGAGAGAGAGAGAGAGCGAGCGAGAGAGGAGCATCTTAGAAGAAGGGCAGAGACCAGTAATCCCCATCTCCATTCACACCCTGCCTGCCGGGGAGTCAGGCTCAAGGTTATACAGTGCAGCACCACAGACCAAGGCCCAGGGCCAAGCTGGGGGAGGAATGAGACAGGGGCACACCACCCTGGGGAGAGGGTATCCTGGGGTGGCCATGGAGGTTGTAGTATCCTCAGTAGACTGTGATGCTGGGTACTTGAACAGTAGGGCAACTTTTTTTGTAAAGGGTTATTTTTGAGGCAATGGAGGCACCAACTAGGGAAGCACTGGGGTGAAATAGGACACTACTAAAGTAGTCTTTCAGGGATTAAATGGGGTATGTACCTGGGTAATTTGGAAGTTGTTATGGGGTACTTACGAGGGTAGTCTTTGGGGTGCACCTTCTCTGACCAGTTGCCGTAGAAGGTGACTCTGTACTTGGCCGTTCCACAGGCACAGCAATCCAGCAGAGGCCTCTCTGTGGTCTCCCCATACAACGACTCTGAGAAGGGAGAGAAGAGAGAGTGAGAGAGAGAGAGAGATAGAGGTTAATGGAGGAGAGAGAGTTTGACAGCAGAGAGAGGTATAGGGTTGTTATAGGTAGGGGACACAGGAGATGGGCTTATTTACTGTGGTTTGAAGCAACAGAATGAGGGGAAACAAGATATATTGGGCTTTCATATTGAGCTGTCTTTTGAAAATAAATACATGCTACAGAGCTATGAGAAGGTCACTGAGTTGAGAAATATGAGAAGTGCAGTTGCCTTAGATGTCCAATTTCTTCCACAACTGTGTGGTTGGCTCAGATGGAGAGGAGAGGATGGATATAGGCTCCTGATTTTGCCTGGTTATTTATATGATGATGTGGTGAAGAGATAGAGGAAGGGAGGGAGGGAGGGATGGTAGGGGGAGAGGTGAGTGAGGGAGGGGTAGGGGTGAGGGAGGGTGGGAGGGATGGCAGGAGGGAGGTGTAAAGCTGTTCTTTTGATCAGTCTCCGTAAGTTCGCTATCCAATGTCAGGCACAGCTTGGGAGATACAGCACAAGCGTAAAGATCCAGACCTAGTAAGGGAAGAGAGAGTAAGACAGGAGATATTGAGATATAGTAAGGGAGAGAGAGGAGTGGAAGATATGTAGCGCCCTTTTTATTGCATATCAGTAATGGAGGACATACCTTTTTCACACATCCTCTTGGTGAGAGAGCCTTCATCCTGGAAGTAGATGATCCTCTTCTGGACAATGCTGGCCCTGCAGAGAAAGAAGGAGGGGGGAGGAGGAAGGGGGAAGGAGGGGAGGATGAGGGGATGAGGTGAGAGGAAAAGAGGGAGTTTCAGGGTAAGAGAAAGGAGATGAAAAGATGAGGATAAAGTGGAGATCAGGTGGAATAAGGGAGGAAAGAAGCAGGAGATGAGAAGAAGAGAATAGAGTTAAACACTCATACAGTACTTTTAGCACAGGGAGTCACCAGGGAGCATTGGGAGTAATGGTGAACTCAGGATGAATGTTGAGTGTCTGAATTAATAAAACCTTGGGAGGAAGTGTTCTTGTGCTTCCAGACAGGTCTCCCAGACATGTCTGAGGTCAGCTACTAGAGCAGGTGCTGTGTTATTCATCAATATGTTAATGTGATTCCAGACAGGTCTGAGATCAGCAACTAGAGCAGGTTCTGTGTTATTCATCAACATGTTAACGTGATTCCAGACAGGTCTGAGATCAGCTACTAGAGCAGGTGCTGTGTTATTCATCAACATGTTCCTGTGCTTCCAGACAGGTCTGAGATCAGCTACTAGAGCAGGTGCTGTGTTATTCATCAACATGTTCCTGTGCTTCCAACAGGTCTGAGATCAGCTACTAGAGCAGGTGCTGTGTTATTCATCAACATGTTCCTGTGCTTCCAGACAGGTTTGAGATCAGCTACTAGAGCAGGTGCTGTGTTATTCATCAACATGTTCCTGTGCTTCCAGACAGGTCTGAGATCAGCTACTAGAGCAGGTGCTGTGTTATTCATCAACATGTTCCTATGCTTACAGACAGGTCTGAGATCAGCTACTAGAGCACACAGGGGAGCTGAATCACAAGCACTCTCAGACCGGAGGGATTTGCTAGCTCTTACAGAAAGTATTTATTAACATAAAGATCGGAAAAGAGATTGAAAACCTAGAGAGAAAGAGAAAAAGGAGTGAAAAAATACAGAAAGTAAGCCTCCCTTTTGAGAAACGATCAAGAGTGAGAGAGCACACACACACACACACACACACACACACACACACACACACACACACACACACACACACACACACACACACACACACACACACTCAGGCGAGAGGAACCACAGTGTGTCAGAGATAAGACTGAGTGACAGGCCATCAGTGAAGTTTCCCAGAGCTAAAGTCCTGCTCCTGGTCCTGGCAGAGAGACTGTTCTGATAGAGCTGTCTGAGGGCAGAGCCAATGAGTTCTGGGGGGACACAGGTCTTAGTGGGGCCTTGACATGCAAATCAGACACAAACAAACCCATTCAAGGGCCAGAAGTGGGCCGGCGTGCGGGCCAGAAACGATCGCAAACAAATTACTTTCAGGTCCCAAAAGCTGTCACTAACAAACTCCGTTCAGGTGCCATGCATTACAACAGACCTGGCTACCCACAACAGGCTGCAGGTTTCCATGGTGATAGTGGGCAGAGGGTAGCAGCAGGGTGCTAGGTTCTAGGCTCTGGACTGTCTGGTTCTGGTCCAGGTGGTTCCTGTCCAGCTGGACTATTTATGGAGCAGGAGTCCGAGCTGGGCCGAGCCCACTGCTGTCATTGTCCTCTCCCACAGTCACAAAAATAAAGAGAGAGAGAGAGAGAGAGAGGGAGGGAGGGAGAAGAGAAAGAGGAGATGTATAAGACAGAGAGGTTGGGCCTCCTGAGTGGCGCGGCGGTCTAAGGCACTGCATCGCAGTGCTTGAGGCATCACTACAGACCCGGGTTCGATCCCAGGCTGTGTCACAGCCTGCCGGGACCGGGAGACCCATGAGGTGGTGCACAATTGGCCCAGCGTTGTCCGGGTTAGGGGAGGGTTTGGCCGGCCGGGATTTTCTCATCCCATCACGCTCTAGCGACTCCTTGTGGCGGGCTGTGCGCCTGCAAGCTGACTTCGGTCACCAGCTGGACAGTGTTTCCTCCGACACATTGGTGCAGCTGGCTTCCGGGTTAAGCGAGCAGTGTGTCAAGAAGCAGTGCGGCTTGGCAGGGTCGTGTTTCTCTCGACCTTCGCCTTTCCCGAGTCCGTAGGGGAGTTGCAGCGATGGGACAAGACTGTAACTACCAATTGTGGAAAAAAAGGGGTTAAAAATGAAATAAAGACAGAGAGGTATAGTATATGCTCATCTCAGGAAGCAGTGGTAGTGAGGAGGAGAAATGGCACGAAGAAAGAGAGACACAAAGAAGACAAATCATTCATTTGTTATGGTCCTGCTTATCCTTGAAGGACACTGCTTTGGAACACTACATTATCTCTCAATTCTGATTTGATTTCAACCTATTCTCCAAGCAAACCTCCTACCACGCTCCTGTCTTTCTCCAGCCCGTCTCCAGAGCAGGCTGTCAGGGGGATTATGTTTGATGATCTAAGGGCTGGACCAGTGGCAGAGGAGGCTTTTTTACAGGCTTTGTCAGGCAGGCCGGACAGAGAAGGGACAGTATCTCTACAGTGACAGGGAGTGACAGCTATATGCCCTTATTAACATAACACAACTCTCTCTCCATCTATATTTTTCTCACCCTCTCTCGCTTTTGTTTTTTTTGCTACTTTTACTCACCAAGGCACACAGCGAGACAGAGACAGAGAAAGAGAGAAAAGAGAGAGGAGAGAGAGAGAGAAGAGAGAGATAAAAAAGAAGAGAAGAAAATGAAAAGCTTTTGTCCCAAATCTTCTATTTCACAAAGCATAAACACAACAGATCCCATCCGAAAACGAGGAATGGGTTTGGAAGGGATAGTAGCTGGACAGGAAGAACCCTGTCTAAGGGGTGTACCTAGAGGTACAGAGGTAACAGGGGTACCCCACCCCAGGCGCTCCTAAACGCACCGCCAGCATATCTCTAATTGTTCAACTTTAATTCAATCTCACCCCAATTTCAGATATCTCTCCCTGAGCGAGCCGCTCACACACTGCCTTACTGGCTGCCCACCTTCTGGGGCCGGCCAGGCAATCAGGCACAGTAATGCTTATTTAACATCCAATTTAAATTCTATCAATGATATGCTATTAAAGCCAGATTCACTTTCCTGGCTCCACACCGCCGATGGTTATCGCCTCAAAAGCGCTCTGGTGTGTGTGGTGGGTAGGTGTGTGTGTGTGTGTGTGTGTGTGTGTGTGTGTGTGTGTGTGTGTGTGTGTGTGTGTGTGTGTGTGTGTGTGTGTGTGTGTGTGCATGCGTGTGTGCGCACGCGTTTGTGTCCGTGTGTGTGTGCATGCATGCATGCATGTATGTGTGTGTGCGTGCACGTGTGTGTGTGTGTGTGTGTGTGTGTGTGTGTGTGTGTGTGTGTTTGAGCCTGAAAAAAAAACTTTTTCTGTATAAATGAACAAAAATATAAAGATTCTACAGAGAGTGTGGTCCAGAAATCAGACAAACGTCCATCCCATTTTGACCCCCATAATCATGGTGAGCCAGACCAAACCACCACACTCACTGTTTCCAGCCACCAGGAGACAGCAGCTACTCCTCAATTACAGCTAACCATCAGGGAAGAGAGGCCGTCACACCACTGCCTCTCTACCCACAGCACTAGAGGAGCTCTCAAAAACTCTGATGTTGCCCTCAACTGATCACGTTCCACACAGGCACACTGGGCAATGATGACAATATACACGGTAATACACATACAGTACACATCTACATATGTTGCATTACGTTGTATAACACACACTCACACACTCACACAAATGCACATGCACACGTACACGTAAACACACACAGACACACACAGGCACAAGACACATGCACAGTCTGTTTTTCCATAATAGTTATAGCCAGAGGTGTTGCTGTCTAAGCTAACCAGGTTATTTGACAAGTAGGCAGACAAGCAGGCTGAGAGCATTGAAATGAAAAACAAACATTCCTCTGCTTGTATTAATAATGAAATCCCCCACTCTCTGATGAAGCAAATACTATTGTAGCGACCCTCAGGGGGTAGGGTGGGCTGGCAGCACCAGGCTGGCAGCACCAGTCACGTTCATTGATTATGGGGTTGTCATGGTAATAGAAAAGGGGGGAGCCGCTCATAGGTTTGTGGGGATATAACTAGTGGAGAGATACCTCCTGCTGTACTGTGATTTATGGCTAGCTAGTTCAGGCAAGGTTGATTGTTTTATGCAGTTCTCCATTACCCCGTGTAGTGTAACATTAAAATGCCTGGTGGCATTAACCGTATTTCCCTCCCCGTCCATTTGTTATTTAAGCTAGTAAAGTCACAAGTTCGGGAAACCCGTAAACGCCACACTATAATCAACCATTTCAGATTCAATGCTGCCTGCGTGCGTGTTTGTATCTGTGTCTGTGTCTGTGTGTGTGTGTGTGTGCTCCTGTGTGCCTGTGTGTGTGCGTCCATGCGTGCATGCATATGTGCAGGAATGTGTGTGTTGTGTGTGTGTGTATATGACTAACATGTGTTTACATTTGTTTAGGAAGAGAGGGAACAGAGGATGTTGCTACTTGGGCTCTAGGTAGCGATATACAACAGCTTCTGAATAATAATCTGGCAGTATGACGTTTGGGGGTGCACCCGCCCCACTTCACTGACAAAACTTTAATAAGAGTGATCACCCTGTAATTAAACTTCTGAGTTTGCAAAGACATTTCCCTTTCAACAATGAACCTCTCCTCGCCTGGTGTCATCACTCTACAGTGAAAAACAACCTTCCCCACTGGACGTACCTTAGTATCACATCCCCACTCCACAACCTCCACAAGTAACCATATCTCGCTCTCTCCTCATCTCACATGCAGCCACTATCTTTCAAATTCTGTCCATTCATCTGTTCTATACTGATCACTTTTCCTCTTGTATTATCTCTCTCCTTCATTCTCTTTCTCTGCCTCTGTCCCCCGCTCTCTGTCTCACCTCCGTTCTCCCAATAGATACAGTGGGGGAAAAAAGTATTTAGTCAGCCACCAATTGTGCAAGTTCTCCCACTTAAAAAGATGAGAGAGGCCTGTAATTTTCATCATAGGTACACATCAACTATGACAGACAAAATGAGAAAGAAAAATCCAGAAAATCACATTGTAGGATTTTCAATGAATTTATTTGCAAATTATGGTGGAAAATAAGTATTTGGTCAATAACAAAAGTTTCTCAATACTTTGTTATATACCCTTTGATGGCAATGACAAAGGTCAAACGTTTTCTGTAAGTCTTCACAAGGTTTTCACACACTGTTGCTGGTATTTTGGCCCATTTCTCCATGCATATCTCCTCTAGAGCAGTGATGTTTTGGGGCTGTCGCTGGGCAACACAGACTTTCAACTCCCTCCAAAGATTTTCTATGGGGTTGAGATCTGGAGACTGGCTAGGCCACTCCAGGACCTTGAAATGCTTCTTACGAAGCCACTCCTTCGTTGCCCGGGCGGTGTGTTTGGGATCATTGTCATGCTGAAAGACCCAGCCACGTTTCATCTTCAATGCCCTTGCTGATGGAAGGAGGTTTTCACTCAAAATCTCACGATACATGGCCCCATTCATTCTTTCCTTTACACGGATCAGTCGTCCTGGTCCCTTTGCAGAAAAAACAGCCCCAAAGCATGATGTTTCCACCCCCATGCTTCACAGTAGGTATGGTGTTCTTTGGATGCAACTCAGCATTCTTTGTCCTCCAAACACGACGAGTTGAGTTTTTACCAAAAAGTTATATTTTGGTTTCATCTGACCATATGACATTCTCCCAATCCTCTTCTGGATCATCCAAATGCACTCTAGCAAACTTCAGACGGGCCTGGACATGTACTGGCTTAAGCAGGGGGACACGTCTGGCACTGCAGGATTTGAGTCCCTGGCGGCGTAGTGTGTTACTGATGGTAGGCTTTGTTACTTTGGTCCCAGCTCTCTGCAGGTCATTCACTAGGTCCCCCCGTGTGGTTCTGGGATTTTTGCTCACCGTTCTTGTGATCATTTTGACCCCACGGGGTGAGATCTTGCGTGGAGCCCCAGATCGAGGGAGATTATCAGTAGTCTTGTATGTCTTCCATTTCCTAATAATTGCTCCCACAGTTGATTTCTTCAAACCAAGCTGCTTACCTATTGCAGATTCAGTCTTCCCAGCCTGGTGCAGGTCTACAATTTTGTTTCTGGTGTCCTTTGACAGCTCTTTGGTCTTGGCCATAGTGGAGTTTGGAGTGTGACTGTTTGAGGTTGTGGAGAGGTGTCTTTTATACTGATAACAAGTTCAAACAGGTACCATTAATACAGGTAACGAGTGGAGGACAGAGGAGCCTCTTAAAGAAGAAGTTACAGGTCTGTGAGAGCCAGAAATCTTGCTTGTTTGTAGGTGACCAAATACTTATTTTCCACCATAATTTGTAAATAAATTCATTAAAAATCCTACAATGTGATTTTCTGGAATTTTTTTCCTCAATTTGTCTGTCATAGTTGACGTGTACCTATGATGAAAATTACAGGCCTCTCTCATCTTTTTTAGTGGGAGAACTTGCATAATTGGTGGCTGACTAAATACTTTTTTCCCCCACTGTATAAGATAGCTGAGAGGTAAAGTAGGGGAAGATGCCTGCCTGCCTGGTTAGTCTGCTGTGGGAACAACACACCTACGCCCTGGTTGAGAAAGGCAGAACGAGTGAAGAGGAAAAGGAGAGGGAAGGAATGAAATGGATGTGAAGTAGAGAGAGAAACCAACAGGAGAGAGAAGAGTGAATGAGAGAGTTAAGAGGGAGAAAGAAAGCCAAAGAAAGGGGGAGTTCAGAGACGAAGGCAAGGAAATCTCATCACTCACTTTGACAGGCACATAATAACGCACATTAATAAGAAATGCAAGCCTTTTTTACGCCCCTACACACATAACGACGGCACAGGGAGAGATTTAAACGGGGCAGGAGAGAAAGTGACAGGCCAACTGAACTTTAATAATGCAGACATTAGCATGCCATGTAGGGCACAACCCCTATGTTTCTGTTACTCTCTCTCTTCTTTGTATCTCTCTCTCTTCTCCCCCCACTGAGCACACACTGGTTGAATCAACGTCAAATTCAATGAAATTGTGTTGAACCAACGTGGAATAGATGCTGAATTGACGTCTGTGACCCACTCTCCTCTCTCTCTCTCTCTCTCTCTCTCTCTCTCTCTCTCTCTCTCTCTCTCTCTCTCTCTCTCTCTCTCTCTCTCTCTCTCTCTCTCTCTCTCTCTCTCTCTCTCTCTCTCTCTCTCTCTCTCTCTCTCTCTCTCTCTCTCTCTCTCAAACAAGATCCCGCCTCAATGCATGGGAGTGTACTGTGATCTATGTTTGGTACAGGTAACTAACACATACTGTACCTAAACAAGCCCTGGAGGCACACGACACGGCAAAGGAATCAATTACCTTCACCACAAGCCATTGCAGCTAATCTTGTGATTATGAATTATTTATGCAACATACATTCTGGATGAAACATTGATACTATATTCTGTGTGAAACCTTTAGGCCGGGTTTGGGAGGAGGGGTGTTTTGATGGAGTGGACTACAGTAATAACTTTACATGTACAGTAATAGGGAACATGTGAGAACCATAGTGTCTCTAATCATGCCTGAGGGGTAGGGTCCACATACAGCTCCTTATTCACAGTATACAATCAACCACACACTGCCACAGCTCAATTGGATTTGCGTCATAGTATGGTCACCAACTCTGGTGCTCTACACAAGCTAAAGGTTGTGAATGTTTTGTTCCATCCCAGCACTAACACACCTGGATAAACTAATCACCAAGCCATCAAAACATTGATTAGTTGAATCAGATAATATTGCCTTTGGTCTAGAACAAAAGCCTCTAAACACAGTAGCTCTCCAGTACCATGGGTGGTGACCACATATGGCTGCATCCCAATTCTCCACACTACTCCCAAAGTGTGCACTTGCACATTGGATTGATGTAAGCATTGGCTGGAGGGAGTTTCCACCGTTGTTGAATCCATACCGGGGAGTGTGCAAGACAAGTGCACACTTCAGAAGAGGGGTGGATATTGGGGACTCAGGCATATAGATCCTTACTTTAGGGTTCTTCAGAGAGCCCCAAGTACAGGTACCTACTTGAGGGTGACACAACCAGAGGCGCTGGGGGGGGCTGTCCAGAACACCTGGATCCTGGTGCGTCTCCGAGGGGTACTCTCTGTCACCGCCGGGGGACAGTTGATCATGAACTGGGTGTCCTCTTCATCAATGATCTGGACAACACATAAAAACAGACACACACACACACACACAGACGGACAGACAAAGACGGACAGACACACACACGGCATGGATTAGAATTGATTTAAATATGGACAAGCAAATGAGGAAAAATCCTGTAATTCTGATTGCCTGGTACCTTATGTTCTCTCTGTATTATACCATCTATTTCATTACTATGTATTTACTATAGTCATATGATTCCCTCTCAATGTGAGTTCAAGTGCAACTTCATTTAACTGCCATTAGCTTTCATTACCAGGCCTAATTAGAACGCTTCAATTAGACATTATCTAATTCATTAGCAACATCTGTTCATTGCAAAGTACTAGTACATTTAGGCATTTCACAAATTATTTTCAATTAAATGAATGCTATAAATGAATTCGATCCATTTTAAGATCCTTGCGTCATTTACACTATGACTCAGTGTGGAAGTAAAGCCATCTGGATACATCTGGCTGGTATGCAATTGAATATATTGTGTTTGAATACATACATAAGTCTATCCTATAGTGGCAAATTGACAGCTTTACAGCTGGACCGCAAATATATAATGGTTATTTCACACACGCACAAGCACACACACACGCAAACACACACACACACATACGCTCACAACCTCTTTGTCATGCACCAGTAATTATACTGTAGGATCAATAGTGCATTTCACAGACATACTGTATGTGGCCAGCCACGATTCTTAGCAAATGAATGAAGGGCTTAAGTGCCGTCCTTGAAGGGTCATTTTCAGTGTGTGTGTGCGCATTTTAGCTCCAAGTGCTTTTGTTGAGTGTATGTGTGCGTGTGCGTGTGCGTGTGCGTGTGTGTGCGTGCGTGTGCATGTGTGTGAAAACATTCTCTCTGTCCAGAAACCACAGTTCTATTTGACAGGAAGTGACATCAGGGCGATAAATACTCGGAACTCTCTCACTCAATAAAGCTGTCAGCGGAGAATTCCTTCAGTCATGCCATGTTATGAATGAATTTACTCTGGACTGGACTGTGTGTGTGTGTGTGTGTGTGTGTATGTATGTGTGTGTGTGTGTGTGTGTGTGTGTGTGTGTGTGTGTGTGTGTGTGTGTGTGTGTGTGTGTGTGTGTGTGTGTGTGTGTGTGTGTGTGTGTGTGTGTGTGAGAGAGTGCTCTGGGCTTGACTGGCCTGGCTGCGTCTGTATCCAGCCCTCTGAATCACACCCAGAGGTCATAAAAGCCTTGCTGGGTTCCCATGGTTTCTGACAGGCATACCTGGGGTGGGGGCGGACTGAGCTGACTGGAGTCTGATATCCCAGGGGAATGCATTAAACGCCATTTTTGAAAAGCAGCAGCCATTCAACTGACCTATGGCTCTGACTGTGTGTGTGTGTGTGTGTGTGTGTGTGTGTGTGTGTGTGTGTGTGTGTGTGTGTGTGTGTGTGTGTGTGTGTGTGTGTGTGTGTGTGTGTGTGTGTGTGTGTGTGTGTGTTTGTGTGTGTGTGTGTGTGTGTTTGAGAGAGCGAGTGACAGAGACTAAATGTGAGAAACAGAGAAAGGGGAAGACTGTTTGAGGTAGAGTCTGTGAGAGAGAGTGTGTTTTTTTGCAACAGCTGGTCAGACTTGAACAATAACATTCAACAACATTCTGCCCAAACTAACGTGGGCCAATATGAAAGGTGATTACACGTTACACACACACACACAAACAACAGGGTCTATTTGACGCAAAGCTCATTTGAAATCTGCAAGTGTGCTCCATCTCAGCCGTCTCTGGACAGCTCCCGACTCGATGAAAGCGCTTTTTATTGAGCTCTCTTGGGAGGTCAGCTGGCAGTGTGTGAGTGTGTGTGTGTGTGTGTGTGTGTGTGTGTGTGTGTGTGTGTGTGTGTGTGTGTGTGTGTGTGTGTGTGTGTGTGTGCACGACTTGCCAACAATGCTTTCAAGGGAAAATGATTTCTGACTACACATCACTTCACAGCAGGGCGAGACGACCAAACAACAGGGTAGGTCAGGAAAGTGAGGAGGCAGATAGAAGTGTTTATGCTGGGTGAACTGTGAACTGCAGTGGAACATTGAATCAGTGTTGAATCTGATACAGTTTCTGTCCTACCAGGCTGGACCAGATAGTTGTGTTTGAAAGGGGCTGTGTGTCATGCCTCCCATAGGACTGGCTGATGATGGGAAGACACTACAGAGAAAGACATAGAAATGGGCTTTGACTGAGGAAGGGAGTTCTAACATACCAGATCTCTCTCTCTCTCTGTGTGTGTGTGTGTGTGCGTGCGTGTGTGCATGTGGCAGCAGGTAGCCTAGTGGTTAAGAGCGTTGGGCCAACTGAAAGGCCGCTGGTTCGAATCCCCAAGCCGACTAGTTGAAAAATCTTGATGTGCCCTTGAGCAAGACACTTAACTCCAAATGCTCTGGATTAGAGCGTCTGCTAAATTACTAAAATGTGAAATGTTGTCTGTGTGGATTGTTTGCATGTAATTGAGGTTGACAGTGAAAGGAACTCCTCTAGAGCGGGGGAGGAAGAGAGGATGGGAAGAAGTGTGTGTAGAGCTGAGTGATTGTCGCTGACTGGATGATACAGCGTTTCCCTTTTTCAACCAATGACATTTACCGTGCTCTGTCACGCCGTGCTGCGCCCACTAACCCACCCACCAAACCCCTCACCCACCCCCCTCGCCTCGAATAAGGAGAAACCTCAAGGCTGGTACTAAATAACAACAGCATGAGATCAATGGCAGGGAAAAATAAAGCAGCCAAACATACAATCCTTACAGCAGCAAAAGCGGGTAATGAGATGTGGCAGGAGAAGGAAAATAAATAAAACCTCCCTATTTTATCCTTCATCCTTCGGGGGTTGTGCGCTCGGTCATGGCATAGTAGTAACTGTGAGTAACTGAAGTGCTATACTGTAAAACTCGCCTCAACACAATAAACGGTAAACTGTAAAACATTCAGCTTTATGTGGAAAGGGAATGAAACCAACAGGTTCATGAGAGTCAGAAAAGGGGAGTTGCGTCTGGTACTGCTACAGTTATGGCTGCTCTTAAAACCAATGTAACAGGCTCTCATTGATGAGGTCTGGCTTGTACACATACATTTACCCCTTGCTGATTGGATCACTGTATTCTACCTCTGCCAGAGGTATGAGGGTAAGGAGTGAGGTTGAGCGGAAGAATGAATAATATTCCCCTAAAGGATGATGGTAAGAGACATAAGGTAAGAAAATACAGGGAGACAAGACTGGTGTGCAAACAGAGAAGCAAGTTTGGGAGGTGAAAAGGGGAGATACGTCAGTAAACAAAAGGCGCAGGGGACGATTGACTTGACTGCTGAGAGTCTCACAGCGAGGTTGGTTGGCAGTAGTTGAATGGGATGGATCAGGGACAGAGGACTATTTCCTCACCCTCCAGTTTCCTTCACATTGAGGAAGTCTGATATTGCCCTTCATCCACTAATCCTTTATCACTTAACCAGTGAACGGAGATGTGTTGAACTAACTGCACTCTTCTTTTCAAAGGTCTAAAAACAAGAGGGTCAAGAGGGACGTGAACGAACATGCTGTGCCAGAGGGAAGTGTTGTGAAGCAGAGCAAGGTGGAGAGGTCTGTAACAACGGTAAATGTAATAACACCGGTAAATGTAATCACTTTTCTAAATGTAATACATTTTAGATGTTTTATTTAACAAACCCGGTAAATGTAATAACTTGCCAGTAAACCTAATAAAATGTTGAACGGTAAACATAATCACTTTTTCCACTGAATGTAAAAAGTTATTACATTAACAGTTGGTTATTACAATAACCGGTGAGTATCAACTTATTTATGAATAATGTAATATTCAACCAATCATGAAATAAAGTACCTCAATTTAATGCACATACCAGCATCCACTGCCAATTACAACACAAACAAACTCATGCACATCATACAGGAATACTCATACATGTCACGCCCTGGCTCTGGGGACTATGTTATGTTGAGCCAGGGTGTGTAAGTCTATGTTTAATTTTCTATGTTGGGCTGAGTGACTCCCAATCAGAGGCAACGAGTGTCAGCTGGGTGTCTCTGATTGGGAGCCATATTTAACTGTTTGTCTTGCACTTTGTGTTTTGTGGTTTCTTGTTCCTTTTGGTTTGGTATCGAAGGACTTCACGTTTCGTTCTTTGTTTTGATCGTGTGATCTAGTAATAAATATAAATATGTTCACCCGCAACGCTGCGCCTTGGTCTCCCTCATTAGACGATCGTGACAGAAGAAACCACCTTAACCAGACCAAGCAGCGTGTTCAGGAGCCATCGCTGGCAGATCTCCGTGGCAACCTCGACTGGATCAAGCAGCGGGACGAGGAGAGAGGATGGACGTGGGAGGAGATGATTGCGAGTCTGGCAAGAGGGAGGAGAGACCCCCAGGAAATTTTTAGGGGGGGGCTCACGACGTCGGGGCAGCAGGTGTACGGGTTAGAGCGGTGCAAAGCGTTGGCAGAGAAGGCCGCCAGGTTAGGGGGCCACTGGGCACAGAGGAGAGGGAAAGTGTGGAGGCACGGCGAGAGGTACTGGGGTGTGTTACCAGTCCGGTCCGGCCCGTTCCTGATCCCTGCGTGGGGCCAGTGGTGTGTGTCCCCAGTACGGTCCGGCCTGTTCCTGCCATTCCCACCAAGTCAGTGGTGCGCGTCGTCAGCCCAGCCCGGCCTGTTCCTGCCATTCCCACCAAGTCAGTGGTGCGCGTCGTCAGCCCAGCCCGGCCTGTTCCTGCCATTCCCACCAAGTCAGTGGTGCGCGTCGTCAGCCCGGCCCGGCCTGTTCCTGCCATTCCCACCAAGTCAGTGGTGCGCGTCGTCAGCCCAGCCCGGCCTGTTCCTGCCATTCCCACCAAGTCAGTGGTGTGCGTCGACAGCCCAGCCCGGCCTGTCCCTGCTCCACGCACAAAGCCTACGGTGTGCGTCGACAGCCCAGCCCGGCCCGTTCCTGCTCTCCGCACCAAGTCTGTGGTGCGCGTCGCCAGCCCAGTCCGGCCCATCCAAGCTTCCCGCACCAAGCCAGTGGTGTGCGTCGTCAGTCCGGCATGGCCCGTTCCTGCTCTCCGCACCAAGTCTGTGGTGCGCGTCGCCAGCCCAGTCCGGCCCATCCAAGCTTCCCGCACCAAGCCAGTGGTGTGCGTCGTCAGCCCTGTCCGGCCCGTTCCTGCTCTCCGCACCAAGTCTGTGGTGCGCGTCGCCAGCCCGGTCCGGCCCGTCCAAGCTCCCCGCACCGGGTCAGTGGTGTGCGTCGTCAGCCCGGTCCGGCTCATTCCTGCTCCCCGCACCAAGTCAGGGGTGCGCTTCGTCATCCCGGTCCGGCCCGTTCCTCCTCCACGCATCAAGCCAGGGGTGTGCGTCGTCAGTCCAGCACAACCCGTGCCTGGGTCATGTCCGGAGCCGGATCCGCCGCCGAGGCGGAGTGCCCACCCGGTCCCTCCCCTGTTGTGGTTGTTTGGCGCGGCCGGAGTCCGCGCCTTTGGGGGGGGGTACTGTCACGCCCTGGCTCTGGGGACTATGTTATGTTGAGCCAGGGTGTGTAAGTCTATGTTTAATTTTCTATGTTGGGCTGAGTGAATCCCAATCAGAGGCAACGAGTGTCAGCTGGGTGTCTCTGATTGGGAGCCATATTTAACTGTTTGTCTTGCACTTTGTGTTTTGTGGTTTCTTGTTCCTTTTGGTTTGGTATCGAAGGACTTCACGTTTCGTTCTTTGTTTTGATCGTGTGATCTAGTAATAAATATAAATATGTTCAACCGCAACGCTGCGCCTTGGTCTCCCTCATTAGACGATCGTGACAATACATAGAGACACTCACAAGCACACATTGAAATGTACATACAGTTGAAGTCGGAAGTTTACATACACTTAGGTTGGAGTCATTAAAACTTATTTTTCAACCACTCCACAAATGTCTTGTTAACAAACTATAGTTTTGGCAAGTTGGTTAGGACATCTACTTTGTGCATGACACAAGTAATTTTTCCAACAATTGTTTACAGACAGATTATTTCACTTATAATTCACTGTATCACAATTCCAGTGGGTCAGAAGTTTACATACATTAAGTTGACTGTGCCTTTATAGAGCTTGGAAAATTCCAGAAAATGGTGTCATGGCTTTAGAAGCTTCTGATAAGCTAATTGACATCATTTGAGTCAATTGGGGGTGTACCTGTGGATGTATTTCAAGGCCTACCTTCAAACTCAGTGCCTCTTTGCTTGACATCATGGGAAAATCAAAAGAAATCAGCAAAGACCTCAGAAAAATATATTTAGACCTCTACAAGTCTGGTTCATCTTTGGGAGCAATTTACAAACGCCTGAAGGTACCACGTTCATCTGTACAAACAATAGTACGCAAGTATAAACACCATGGGACCACGCATCCGTCATACCGCTCAGTAAGGAGACGCGTTCTGTCTTCTAGAGTACTTTGGTGCGAAAAGTGCAAATCAATTCCAGAACAACAGCAAAGGACCTTGTGAAGATGCTGGAGGAAACAAGTACAAAAGTATCTATATCCACAGTAAATTGAGTCCTATATCGACATAACCTGAAAGGCCAATCAGCCAGGAAGAAGCCACTGCTCCAAAACCGCCATAAAAACTGCACATGGGGACAAATATAGTACTTTTTGGAGAAACCACCACTGGCCTGATGAAACAAAAATATAACTGTTTGGCCATAATGACCATCGTTATGTTTGGAGGAAAATGGGGGTTCTTGCAAGCCGAAGGACACCATCCCAACCGTGAAGCACGGGGGTGGCAGCATCATGCTGTGGGGGTGCTTTGCTGCAGGAGGGACTGGTGCACTTCACAAAATAGATGGCATCATGAGGAAGGAAAATTATATGGATATATTGAAGCAACATCTCAAGACATCAGTCAGGAAGTTAAAGCTTGGTCGCAAATGGGTCTTCCAAATGGACAATGACCCCAAGCATACTTACAAAGTTGTGGCAAAATAGCTTAAGGACAACAAAGTTAAGGTATTGGAGTGGCCATCACAATGCCCTGACCTCAATCCTATAGAAAATGTGTGGGCAGAACTGGAAAGGCGTGTGCGAGCAAGGATGCCTACAAACCTGACTCAGTTACACCAGCTCTGTAAGGAGGAATGGGCCAAAATTCACCCAACTTATTGTGGGAAGCTTGTGGAATGCTACCCGAAACGTTTGACCCAAGTTAAACAATTTAAAGGCAATGCTACCAAATACTATTTGAGTGTATGTAAACTTCTGACCCACTGGGAATGTGATGAAATAAATAAAAGCTTAAATAAATCATTCTCTCTACTATTATTCTGACATTTCACATTCTTAAAATAAAGTGGTGATCCTAACTGACCTAAAACAGGGAATTTTTACTAGGATTAAATGTCAGGAATAGTGAAAACCTGAGTTTAAATGTATTTGGCTAAGATGTATGTAAACTTCCGACTTCAACTGTACATACACACACACACAAACATAATTGGGTAACATTTTACTTGATTATTATTAATCAAGCTTATTATTACATTTTAGCAGACGCTCTTATCCAGAGCGACTTACAGTTAGTGAGTGCATCGATTTTTTCATACTGGTCCCCCGTGGGGATCGAACCCACAACCCTGGCATTGCAAGCGCCATGCTCTACCAACTGAGCTACACGGGACTATTATGTTATCCCGTGGTTATTAAGTTATCAGGTCAGTAGCAACTTCTTTGATGAATAACATAATAACTTCAACCGATCATGTAATAACATCCCAACATCCATGTCTTCATGTATTACTTCCCTTACTTTGATGGACATGGAATAGTCCTAAAAGTGCAAAACCCATCAATCTGGCACTCCAGACAGAATTTGAATGATTTCAAATCTGGATGACACAATGGCAATTGGTGTCAAATTAACATGTTGAGTAAACGTGCCTGAAACCTGGAGACTTGCATTAGCGCCACAAGCTAACACCTTGGCTTCATTTCAGCAGAGGCTATCAAAGTCTTGTCCTGTGCAGAACTAACCCAGTCAGTAGCACCAGTACGCTTCAAGCTCAATCCAACCAGATATTTCTACTATAATACTGTAATGAATACATTACTTTTGTTGTGAAGATTACATATGACTGATGATTAATGTGGTATGAAGGTTGATTAATAATACTGCAACATTCATGAAGGGCTTATGAATGATTTCATAAAGGTGTTATCATTGCATATGTATACCCCCTTTATTATTGTATTTATTATAGTATTTAGTATGTAGTATTACAAACAAACGCATGTACACACACACTCACAGGAACACATAGGCTCAAAATAACACACAAACACACATATTCAGGCAACATTTGATTTAAAAATAAAAGCCTATTGTATAATGGAGACATGTATTTTTGTTGTCACTGTACCCAACACTATGACACACCAAACACAGAACATGCTTGGAGCATAACACGGTCAGCCCTGCCCTTGCCCGTAGCAGGGGGCAAAGTGCCTTACTCATGGCCACCAAGGCAGTAGGGGATAGCTCCTGAAAAGTGATGTACCGTATTTTCCGCACTATAAGGCGCACCGGAGTATAAGCCGCAGCAGCTAAATTGAATGATATTGAATGATGTGTACATATATAAGCCGCACTGGATTATAAACCGCAGGTGTTTTAATGTTTAATTACCATATGTAAGGTTCGTGCACAGAGGGGATTGTCGGGAAAGAGATGGCTGCTTGAGGAAGCTCCCATTTATTAACATTTCAACAAACAAGTTGCATTTTTGCATAATGTATTCAAGTGTTACCATTTAGTGCAATAGTAGCTACAGAACATATACTGTGCTGTGTAAACTGTACTGTATCACATAGCGTTTCAGACACACAAACTTTTCAACTTTCAAACTTAAACAGTGCGCTCCCAGCGCACATACCGGCAGTGATCTACAGCAGTGGTTTTCAACCAGTGGTCCTTGAGGGAGTGCTAGGGGTTCCCCAGCAAAATTAGTTAATAGTGTCACAATCATTTAACCCAGGGGTGTCAAACGTACGGCCCGCGGGCCGGATCAGGCCCGCAAACGGGTTTAATCCGGCCCGCGAGATGATTTTGAAAAAATATATATATATATAAAAATATATATATATATATTTTTGTAAAGTATAAAAATGCGCTGCAATTTTTCTATAAAATAAACTGCTGTTCCAATTGCGTCCACTGGATGGCGCAATAGCAATTGTGTTAAGCAAGCAAACTGTTTATACCGGGGCAGAGCAAGTAGGTCAAGCACGTGCAGCCAATGAGCTACTTTGTTTTGCCCGCGATATTTATTACGGCTTCTACTTTTAACATTATGTGCTTTGGCACCCTCATTGCCCCAATATGTCTCTGTCAAAAAAGAGAAAAGTGGACGCAGAGTGCAGAGTGTTCCAAGAAAAATGGTCATCCTATTTAATCACGGAATTGAATGGGAAAGCTGTATGTTTGGTGTGTTCAGAGCATGTTGCAGTGCTGAAAGAATATAACCTTCGTCGCCACTATGTGAGTCTTCATGCCGACAAATATGACAACTTTCAAGGACAGCGGAGATGAGAGAAGGTGAATGAACTGTTGGCGGGTCTGAAGAAACAGCAGTCTGTGTTTACTCACAGCCGAGACATCAGTGACGCTGCAGTGAAAGCTAGCTACCTCATTGCTAATGAAATCGCAGTGGCTTCAAAACCATTTAGCGAGGGTGAATTTGTAAAAACATGCATGATGAAGGCAGCGGAGATTGTGTGCCCTGAAAAGCGGCAGGCTTTTGCAAATATCAGCCTGACAAGAAACACAGTTGCAGACAGGATTTCCGATCTTTCAGTGGATTTGGACAGCCAGTTGAAGCAAAAGTAAAGTCATTTATTGCGTTTTGGTTGCAATTGATGAAAGCACGGACATTACAGATGTTGCACAACTGGCCATTTTCATCCGCGGAGTTGATGACACATTGACCGTCACCGAGGAGTTCGTGGAGTTGGTGCCGATGACAGATACAACGACAGCAGCTGATATTTTTACCGCACTCGTCGGCGCGCTGGACAGGGTCGGAGTGGACTGGTCCCGCGCTGTCAGCCTGGCTACAGATGGTGCGCCCTCAATGATCGGGAAAAAAGCAGGCGTTGTGACAAAGTTCAGAGAGAAAGTGCAATCTGCAAATGGAGGACGTGATTTTTTGACTTTTCACTGTATTTTGCACCAGGAGGCTTTGTGTTGCAAGTCATTAAAGATGGATAACGTCATGAAGGTGGTCATCCAAACTGTTAATTTCATCCGATCCAGAAGCCTGAATCACCGTCAGTTTGACAGCCTTCTCAGAGAGAAAGACCACATCTATGGCCTGCCATACCACACTGAGGTAAGATGGTTAAGCCGAGGTGCTGTGCTGAGGCGTTTCTTTGATTTACGAGAAGAAATTGAACAGTTCATGGAAGAAAAGGGCAAACCAGTGTTAGAATTTCATTCCGCAGAATGGATGCAGGACCTTGCATTTATGGTGGATGTTACAGAGCAC
The DNA here is from genome assembly GCF_020615455.1 of Coregonus clupeaformis. NCBI lineage: Eukaryota > Metazoa > Chordata > Actinopteri > Salmoniformes > Salmonidae > Coregonus > Coregonus clupeaformis. The sequence goes on from NW_025533587.1 coordinate 433,694, forward strand.
CTGAATAACTTGAACAAACAGCTGCAAAGTTGTCACGCAGTATTATGACAGCATACGTTCTTTCAAGTTGAAGCTGTCATTGTGGGAGACGCAACTTGCCGGTGGTGATGCAGCTCACTTCCCCTGTCTGAAAAATGTGTGCGCGACCCAACATGTGGCAGACATGAAGCAGTTCAAAGATAAAATAACGGGACTGTTACGGGAGTTTGAGCAACGCTTTCAGATTTATGTTTATATGTTTTTATGTTGATGTGCTATTGTTTTTAATTGATTTTATTTTATTTGTATATTTAACCTATTCTTGACTCTGTGGTTCTTGCACTTGTTTGGGGAACAGGATTTCATTATTTTTATCTACATTTCTGCCTGAGAAATGACACCTGATATAGTTCTGTGATCTGTGATATACTTCTGTGAATCACTGAGGCATTGTGTGTTTGTGTGTTCTTTGTCCTCAGAACTTTCAAATAACTTGAGGTGTTTTATGATTAATAGTGATGTTGTGCTTTTGGACACTGTCCTCAGGCTCCAGCTTTATGTTTATATGTTTTTATGTTGATGTGCTATTGTTTTTAATTGATTTTATTTTATTTGTATATTTAACCTATTCTTGACTCTGTGGTTCTTGCACTTGTTTGGGGAACAGGATTTCATTATTTTTATCTACATTTCTGCCTGAGAAATGACACCCTGATATAGTTCTGTGATCTGTGATATACTTCTGTGAATCACTGAGGCATTGTGTGTTTGTGTGTTCTTTGTCCTCAGAACTTTCAAATAACTTGAGGTGTTTTATGATTAATAGTGATGTTGTGCTTTTGGACACTGTCCTCAGGCTCCAGCTTTATGTTTATATGTTTTTATGTTGATGTGCTATTGTTTTTAATTGATTTTATTTTATTTGTATATTTAACCTATTCTTGACTCTGTGGTTCTTGCACTTGTTTGGGGAACAGGATTTCATTATTTGTATCTACATTTTTGCCTAAGAAATGACACCCTGATATAGTTCTGTGATCTGTGAAACAGTTCTGTGAATCACTGAGGCATTGTGTGTTTGTGTGTTCTTTTTCTTTAGAATTTTCAAATAAACTTGACGTGTTTTATGATTAATAGTGATGTTGTACTTGTACTATTTTGGACACACTGTCCTCAGGCTCCAGCTTTATGTTGTATGTTGATCGTATTAAAACAAAGAAAACAATCTGAAGTTGTTGTTTTTAAGTTATATATACCATGATTTTTCTGGTCCGGCCCACTTGGGAATAGATTTTCCTCCATGTGGCCCCTGAGCTAAAATGTGTTTGACACCCCTGATTTAACCACTTAACTTAATTTTTGAAAAACCTTGAAAAAGTGTGCACATCTTTGAATATTTATCTACATTATAGCCTACAGTAGTACCATAACAAAAAACAAAGCTTACAGCGCTTGACGAGGCAATATCAATGGCTAAATTAAATTTGTTTTTTTTTAAAGTGCAAAATAAAGTGCCTGTAACACGACAGTAAGCGCGTAAGCCTAAAGTTGCAGCAACACGGCTGCTTAAAATATACGGTAATCAGCCTACCAGAAAAGTCATTAATCCTCGTCTTCATCTTTTAGGCTAAGGTGCAGTACACGGCTGTAACCAGAAAAGTCAAGTCATTAATCCTCATCTCCGTCTTCTTCCTGCGTACTAAAACCACCAAAGTCCTCATCTTCAGTGTCGGAAACGAACAGGCTCAGGGTGGCTTCGTCAGCCACTCTCCTCTCTCCTTCGTTGTCGCTCTCAAAACCAACGAACTCCTCTTCGTCACTGTCGGAATCGAACAGCAACTGAAGGGCCTCAGCTGTGGCGGCGTCCTCCTCTTCATCACGCAGCAGTCCAGCCTTTCAGAACCCGTTAATGATCGTGGATGTTTTGACAGCCAGATTGACTGCCTTTAACTTAAAAGCTGCATCACATGCATTTCTACGTTTGTTTTCCATAATGAGGGTTTGTGCATGAAAACTTCCTTTGCACAAACTGTCTCGCTCTCGTAATGTTTGTCTGTCTTGCTCTCGTTCTGTCTCTCGTACCACTCTCGGTTCCACTTTTACTTTTGCGCGCTACCTGTCTCACTCTTTTCTGGCCTCCAGCTTTTCCTGCTGGAGCCCGCCGCTTAAAGGTGGGGTGCGCGGACCGGTCATAGAGCCCATAGAGTTAAAGTTGGTGGACTGTAACAACCTGTAAAATCCATAGATTTAGGAGGTCTTCTAGTGGCCGTTAGCTGTAAAAATCCATAGATTAGCCGCACCGTTATATAAGCCGCAGGGTCGAAAAATTGGAAAAAAGGCGCGGCTTATAGTCCGAAAATTACGGGTAGTTGTAATGAGACTTTTTGTAAACTCAGTGCGCTAATGCCTACATTGAAGCTTAGCAGGGTAACACAGTCTTGTGGCCTGCATGAGACCTAGGTTAGACACCAGTCTGTCTCATTGGTGCTGTGACCTGGATAGGTATCTGTGAGGAGGTGAAATGTGGGGTGCAGTGTAACAAAAGTGGTTCAGTAAACCATGCTTGAGGCTATATACATTGTTTGGAGTATGGAATAAAACAATTGTATATTCTGATGTGCTGACGTCCAAGCTCTGTAAGCATTAAATAAAAAAGTTATATTGTTCAATAACATTCAGAATCAGAATCATCTTTATTTGCAAAGACATTTACATATACCCGGAAAATGATTCGGTGAAATATATCGACAAAGAATTTACGAATCTGCACACTATAAAGAGCAAAAAAAAAATACATGCACATACATGCCTTCGTTGAGATGAAAGTTGAACAGCAGTAACCCAGCAAACAGAGGACGTCCTAAAGGACATTCGGCAGCGTTCCCATTATGTCCCTTAAGGGTTTCGGTGTGACGTTATCGCTCTGATGTTCCGAGAACATTCTAAGAACGTCACGTGATGGTCCCAAGGGAACATTCTCTGTTTCCTGTAAGTACCCAGGACCATGTCAGGACCTTTTTAGAACATTCTCAGGAATTTATTTTTACTAGTTCTTAGAACGTTCTCTGGGGGACCTTTGTCTAGTTCCCTGAAAGTTTCCAGGACGTCACTGAGGACCATATCAGGACCTTTTTATGATGTTTTCGGGACGTTCATTTTAATGGTGCTTAGGACGTCGCGTGATGGTCCCAAGGGAAAGTTCTCTGGGGGACCCTTTAAAACGTTTTTAGGACGTTCATGGGGGGTTGTGTCATGGTCACCTGGAGGTATTGTCTAGTTCCCGGTTTGTCCCGGGGACGTCACCGAGGACATTTCTAGAACATTCTTGGGACATTGTGATATGGTCCCCTGGAGGTTTTGTGTAGTTCTCGGTTTGTCCCAGGGACATCCTTGATAAAGTTTTTAGGATGTTCTTGGGATGTTATATGATGGTCCCCTGGAGCATTTGTCTAGTTCCCAGTTGGTCCCGGGTCTTCCCCGAGGACGTATTTAGGATGTTCTTGCGATGATGTGTCATGGTGCTCTGAAGCTACCCTGGACGTTCTTGAAGGTATTTGTCACGTGATTGTCCTAGGTGTCCCAAACTGTTATAAGTAAAGTAATGGAATAGTATGGGGGTTTTAAGGTTAGTGGTACTCTGTTTAGCTAAAACAGTGTAAAAATATTTTAATCAATAACAATATGATTACATTTGACATGATAACTTCAGTACTGCTAAATGGCATATTATTATTATTATTATTATTATTATTATTATTATTATTATTATTATTATTATTATTATTATTATTATTATTATTATTATTATTATTACTGACTTTTCAATATGACCCCACCTGGGATTTAAACTCACAACCTCTGGATTTGGGGCATGCTGATCTTGTGTGTGTGTGTGTGTGTTTGTGTGTGTGTGTGTGTGTGTGTGTGTGTGTGTGTGTGTGTGTGTGTGTGTGTGTGTGTGTGTGTGTGTGTGTGTGTGTGTGTGTGTGTGTGTGTGTGTGTGTGACTAGCATTGCCAAAAGACAAAGAACTGTGAATGGATCAGTAGACAAAACCTCCAGGAGACCATGACACAACGTCACAAAATCATCCTTGGGACAAACCGGGAACTAGACAAAACCTCCAGGCGACCGGGTCAAACTGGGAACTAGAAAAAATCTTCAGGGGACCATGACACAATGTCCCACGAACATCCCCGGGACCAACTGGAAACTAGAAAAAAAACTCTAGGGGACCATGACACAACATCCTGGCGACTTTAGGTGACCATTTTGTGACATCCTAACAATTAATTATTGTTTGCAGCGAAATATTGCAGAAAATTATTTACCGTTCAACATTTTATTAAGTTTATCGGCAAGATATTACATTTAACGGGTGTATTACCCCCCAAAAATGGAAAAATTATTACAAATAGGAAGTTATTACATTTACCGGTGTTTTTACATTTACCGTTGTTACAAGGTGCAAATATAATTTATATAAAGGTCATAAATATAATATAAATTGCAAAAGTTGCACCTCAGCATTATCTGAGCTCAGTATTCATTGATTTATTCATATCACTCAAAGATTTCAGTCAGGTTGTGCGTGACTAGTTTAACAAATGGCTTCATAACATTGTTTGGTTAAAATAGTGTCTGTAAGGGAGGAGTATCAGTCCTCTGGCCCAGCAATCTGGTTATGAAACCTATAAACAACATCTTCTTGGCCAATTCACCTGCTGTGTGTTCTTGGCCTGAAACCTCTGTCTCCCCCAGCCCATCTCACACCACACTAGAACCTGGAGTGCCTAATCAGAGCTGGAGATGTACTACAATATCCCCTGACACCTAAGTGTGAAAACACTCCCTCGATCCCTCCTTCTCCCTCTCTCGCTCCCTCCCTTTTCCAGTCCAGTTGGAGCCGTCTGTGTAGGCTGGGAACGATCTTGGCACTGAACTTGGCCAGATTTGTGTGTGTGTGCACACCGTACATGCATGCATTGCCACATTTCACACACCTGGGCTCTCCCTGACTGGCACAAGGCTCCTTTTCCCATTTTCACACACACTCTCTTTTTCACACACACACACACACACACACACACACACAGGAATAGAGAGGAGGGCCGTAAATAGAGGTATTAGAGGAAGTGAGGTGAGAGTAATCGTGCTTCCTCCAAGATGGTGTGTGAAACAGAACGACTCTGGTAGGAGGGGTCTGAGAGGGGAACAGATTATGTTGGGAGTTCTCTCTCACACACACACACAGAGTGGAGTGGGTGAGAGCCGGCACAGCAGTGTGCAGGATACGGGAGTCCAGAGGGAGCATATGGTGTTGATGTAATTGTTCTGCCAGGTGTGGTTAAGTGTGTTGGCTCTGCTCTGCTCTGCTCTGGGAGAGAGGATATCCGTGCACCTGTATATCATATGTCTGCATCAATACACTCCCTATTCGCTGGCACTGCTGTGCCCCCAGTGACTGATTGGCTGACTGACTCCATATGTCACGCCCTGGCTCTGGGGACTCTTAAATGTTGAGCAAGGGTGTGGAGTTTCTATGTCATATTTTCTATGTTGTGTTTTCTAGATCATGTAGATCTATGTTGGCCAGGGTGGTTCCCAATCAGAGGCAGCTGTAGCTCGTTGTCTCTGATTGGGGACCATACTTAGGCAGCCTGTTTGGCACTAGTCGGTGTGGGATCTTGTTCTGTAAAGGTTTGTTTTGTGTAACCTAGGACTTCACGTATCGTTTGTTTGTTGTTTTGTCGTGTGTTAAGTACTTAAATAAAATGTACGCTTATCACGCTGCGCCTTGGTCCGTCTCGTACGTAAACGGTCGTGACACCATAATATGAATAGGGTATAAAAACCTACTCTGCTTTTGTGAATTTTGAGAGCAGCCTTCTTTTGTTCCTGTGTCATGCAAACTTGAAATACAGTATATTCAAAATGTAATTGACTTACACTGTGGATAAACTTAAATTCTGTTATTAAAGGTTAAGTAAGTAGGAATTTGGTCCACAAATGTACCCACATTTCTATTATATGTAAATAGTTTATGATTAATGAATGCCATAATGTAGTTACTTTGTCAGATACTTCTCTCTATTAGCTGAAATCTTATTTTTTCATAGACATTTTAGCTGTCGGCTAGCTGTTCGGTCCGAACAGATTCACAAAACATGGGAATCTGCCGAACTATGAAGACATTGTCTCCCTCTGAGGCACATGTTGCTAGGCAACCCCCCTGCGCTTGCCTGGGCAGGCCTGCTCCCTACCTGGCTAAAGCCAGTGTGAGAAATGTTCTAACAAACTATTTTTGCTATGAAACTAAATAAATACTGCAATCTGTCCTACAAAACCTTGTTGCTAGATTCATGATAGACAAAGCAAGGATAGTGAACTTAAAAACGTGATGTAGTTTTATTGGAATTTGCAGCTGTTGTTGGTACAGTAAGTAATGAATCTGCTAGCTTCTGATATGACTGACTGCATCTTAAAAGAACGTTACTTTCACCTGAATAACCAAAGGTGATTTAGAAATAAAAAAAAGATTAATGTTGTAATATCTACATTTGCATGTTGTATCATTTCAATGACATACAGTTGAAGTCGGAAGTTTAGATACACTTAGGTTGGAGTCATTAAAGCTCATTTTTTAACCACTCCACACATTTCTTGTTAACAAACTATAGTTTTGGCAAGTCGGTTAGGACATCTACTTTGTGCATTACACAAGTAATTTTTCCAGCAATTGTTTACAGACAGATTATTTCACTTATAACTCAATGTATCACAATTCCAGTGGGTCAGAAGTTCACATACACTAAGTTGACTGTGCCTTTAAACAGCTTGGAAAATTCCAGAAAATTATGTCATGGCATTAGAAGCTTCTGATAGGCTAATTGACATCATTTCAAATCAAATCAAATCAAATCAAATCAAATTTTATTGGTCACATGCGCCGAATACAACAAGTGCAGACATTACAGTGAAATGCTTACTTACAGCCCTTAACCAACAGTGCGTTTATTTTAAACAAAAAAAGTAAGAATAAAACAACAACAAAAAAAAAAAGTGTTGAGAAAAACAAAGAGCAGAAGTAAAATAAAGTGACAGTAGGGAGGCTATATATACAGGGGGGTAACGGTGCAGAGTCAATGTGCGGGGGCACCGGCTAGTTGACTCAATTGGAGGTGTACCTGTGATGTATTTCAAGGCCTACCTTCAATCTCAGTGCCTCGTTGCTTGACATCATGCCAAGACCAGCCAAGACCTCAGAAAAACAATTGTATACCTCCATAGGTCTGGTTCATCCTTGGGAGCAATTTACAAACGCCTGAAGGTACCACGTTCATCTGTACAAACAATAGTACGCAAGTATAAACACCATGGGACCACACAGCCGTCATACCGCTCAGGAAGGAGATGCGTTCTGTCTCCTAGAGATGAACGTACTTTGGTGCGAAAAGTGCAAATCAATCCCAGAACAAAAGCAAAGGACCTTGTGAAGATGCTGGAGGAAACAGGTACAAAGTATCTATATCCACAGCAAAAACAAGTCCTATATTGACATAACTTGAAAGGCCTCTCAGCAAGGAAGAAGCCACTGCTCCAAAACTGCCATAAAAAAGCCTGACTACGGTTTGCAACTGCACATGGGGACAAATATCGTACTTTTTGGAGAAATGTCCTCTGGTCTGATGAAACAAAAATAGAACTGTTTGGCCATAATGAACATCGATATGTTTGGAGGAAAAAGGGGGCAGATTGCAAGCCGAAGAACACCATCCCAACCGTCAAGCACGGGGGTGGCAGCATCATGCTGTGGGGGTGCTTTGCTGCAGGAGGGACTGGTGCACTTCACAAAATAGATGGCATCATGAGGAAGGAAAATTATGTGGATATATTGAAGCAACATCTCAAGACATCAGTCAGGAAGTTAAAGCTTGGTCGCAAATGTGTCTTCCAAATGGACAATGACCCAAGCATACTTCCAACGTTATGGCAAAATGGCTTAAGGACAACAAAGTCAAGGTATTGGAGTGGCCATCACAAAGCCCTGACTTCAATCCTATAGAAAATGTGTGGGCAGAACTGAAAAAGTGTGTGCGAGCAGGAGGCCTAAAAATCTGACTCAGTTACACCAGCTCTGTCAGGAGGAATAGGCTAAAATTTACCCAACTTATTGTGGGAAGCTTGTGGAAGGCTACCCGAAACGTTTGACCCAAGTTAAACAATTTAAAGGCAATGCTACCAAATACTAATTGCGTGTATGTAAACTTCTGACTCACTTTGAATGTGATGAAATAAATAAAAGCTGAAATAAATCATTCTCTCTACTATTATTCGGACATTTCACATTCTTAAAATAAAGTGGTGATCCTAGCTGGCCTAAGACAGGGAATTTTTACTAGGATTTAATGTCAGGAATTGTGAAAAACTGAGTTTAAATGTATTTGGCTAAGGTGAATGTAAACTTCCGACTTCAACTGTATAATGGGCAGTCTCCTTGTTGTCTTACCTGGAAATGTCCAGCATAGTCCTCTTCTTTGTCTCCTTCCCTGCCCTCCCTCAGAGCGATGAGGGTGAAGCCTCTGAAGTAAGCGGGACTGGATGCGTACAGAGTCACTGGGGATCACAAACACACAGTCAGTGAAGAGAACAAACTGATTGGAAACAGATTGATAGGTTTAATAAAGGTATGCAAAATCCTAAAGTACTAACCCTTCTGGATTCGTTCAGTTCCTCATATGAATTATATCTTTATAAGCTATACCAATCAGAAGAGAAATTAGCGCTTCACTTGGTGACACAACTGGCAATTGCTGTCCTTATTAGTGTCATTATCATTACTGTACTGATATACAGTAGCTTCCCTGAGATAATGTGTTTGAATAAAACTGTGATGTGATGAGTGATTGAGCCAAAATTAGACTTTGTTAGACTAATTAATCAAAATGTTATCTATAATGACCAATGAGTTTGCAGGTAGAGTTACCAAAAATGAAGTTAGACCATCAAAAGTTAAACAGACGCCTATGAAGTTACAGTATGAGGGCATTCTGGTCTGTGTCCAACTCCTCTTTCCACAAGAGAGTGTGACTTGTCATAACCCAGCTCTGACTTCTAGGCTATCACTTCCTTATAAATGATCACAATACTGGTCCTTGTCTTCACATGAGCTAAACACAAAAGAGAAATAGTGTAAAGGCAAAAAATACCCTATTGTGTGTCAGACAATGTGCGCGCAAAAGGACGCAATACACTACCTCTGTAAGTGCTCCCAGGCTGATAATTTTCTGGGTCCCCCTCGACTCGGAGCCGAAACTCATTGTAGCCTTCCTTCCGAGTTCCCTGAGCCCGTAATATCCGACTACAATACCCGTCTGACTTCCCAGCTCTCTCCGAGGGCTCCTCCGTGAAGGCAAACCCGGCGTTGCACAGCGCAGTGGAGATAAAACACTGTAACAGCAGAATGCACAGAAATATTCCCGCTCCTGCCATCGTGAAGCGGCAGCTCTCGCTCCAGCTGATGCGAGCAAAGGTGGTGAAATACGAGTGAGGTTCAAGGAAGGAAAAAACGCTTGCTTCACCACTCAAAACTCCAGGAATAGACTAAACTTGGCAATTGATAAGACTCCCCTCACTCGGGATACGAGGTAGCTGTCTCCGCTATTAAGGTAAATCCATCCTGGAGAGAGAGAGTGCAGAGAAAGAATAGCCTACGATGTGCACTCGCTCTTGCAGAATCGCACACTGATTTGTTGAAGAGCAGCTGATGATCAGTGAGTCTAGTGTTTGCTTAACTGAGCGCGAGAGCCTACACAGGGTCAGGGGAAATAGCGGAGCAGTGTAGAGCGTAGCGCGGCTGTCTCCAAGGCACCGACGCAGGCTATGAGCCCAACGACCTAAATGCACCTAGCCAACAGACTGGAAACAGACATTTCTATCAATGGCTGCAGTGATGGAGGGACGCGTTTGACATTCTAGCTGGAACCCGCCTGTGTGTTTGCTCAGCCGCGGACCCCCCCTTAGCCGCACAGACACAGACAAATGCTGAAATAGTAATTAATAATGCATGCTAAACGGTCCTCTTTATGCCCCCCTCTTTATGTTAGGTTAGACCATACCCATGGAGCCTCAGTGAACTTTCATCTTCCATATATGGTAGAGGTATACTGGAGCAATAAGTAATCCAGCTTTTAAATTATTTTATTCGAAATTAAAATGATCTCTCTCTCCCCCTCTCAGCCCCCTCCACACACACACATGCACGCACACACACTCTCCTCTGCCCCTCTCATTATATTCAAGTAGGGTATAGTCTCTTGTTTACCCCCTTTCTTTCTACCTTCTGCCTCTCCCTCTCTAGCTCCCTCGCTTCTGAGCCCTTGGATATATGAGAGAAAAAAAGAGCCTTGCTTGGACATGGGACATAAGCAGTGTGTGCTAGTGATGTTGTAGACCTATACTTTATCTCAGCACTTTATTAATATGTTTGATTACTAAGCGTCATACTACTAAGCTTCATACTAAGGTACATACTTGATTAAATCCATCTTAATGGAGGTTTACAAGAAACAATACCTCCATTCCAGGAGGGGAAAAAGTCTAAGAATTGCGTATTTTCTCGATTAGCGTTTTGAAACAGGTGTGGAAGTTGTTTTCTCAGATGTGTAACAAGAAACAAGTCGGCTACGAAACGATAAACAGGAAGTGTTGGTGCAATCACACGTTTTCATTTATACTTTATCTAACCTGTGAGAGGTATGCTACTTCATCTTCTGTAACATTGTTTCAAAGTTCTTCCGCGCTTTATTTCAGTCTTCAAAGGAATACGCAGGCGGAAGATGAGAATATAAAAGCCTGCGGATCCGTCCAATGGATGCGGACAGACACGGCGCGCTGGGCGCGTTTATCGTTGGGATGACAGCTAGATGGATGGCGGGGGAAATGCAAGCAGAGCGGGGAAGGCCGGGGATAGCGGGGCAACACACCAGCAGGTGTCATGAAAGCCTCCACTGCGGTCCCAACTCGGGTTGAAACTTTTGAATCCGCCTCTCGTCCTCCTACAACGCAACCACAGAGTAGACTATATAAAACTGCAGATAAAGGCAGCGTCGAGGGGATAAGCAGAGAAGTCAGGCTTTTACTGTGCTGAAAATAACATTTATTTTTTATTTTTTATCAGCATGCTTGTCTCTGCTCCTGTTCCTTCTTGTTTGGGGTGGGAAGGGTTGACACTGACTGAGAAAATGCCTTCAGTTATCTCAGCAAGGAAACGAATAATGAGGCAGCTTACAGTTTGCACATAGGTTGTGGTCATATCATGCACATTTTCCCAGACTAAAAGTGCCTTGATTAAAGATATTTGAAGAAGGCAATTCAAAGCAATGCATACATTTATTTATCTCGCCTTTGATCCTATATGTAGCCTACAGGCAGGTCCATAATTATTGGCACCCTTGATAAAGTTCATAAGAGCAAAAAAGACTGTATCAAATAAATTATACAAATGCTGAGCTATATTATATGCTAATTATTATATTATTTTATACTAATACAATTGCTCAGAGAAAGAGGTTTTAGGGGTCAAGTGTATTGGCACCCCTATTTTCAATACTCTAGCACCCTCCCCTTGCAAGAGTCTTTTTCAACAATAAAAAAAAGAGATTGGAGAACACTTTGGGAAGGATCTTAGACCACCATTCCTCCATACATATTATTTCCAGATTCTTGATATCCTTTGGTCTTATGGACTGCCCTCTTCAATTCAATCCACAGGTTTTCAATGGGGTTCAAGTCCGGAGACTGAGATGGCCATTGCAAAATGTTGATTTTGTAGTAAATCAACTATTTCTTTTTGGATTTTAAAGTGTGCTTGGGGTTATTGTCTTGCTGGAAGATCCACAAGTGTCAGTCTCATGCCAGAAGCAACCAGGTTTTGGGCTAAAATGTCCTGGTACTTGGTAAAGGTAATAATTCCGTTGACCTTAACAAACGCCCCAGGACCAGTGGAAGCAAAATAGCCCCATAACATTAAAGATCCGCCACCATATTTTACCATAGGTATGAGGTACTGTTCTGCATATGCTTCCATTTTTTAATGCCAAATCCACCACTGGTGTGCATGGCCAAAGAGGTCTATTTTCATGTCATCTGACCATAGCACTGATTCCAATCCAAGTGCTAGGGTCAGATGACATGAAAGTAGACCTCTTTGGCCACGCACACCAGCACACATCAAAATCCACAAATAAATTATTAATTGACCACAAAATCAACATTTTGCCATGGCCATCTCAGTCTCCGGACCTCAACCCCATTGAAAACCTATGGTTTGAAAATATCCAAAGATCTGGAAAGATTCTGTAAGGGGGAATGTTTGAAGATCCCTCCCAAAGTGTTCTCCAATCTCATGAAACATTTTAGAAAAAGGCTCAGTGGCGTTATCCTCGCAAGGGAAGGATGCTGGAGTACTGAAAACAGGGGTGCCAATAATTCTGACCCCTGTTTTTGTTTAATATAATTTATTAAACAAAATCTCTTTCTCTAAGCAATTATTGTAGTATAAAATAATACAATTTCATGCAATATAGCTCAGTATTTGTACATTTATTTTATACAGGGTGCCAATAATTATGGACCTGACTGTAGGTCTAGGTCTAACTTTTCCTGTCCAAAGCAAGGAACTACAACACATACATTTTGCATATAGAAAAGACAACACACTGAACATGTTCCTCATAGCATTTCCTGAAGTATAGGCCTACTGATGTTTGCATATGAAAGCGAACAAACACAATCACATCTATTATTTTTCAGAGAAGCCAACTTGACTCATTCCCCGCCAGCCCACAGCAGTGACTCAACAGACTTGCGTAATAAAATTATTTACGATGCAACGGGTTTGTGTTTGTAATTATCACATATGGGCTTTTACGCAGGGGAGTGCAACCACACATATTTTAGACTGCCTTAGCCTGCCTCAGTCTCCCTCTAGTCTCTAGTTAATGGTAGACTACATCAAAGGATGTGCTTATTTTTAGGAGCCAGGGGACTGTTGCAAGGGCGGTAAAAACACAGAGGGAAATGGTTCAATTCCATCATTCAGCCGACATTTGTTTTTATTTTTGCTTAAAGTCTGTTTCCTCTGTTCACTGGGAATGAAACCACTCAGTGATAATGTTTGATGGCACACAGTTTGATGGCCCTTTTCCTCTAAGAGTGAGAGGGATGGAAATAAAAAGAGAATGGTTAGAGTGAGAGAGGCAATACAGTGCAATCGGAAAGTATTTAGACCCCTTGACTTTTTCCACATTTTGTTACGTTACAGCCTTATTCTAAAATTGATTAAACTGTTTTTTCCCGTCATCAATCTACACACAATACACCATAATGACAAAGCTAAAACAGTTTTTTATTTTATTTTAGCAAATGTATTCAAAATTAAAACAGAAATATCACATTTACATAAGTATTCAGACCCTTCACTCAGTACTTTGTTGAAGCACCTTTGGCAGTGATTACAGCCTCGAGTCTTCTTGGGTATGACGCTACATGCTTGGAACACCTGTATTTGGGGAGTTTCTCCCATTCCTCTCTGCAGATCCTCTCAAGCTCTGTCAGGTAGGATGGGGAGTGTTGCTGCACAGCAATTTTTAGGTCTCTCCAGAGATGTTTGATCGGGTTCAAGTCCGGGCTCTGGCTGGGCCACTCAAGAACATTCAGAGACTTGTCCCGAAGCCACTCCTGCGTTGTCTTGGCTGTGTGCTTACGGTCGTTGTCCTGTTGTAAGGTAAACCTTTGCCCCAGTCAGAGGTCCTGAGTGCCCTGGAGCAGGTTTTCATCAAGGATCTCTCTGTACTTTGCTCCGTTCATCTTTGCCTCAATCCTGACTAGTCTCCCAGTCCCTGACGCTGAAAAACATCCCCATAGCATGATGCTGCCACCAGCATGCTTCACCGTAGGGATGGTGCCAGGTTTCCTCCAGACGTGACGCTTGGCATTCAGGGCAAAGAGTTCAATCTTGGTTTCATCAGACCAGAGAATCTGGTTTCTCATGGTCTGAGAGTCTTCAAGTGCCGTTTGGCAAACTCCAAGCGGGCTGTCATGTGCCTTTTACTGAGGAGTTGTTTCCGTCTGGCCACTCTACCATAAAGGCCTGATTGGTGGAGTGCTGCAGAGATGGTTGTCCTTCTGGAAGGTTCTCCCATCTCCACAGAGGAACTCTAGAGCTCTGTCAGAGTGACCATCGGGTTCTTGCTCCCCTCCCTGAGCAAGGCCCTTATCCCCCGATTGTTCAGTTTGGCCAGGCAGCCAGCTCTAGGATGAGTGTTGGTGGTTCCAAACACTCTTCCAATCAAGAGTGATGAAGGCCACACATTTCTTTGGTACCCTTCACCAGATCTGTGCCTCGACACAATCCTGTCTCGGAGCTCTACGGACAATTCCTTCGACCTCATGGCTTGGTTTTTGCTCTGACATGCACTGTCAACTGTGATACCTTATATAGACAGGTGTGTGCCTTTCCAAATCATGTTCAATCAATTGAATTTACCACAGGTGTACTCCAATCAAGTTATAGAAACATCTCAAGGATGATCAATGGGAACAGGATGCACCTGAGCTCAATTTCGAGGCTCATAGCAAAGGGTCTGAATACTTATGTAAATAACGTATTTCTGTTTTTAATTTGTAATATATTTGCTAAAATTTCTAAAAACCTGTTTTTGCTTTGTCATTATGGGGTATTGTGTGTAGATAAAATAATAAATAATGTAATCCATTTTAGAATAAGGCTGTAACATAACAAAATGTGTAAAAAGTCAAGGGGTCTGAATTCTTTCCGTACGGCACTGTAAAAGAGCAAGGCAATAGGGATGGAGGGCAGAGAAGAAGGAGCAACATTGTGAAAGAGGAGTAGCATGCAGGTTCTGATTTTGAAAACTCATATCAGGGGTGGATCTCATATAGCCCGATGGAAGCGCAATCTCCTCCAGTTAGATGCACCTCGATTTAGAGATGAAAGTTCACCAAGATCCCGTGGGGATGAACAGGTGGGAGGTGGTCAGCTGTTAATTGGAAAGGGAATGAGAGGAAAAGGGGAAAGAAGAGAAGAGAGTGATTGAGTAACATACGCCTCAGGGCTGGGGAGAGAGGAAGAAAAAGAGAGAGTTTGGGGAGAGAGGAGAGGAGCTGTCACGGTTTCGGCCGAGGCTGCCTCTCTTCCTTGCTCGGGCAGGCTTCGGCGTTCGTCGTCTCCAGAATACTAGCTGCCACCGTTGCATGTTTCTATGTTCGTTTGCTTTTGTCTGATTGTTGTTACACCTGTTATCGTTTAGTGTAATTAGTGTCCTATAAGTTCTCGTTGTGTTTGTCTAGTGTTGTGTGTGATTGTTTTTTTGCTGGACGTATTACTGTTTGCTCGGTTGAGCTGTTCTCCATTGTGTTGGAGTGTTTTGTCGCACCTGTGTAGTGCGCCCGTTTTGTTTTCGCCTGCGTGCGGAGTTTCGCCTTCGGGCTAGTTTGTGCGTTTCTCTTGTGGATATTTCACTAAAGTCTTTGGACTGTACTTCTGCGTCCTGCGCCTGATTCCACCACCACACCCACCTACAGCAGCACTGACAGAATCACACACCAGCTCGAATGGAATCAGCAGGAGCCGCAGCAGCACAGGCGACGCT
The DNA here is from genome assembly GCF_020615455.1 of Coregonus clupeaformis. NCBI lineage: Eukaryota > Metazoa > Chordata > Actinopteri > Salmoniformes > Salmonidae > Coregonus > Coregonus clupeaformis. Next base: position 449,346 of record NW_025533587.1, read on the forward strand.
GGAGGACAGGGTCCGCAAGCAGAATGACCAGATCCTGCGGATGGGGTCCGCCCTGCAGGAGGTGATCACCACCATCCGAGGCTGGGAGACCCGAGGGACACCTCCACCGCCATCTTCCCTGCCCTCACCATCGGCAAGTCAGCCCATTCCCGCTCCGGAACCCAGAGGAGTTCGACTCTCGCTCCCGAGGGCCTACGATGGGACCGCTGCCGGGTGTCAGGGATTCCTTCTCCAGGTGGAGCTTTACCTGGCCACCGTGCACCCGGTGCCCTCGGGACACGAGAGCGTGTCCGCCCTGATCTCCTGCCTTTCCGGCAAGGCGTTGGAATGGGCCAACGCAGAGTGGAGGAGAATAGACGCTACCACCATCACGTACGACGAGTTCTCCCGGAGGGGAAAGCGGCGGGGGAGCGTCTGTTCTGCCTCCGGCAGGGGAAGAGGAGTGCCCAGGAGTTCGCCTTGGAATTCCGTACTCTAGCGGCGGATGCAGGGTGGAATGAGCGGGCCCTCATCGATCACTACCGATGTAGTCTACGTGAGGACGTCTGTAGGGAGCTGGCCTGTAGGGACACCAGCCTCTCGTTCGACCAGTTGGTCGATATGTCCATCAGGCTGGATACCCTGCTAGCTACCCGCGGACGTCCCAAGGGGGGTCCGTCCATTCCTCCAGCGCCTCCGAGCCGTGCCCCATGGAGCTCGGGGGCGCTGGCGCTAGAGAGAGGAGGGGTCGGATTACGAGGGGGTCCATCTCCTGCACCAACTGTGGGCGGGGAGGACACACCGCGGCTAGGTGCTGGGGATGGCCTCCTAGGGGAGAAGACGACAGGTCCCGCACTGGGGAGTCCTTCCAGGTGAGTAGGCGCCCCACTCACCCAGAGCTCTCTGTTGCACACTTCTGTATACCTGTGCGTTTTCCACAGGTAGCACCTCATTCCCAGCATAAGGCGCTGGTAGATTCAGGTGCGGCTGGGAATTTTGTTGATAAGAAATTTTGTTTAGCCTTAGGGATTCCCCTTCTCCCTGTTGACGTCCCCTTCCCCGTTCATGCCCTAGATAGCCGTCCGTTGGGTGCGGGCTTGATCAGGAGGTCACGGCGCCACTTAGGATGTGTGCGCAGGGGGTCATCAGGAGATGATCCAGCTATTTCTGATCGACTCGCCTGCGTATCCGGTGGTGCTGGGCATGCCCTGGTTGAGTACCCATAACCCATCTATTTCGTGACAGGAGAGGGCTCTGATGGAGTGGTCTGCCCAGTGTGTGGGTCGATGTTTAGGCGTTTCCGTAGGGGCTACCTCGGTGGAGAGTCCAAACCAGGTGCCCGCATTGCACGTTCCCCCTGAGTATGGGGATTTGGCTATTGTGTTCAGTAAGTCGAGGGCGACGCAGTTGCCTCCCCATAGGCAGGGAGATTGTGCGATAGACCTCCAGGCAGGAGCTGCGCTCCCATGGAGCCATGTGTATCCTCTGTCTCAGGAGGAGAAGAGAGCTATGGAGACTTACATAGACGAATCTCTGAGACAAGGATACATACGGCCCTCCACTTCCCCTGCGTCCTTGAGTTTCTTTTTTGTGAAGAAAAAGGATGGTGGGTTACGCCCGTGCATTGATTACCGTGGTCTCAATCAGATCACGGTGAAGTACAGTTATCCACTCCCGCTGATTGCGACCATGACGGAGTCATTGCACGGGGCGCGTTTCTTCACTAAATTAGATCTCAGGAGCGCGTACAACTTGGTGCGCATTAGGGGGGGCGATGAATGGAAGACAGCCTTTAGTACCACCTCGGGCCATTACGAGTATCTTGTCATGTCATACGGGTTGATGAACGCTCCTTCAGTTTTCCAATCATTCGTGGATGAGATCTTCAGGGACATGCAGGGGCAGGTGGTGGTCGTGTACATAGATGACATTCTCGTGTACTCGCCTACCCGAGTCGAGCATGTGGCCCTGGTGCGCCGAGTGTTGCGGAGGCTGTTGGAGCACGACCTGTATGTCAAGGCAGAGAAGTGTCTGTTTTTCCAGGAGTCGGTCTCCTTTTTGGGTTATCAGTTGTCTGTGTCAGGGGTGAAGATGGAGGTAGACCGGGTGTCAGCCGTGCGTAATTGGCAAACGCCAACCACTGTGAAGGAGGTGCAGCAGTTTTTGGGGTTTGCGAATAACTACCGGAGGTTTATCCGGGGTTTTGGACAGGTGGCAGCTCCCATAACGTCTCTTTTGAAGGGGGGTCCGGTGCGTCTGCAGTGGTCAGCCGAGGCGGACAGGGCGTTTGGGAGGCTGAAGGACCTGTTTACCTCGGCCCCGGTGCTGGCGCATCCGGATCCCTCTTTACCATTTCAGGTAGAGGTGGACGCGTCAGAGGCCGGGTATAGGAGCCGTGCTTTCGCAACGGTCCGGCGCGCCACCTAAACTCCGCCCCTGTGCTTTTTATTCCAAGAAGCTCAGTCCGGCGGAGCGAAACTATGACGTAGGGGACAGGGAGCTGTTAGCCGTGGTACAGGCCCTAAAGGTGTGGAGGCACTGGCTTGAGGGGCTCAACACCCTTTCCTCATTTTGACGGACCACCGTAACCTGGAGTACATCCGGGCAGCGAGGAGGCTGAACCCTCGCCAGGCGAGGTGGAATATGTTTTGACCCGGTTCACATTTAAGATCACGTACATCCCTGGGTCACAGAACGGTAAGGCAGACGCACTGTCTCGGCGGTATGACACGGAGGAGAGGTCCGTGGAGCCCACTCCCATACTGCCGGAGTCTTGTCTGGTGGCACCGGTAGTGTGGGAGGTCGATGCTGAACTCGAGCGGGCGTTACGCACCGACCCTAGTCCACCTCAATGCCCGGAGGGTCGGAAGTACGTTCCGCTCGAGGTTCGGGATCGATTGATCTATTGGGCTCACACGTCACCCTCCTCTGGACACCCTGGTATCGGCCGGACAGTGCACTGTCTTAGTGCCAAGTACTGGTGGCCCACGTTGGCGAGGGATGTGAGGGTTTATGTTTCCTCCTGCTCGGTGAGCGCCCAGTGTAAGGCGCCTAGACATCTGCCTAGGGGTAAGTTACTACCCCTGCCCATTCCACAACGACCATGGTCTCACCTCTCGGTGGATTTCCTCACTGACCTTCCTCCTTCACAGGGGAATACCACTATACTGGTCGTTGTGGACCGGTTTTCTAAGGCCTGTCGTTTGCTCCCTATGCCGGGCCTTCCTACTGCCCTGCAAACTGCCGAAGCACTATTCACCCATGTGTTCCGGCACTACGGGGTACCCGAGGATATTGTGTCTGATCGAGGTCCCCAATTTACCTCCAGAGTCTGGAGAGCTTTTATGGAGCGGTTGGGGGTCTCGGTGAGCCTCACCTCGGGTTACCACCCGGAGAGTAGTGGGCAGGTGGAACGTGTGAACCAGGATGTGGGTAGGTTTCTTAGAACATACTGCCAGGACCGGCCGGAGGAGTGGGCAAGGTACGTTCCCTGGGCCGAAATGGCCCAGAATTCCCTACGCCATTCCTCCACTAACCTAACCCCTTTCCAATGTGTGTTAGGTTACCAGCCGTTTCTGGCACCTTGGCAGCAGAGCCAGATCGAGGCTCCTGCGGTGGATGAGTGGGTGCGGCGCTCGGAGGAGACATGGAACGCTGCACACGTCCACCTTCAGCGGGCCCTCCGTCGTCATAAGGCGAGCGCCGATCTCCACCGCAGTGAGGGACCGGTGTACGCACCTGGTGATCGAGTCTGGCTCTCTACCAGAAACCTGTCCCTCCGCCTGCCCTGTCGGAAACTGGGTCGGCGGTTTGTAGGGCCATTTAAAGTCCTGAGAAGATTGAACGAGGTGTGTTACAAATTACAACTACCTGTTGAGTATAAAAGTATTAACCCCTCGTTCCATGTGTCTCTTCTCAGGCCGGTGGTAGCTGGCCCACTCCAAGAAAGTGAGATCAGGGAGACTCCTCCGCCCCCATTGGACATCGAGGGGGCACCGGCGTACTCCGTGCGGTCCATCTTGGATTCGAGACGTCGGATGGGGGGTCTCCAATATCTAGTGGAGTGGGAGGGGTACGGCCCGGAGGAACGGTGCTGGGTGCCGAGGAGAGACATTTTGGACCCGTCTCTCCTGACGGAATTCCATCGTGGGCACCCGACGCACCCTGCTCCGCGTCCTCCTGGTCGTCCCCGAGGCCGGAGTCGGCGCACGTCTGGAGCCGCGCGTCAAGGGGGGGGTACTGTCACGGTTTCGGCCGAGGCTGCCTCTCTTCCTTGCTCGGGCAGGCTTCGGCGTTCGTCGTCTCCGGAATACTAGCTGCCACCGTTGCATGTTTCTATGTTCGTTTGCTTTTGTCTGATTGTTGTTACACCTGTTATCGTTTAGTGTAATTAGTGTCCTATAAGTTCTCGTTGTGTTTGTCTAGTGTTGTGTGTGATTGTTTTACTGTCGTGCGTTTTGCTGGACGTATTACTGTTTGCTCGGTTGAGCTGTTCTCCATTGTGTTGGAGTGTTTTGTCGCACCTGTGTAGTGCGCCCGTTTTGTTTTCGCCTGCGTGCGGAGTTTCGCCTTCGGGCTAGTTTGTGCATTTCTCTTGTGGATATTTCACTAAAGTCTTTGGACTGTACTTCTGCGTCCTGCGCCTGATTCCACCACCACACCCACCTACAGCAGCACTGACAGGAGCAACATGAAGAGTGGGGAGAGAGGAGAGGAGCAACATGAAGAGTGGGGAGAGAGGAGAGGAAAAAGAGAGAGGGAGGAGGTGGTAATCCTTCCTCACCATAGATGACATCATTCTGAGAAGGCACATGTGGCCTCTGGATGTGGTTGCACCGGCACGCGAGGCGGTCGCCTCCGGTCCAGACACCCATGTTGTGTTTTCCTAGCTGGTGACGCCGCGGTCACAACGCGGTCACAGGGTTGGTTATGAAGTGGTCGCCATGGTATCCACTCCTGAAGCAAGCAGCTCAACTAATGACAGGACTGACTGTGTGTTGCCTGTCTATAGAAACATATACCTCCATATGTATGACATATGTGTTTTTCTAGTTGCTGTTTAATGACTATGTTGTTATCTTAACCCATTAAGTGTATGCCTGTATGTGCGTGTATGTGTGTTTGCGTGCATGTGCGCTTCGTGTAGATAATGTTGACACGATGAAAAGTTTCTATCTTCAAGAAAGTTCTAATCTGATTAAAGTTGATCTTTATCTCTCTCTATTCTCTTTGATTTCCTCTGTCTCTCTCTGTGGGCCTTTGAACAATCCCCCTGTGCTTTGTTGTTTGCGGGGAGAAAATTTAATTAGACTCATTTGATCATGGCGGAGAAGGAGATCTCTCTCAATAAAGTGTTGAGACCCCCGCTGTGAAGTCATTAGGGCCACATTTACCCAACGTTAGCTCAGGACCAGAGGAGCCATGCAGCATTTCTACCTAATTTAGAGGAAAAAGGAACGATGGACAGAGAGAGAGGAAGGGAGAGAGTATATGGGAGTTCTATTACGTAGCACTTGAAACAAGGTCCTAACTGCACCACTATGGGTCAATTTAGCTATAAATCAGAAGAAGATCTATGTAAATGTGACTTATGGAAACTTATGGACTTATGTTTTAGAAGGAATATACTGTATCTATTTTTCTAAACATGAAGAATGTCAATCTGAAAAGCCAGCAGACAGACAGATAGGCAAAAGGTTGATGAAAATAGAGATTGATACAATAGGATATTTTAATCATAACTATAGCCTGCTGTTACCTGGCCTCTCTACAGGCCGTACTCAATAACCCTGGGAGGATAAACACATAACAACCCTTGATTCAGAGGGGTTGGGTAAAATGCGGAAGACACATTTCAGTTGAATGCATTCAGTTGTACAACTGACTAGGTATCCCCCTTTCCCTTTCCTTTCTGTTTTCTGCCAGTCAGAAACTGTACAGGTTCCTCTGAGTCAGCAGACGGAGTTAATCTCTTTATATGTGCACGGACACACACAAACATACACACACGTGCACACACATGTCTCCAGATCTCTGAGGTAATGCATTTTGATATCCGTCTAAATGGCTGAGTGAAAGGTGTGCACTCGAGGGCTGGTAGCATATGGGGTCCTTCAGAAGTGTTTAGAGTCAGTTGGGGGGACGGAGGTGAACTAATTAGGTCCTGTCCTCCGCTCCGGAGGGGCTCAGGCATATCCGAGTGGCTCTGAGGAAATCATACACCCTGTCAGAAGCTACTGAGCCCCCGCCACAGACGCAGCCAGGGTCAGCCAACGTTTGTTAAGAAAGTTGAATGAGAAGGAGAGTGTTGGGCAGTGATGCAGAGGCTGGCTAAAGCAAACTTTAGCCAAGACAGTGAGTGGATTGTAGGGATCTGTTTGGCATCCTGCATTATTTTCCAAGTAGCCAGTACCTTTAACGTCAATTCCCTGCATCCAGTGTAGTTGTAAAACAGATGTAGGATCTTAATTTGAGCCAGTTTGCATCAACAGGAAATGTGAAAGGTTGTGTGGATTATAATTTGATTACCCTGCAACAGGGTAATCAAATTAAGATCCTACACCTGTAGGTCTGTCTAAGCTCTCTCTGAGTTCCCCCAGACACCCATCTGCTCCACACGTCAACCTGAGCAGGACTTATCTGAACAAAAGGGGCCGATAAGAGGAATCAGACTGGGCTATTTAAGACAGACATAGCACTCAGCTGTGCTCAGCACGGATGTAAGCCACCATTATGGGCCCTAGAACTGCACTATGTTGGATAGAATGCGACAACATGAAGATATGGATCGATACAGACTGATACACACATTCTGAACTGACAGCTTCAAGCACTGTTTACTAGTTTGACAGCAAGAATGAGCTTAGGAGGAATAGGTGTGTGTGTGTGTGTGTGTGTGTATGTGTGTGTGTGTGCGTGTGCGTGTGTGTGTGTGTGTGTGTGTGTGTGTGTGTGTGTGTGTGTGTGTGTGTGTGTGTGTGTGTGTGTGTGTGTGTGTGCGTGCGTGTGTGTGTCTGGGTCTGTGTGCCTGCGTGGGAGGGAGAATGTGTGTGATGGACAGGGTTGGAGTCAATTCCATTTAAATTCCACTCACTTCAGAAAGTACACCAAATTCCAATTCCAAATTCTCCTCATTGAAAAGCATTGAAGATAATTAAAATACGAATTTCAGTGTAGTTCCTGAATTAACTGGAATTGAAATGGAATTAAGCCCAACCCTGGTGTTGACACATGTCTAATGCTGCTTATCAAGATCCAATCAGTCAGAGCCTTGGAGGAAGCAAGATTGTCTTTCGATTTCAAATCCATTGCCCCTCACAAATGTGCTTAACTGTAGCCTTACAGATTACTTTGTAATCTACTGTAACACAGTGTCAAAACTTTTTCAGAGCAGAAGCAATGATGAAATATTTTCCCTATCTAAACTCTATCTCTTGCTTTCTAAGACAAGGCCAGAATTGAAAAAAGAATTGTCAAATATAAAAGACTCATATTATTTTAACATTGTTCGTACCCATCCAGATTACATTGTTATAGGACAAAGCAGCTGACTCATATAACCTGAACACATTGTAAAGGTTGTGTTCAAAATAGCTATGAGCCTTTCCTTAATTTTTCCCAAGATTTGACTTTAAATCAAATCAAATCAAATTTTATTGGCCACATGCGCCGAATACAACAGGTGCAGACATTACAGTGAAATGCTTACTTACAGCCCTTAACCAACAGTGCATTTCTTTTTAACAAAAAAAGTAAAAATAAAACAACAAAAAAAGTGTAGAAAGAGCAGAAGTAAAATAAAATAACAGTAGGGAGGCTATATATACAGGGGGGTACCGGTGCAGAGTCAATGTGCGGGGGCACCGGCTAGTTGAGGTAGTTGAAGTAATATGTACATGTGGGTAGAGTTAAAGTGACTATGCATAAATAATTAACAGAGTAGCAGCAGCGTAAAAGGATGGGGTGGGGGGGCAGTGCAAATAGTCCGGGTAGCCATGATTAGCTGTTCAGGAGTCTTATGGCTTGGGGTTAGAAGCCGTTGAGAAGTCTTTTGGACCTAGACTTGGCACTCCGGTACCGCTTGCCGTGCGGTAGCAGAGAGAACAGTCTATGACTAGGGTGGCTGGAGTCTTTGACAATTTTGAGGGCCTTCCTCTGACACCGCCTGGTATAGAGGTCCTGGATGGCAGGAAGCTTGGCCCCAGTGATGTACTGGTCCGTACGCATTACCCTCTGTAGTGCCTTGCGGTCGGAGGCCAAGCAGTTGCCATACCAGGCGGTGATGCAACCAGTCAGGATGCTCTCGATGGTGCAGCTGTAGAATTTTTGAGGATCTGAGGACCCATGCCAAATCTTTTCAGTCTCCTGAGGGGGAATAGGCTTTGTCGTGCCCTCTTCACGACTGTCTTGGTGTGTTTGGACCATGATAGTTCGTTGGTGATGTGGACACCAAGGAACTTGAAGCTCTCAACCTGTTCCACTACAGCCCCGTCGATGAGAATGGGGGCGTGCTCAGTCCTCTTTTTTCCTGTAGTCCACAATAATCTCCTTTGTCTTGGTCACGTTGAGGGAGAGGTTGTTGTCCTGGCACCACACGGCCAGGTCTCTGACCTCCTCCCTATAGGCTGTCTCATCGTTGTCGGTGATCAGGCCTACCACTGTTGTGTCGTCGGCAAACTTAATGATGGTGTTGGAGTCGTGCCTGGCCATGCAGTCATGGGTGAACAGGGAGTACAGGAGGGGACTGAGCACGCACCCCTGAGGGGCCCCCGTGTTGAGGATCAGTGTGGCAGATGTGTTGTTACCTACCCTTACCACCTGGGGGCGGCCCGTCAGGAAGTCCAGGATCCAATTGCAGAGGGAGGTGTTTAGTCCCAGGATCCTTAGCTTAGTGATGAGCTTAGAGGGCACTATGGTATTGAATGCTGGTGATCAGTCCCTACACCCAATCGAGGGCATTACGTTCATCCACCTCTGGCCTGCTGGCTCCCCTTCCTCTGCGGAAGCATAGCTCCCGCTCAGCCCAGTCAAAACTGTTCGCTGCTCTGGCACCCCAATGGTGGAACAAGCTCCCTCACGACGCCAGGACAGCGGAGTCACTCACCACCTTCCGGAGACATTTGAAACCCCACCTCTTTAAGGAATACCTGGGATAGGATAAAGTAATCCTTCTACCCCCCCCCAAAAAAAATAAATAAAAATAAAAATAAAAATAAAAAATAAATTGTAAAGTGGTTATCCCACTGGCTATAGGGTGAATGCACCAATTTGTAAGTCGCTCTGGATAAGAGCGTCTGCTAAATGACGTAAATGTGCCCTTGAGCAAGGCACTTAACCCTAATTGCTCCTGTAAGTCGCTCTGGATAAGAGCGTCTGCTAAATGACTAAAATGTAAATGTAAAAATGTAATGCTGAGCTGTAGTCAATGAATAGCATTCTCCGTTTGTGACAGAGTAGGAGTGGCTGCTTGTTCCAGTTTTGTTTATAACCTTTAGAAACACTGTGGTAGACATGAGGCCCAGGGTTGAGAAAGGTCCAGGGAGACTGTGTGCTTCTGGGTGAATGTCACATGAACATATGCACTTCTCTAACCTCTCTGACACACACACTCTACCAATTGGAAAGAATAACATGCCGTATTTATAGATTTTGCTGGGGAAAAGGGTCTAGCCAGGATCCAGCTTGAATAATAATAATACAAGTAATACAAGTTGTGTGCATAGCAGTGGAAATGGACACCGCACTGTCAAAAGATCTGGCCAAGTGGGAGCATGTAAAAGAAACACAATGGGTCCTAGCACCTACCCTTGGGGGATGCCTCCGATCTTGCCTCACCAAGGGTTTACAGTTTCTAAATCGCGTACAAGCAATTTTGGGATCTGTGTTGAAACGTATCTATAGCAGATCAGCAATTATCAAATGCTCAAATACACTTACAGAATATCTAATAATTTTCTTGCCTTTGTACCTGACTTTTAAATTCATATCAGTTGTGTTCCTCCATTGTATTCACCTTTCCTTATTTCTATTGTGGATTGTGTTTCTGTGCGCCAATGAAAAGTTTACAAAACTATGAGCAAACCAGCCTATGTATTGAAAACATGGAATCGAATTGTGATGATACCGATGAATGAATCCTGCACACAATGTGCTTATTTTTTATTAAATTTTTCATCAGGGATAATATTAGATTTTATGTGTATGAAATTGTTTGGTGAAATATGCATAAAAGGAGAGTAATTGCCCATAATTCTGCACAGTTAAATAGTTGTACTTCCAATTTTTATTATCATGAATTAGGGACTGCAAAACAAATTGTTATTCTGATCTACTAACTTTCTGTTTTGTCTGCTTGAACTCAAGAGATATCCTAATTATGGTTGAATCTTTTGCAGGCAGTCGTGTTCTGTTGACAAATGTAATTGCAATTTTGACTGTATAATATCGTTTTGATGAATGCGATTAAGAAAAACTGTAACTCAGTGACACAGATCATATCAGTCCCTTTACAACACTGTTACCCAGATTGAACAAACAGTATCTCATTATTGACAGCCTACTACACATACTACACCATCACCACTTATCAGTCCTAATGCATTTCACTTGTTCACAACAATATCAGCCATTTTGTTTACAACCCCCTTTCAAGCAACTCTGACCTAGTCTCCACAACTGGGCCTTTCCCTCGGTTGCTGACCTTTCGCTGGGAAGGCGTGTTTGTTAAAGTGAAGACGTGCTCGTGTTTTCCCTTCCTGAATGTCATGCCTGGAGCTGCAACAGTGCTCTGTATCTCATCTACAGGCATCTCACTTTATCACCATTCAAGCTGTTATGCTGTTATTAAAACAGTAGCTAAATGCTCACAAAAAAGGCCTGACAGAATAAGGTAATATCAGACTAAAGTGAGAGAAATATTGCTTGTAAAGATCTGCACATTTATCGAAGGGCCTAATTTGAACTTGAATAAGGGAATGATGTCACAAAGGTCAGTGATACAGTCTCTTTTCTTCCCACACACTCGAAGAACACACACACACACACAAACACACACACACACATACACAGCACATGCATATTTAAGTGATAATGCCAGAGAAGCCGGTGTTTGGAGGATATATTGGCATAGGTGTTGTTAGGCCCGAGACGAAGTCGAGGTCCGGCAAACCGTGCCAATATATCCTCCAAACACCGGCTTCGAGGGCATTATCACTTTTATACTATGGGTTACCAACATATTCAAATAATGATTGACATAATTTCATTAAAAACGTTATTTTTATTAATTTATTCATACTATTTCATCCTTCTACAAGATATAGTCCCGACACAAATCTAGGGTTGCTAGAGACGCGACCCAGTCGTTCAGTCTTTTTGCTCTGTATCTATGGACGCGACCAGTGTTCAGTCTTTTTGTTCTGTATCTCTGGACGCAACCCAGTCGTTCGTTCTAAATGTTCCATTGCCATACTGGCTGGCAACATTCTTATCCCTTGCTTGCTAGCTAGCCAACTACGGCTAACTTACAGTCACGTCAAAAAGTGCATCCAGAGTAAGAGTAAAGTAGGTCCATTTGCATTTGTTTAAGCTGTTTTCTAGTGACATTTATTTGGATACATCCATAACAATGAGCTAATGAGGCGCGATTTCGCCTGGCATAGAAAATGTACTCACTCATCAGGACACTGTTGTTCAGAGGAGCTAGCCAACAACACAGCTAACACAATCACTTCAAACTGAAGCTGGAAAGACTGCAAATGAGCTGCGTTTCATTTTATATTTTTTCAATTTACAATTTTTTGTATATATACATACAAATAATTGTATTTTTATTTTTATTTCACCTTTATTTAACCAGGTAAGCCAGTTGAGAACAAGTTCTCTTTTACAACTGCGACCTGGCCAAGATAAAGCAAAGCAGTGCGATAAAAACAACAACACAGAGTTACATATGGGGTAAACAAAACAGAAAGTCAAAAATACAAAGAGAAAATATATATACAGCATGTGCGAATGTAGTAAGTTATGGAGGTAAGGCAATAAATAGGCCATAGTGCAAAATAGTTACAATTTCGTATTAACACTGGACTGATAGATGTGCAAAAGATGATGTGCAAATAGAGATACTGGGGTGCAAATTAGCAAAATAAATAACAATATGGGGATGAGGTATTTGGGTGGGCTAATTTCAGAATGGCTGTGTACAGGTGCAGTGATCGGTAAGCTGCTCTGACAACTGACGCTTAAATTTATTGAGGGAGATAAGAGTCTCCAGCTTCAGAGATTTTTGCAGTTCATTCCAGTCATTGGCAACAGAGAACGGAGGTGTTGGCTTTGGGGCATGACCAGTGAGATATACCTGCTGGAGCGCAGACTACGGGTGGGTGTTGCTATGGTGACCAGTGAGCTAAGGTAAGACAGGGATTTGCCTAGCAGTGATTTATAGATGACCTGGAGCCAGTGGGTTTGGCGACGAATATGTAGTGAGGGCCAGCCAACAAGAGCGTACAGGTCACAATGGTGGGTAGTATATGGGGCTTTGGTGACAAAACGGATGGCACTGTGATAGACTACATCCAATTTGCTGAGTAGAGTATTGGAGGCTATTTTGTAAATGACATCACCGAAGTCAAGGATCGGTAGGATAGTCAGTTTTACGAGGGCATGTTTGGCAGCATGAGTGAAGGAGGCTTTGTTGCGAAATAGGAAGCCAATTCTAGATCTAACTTTTGATTGGAGATGCTTAATGTGAGTCTGGAAGGAGAGTTTACAGTCTAACCAGACACCTAGGTATTTGTAGTTGTCCACATACTCTAGGCCAGACCCGCCGAGAGTAGTGATTCTAGTCGGGTGGGCGGGTGCAAGCAGCGTTCGGTTGAAGAGCATGCATTTAGTTTTACTAGTGTTTAAGAGCAGTTGGAGGCTACGGAAGGAGTGTTGTATGGCGTTGAAGCTCGTTTGGAGGTTTGTTAACACAGTGTCCAATGAAGGGCCAGATGTATACAAAATGGTGTCGTCCGCATAGAGGTGGATCCGAGCTTCACCAGCAGCAAGAGCAACATCATTGATATACACAGAGAATAGAGTCGGCCCGAGAATTGAACCCTGTGGCACCCCCATAGAGACGGCCAGAGGTCCAGACAACAGGCCCTCTGATTTGACACATTGAACTCTATCTGAGAAGTAGTTGGTGAACCAGGCGAGGCAGTCATTAGAGAAACCAAGGCTATTTAGTCTGCCAATAAGAATGTGGCGGTTGACAGAGTCGAAAGCCTTGGCCAGGTCGATGAAGACAGCTGCGCAGTACTGTCTTTTATCGATCGCGGTTATAATATCGTTTAGGACCTTGAGCGTGGCTGAGGTGCACCCATGACCAGCTCGGAAACCGGAGTGCATAGCGGAGAAGGTACGGTGGGATTCGAAATGGTCGGTGATCTGTTTGTTAACTTGGCTTTCAAATACTTTCGAAAGGCAGGGCAGGATGGATATAGATCTGTAACAGTTTGGATCTAGAGTGTCACCCCCTTTGAAGAGGGGGATGACCGCGGCAGCTTTCCAATCTCTGGGGATCTCAGACGTTACGAAAGAGAGGTTGAACAGGCTAGAAATAGGAGTTGCGACAATTTCGGCGGCTAATTTTGAAAGAAAGGGTCCAGATTGTCTAGCCCAGCTGATTTGTAGGTGTCCAGATTTTTCAGCTCTTTCAGAACATCAGCTGTCTGAATTTGTGTGAAGGAGAAGCGGGGGGGAGCATGGGCAAGTTGCAGCGGAGGGTGCAGAGCTGGTGGCCGGGGTAGTGGTAGCCAGGTGGAAAGCATGGCCAGCCGTAACAAAATGCTTGTTGAAATTCTCGATTATTGTAGATTTATCGGTGGTGACAGTGTTTCCTAGCCTCAGTGCAGTGGGCAGTTGGGAGGAGGAGCTCTTATTTTCCATGGACTTTACAGTGTCCCAAAACTTTTTGGAGTTAGTGCTACAGGATGCAAATTTCTGTTTGTAAAAGCGAGCCTTAGCTTTCCTAACTGATTGTGTATATTGGTTCCTGACTTCCCTGAAAAGTTGCATATCGTGGGGGCTGTTTGATGCTAATGCAGTACGCCACAGGATGTTTTTGTGGTGGTCAAGGGCAGTCAAGTCTGAGGAGAACCAGGGGCTATATCTGTTCTTAGTTCTGAATTTTTTGAATGAGGCATGCTTATTTAAGATTGAGAGAAAAGCACTTTTAAAGAACAACCAGGCATCCTCTACTGACGGAATGAGGTCAATATCCATCCAGGATACCCGGGCCAGGTAAAGTGTTTTAGGCAGCGTTTGACAGTGATGAGGGGTGGTCGTTTGACCACGGACCCATTACGGACACAGGCAATAAGGCAGTGATCGCTGAGATCCTGGTTGAAGACAGCGGAGGTGTATTTAGAGGGTACATTTGTCAGGATGATATCTATGAGGGTGCCCATGTTCACAGATTTAGGGTTGTACCTGGTAGGTTCGTTGATAATTTGTGTGAGATTGAGGGCATCTAGTGTAGACTGTAGGTTGGCCGGGGTGTTAAGCATATCCCAGTTTAGGTCACCAAGCAGTACGAACTCTGAGGATAGATGGGGTCAATCAGTTCACATATGGTGTCCAGGGCACAGCTCGGGGCTGAAGGGGGTCTGTAGCAAGCGGCAACAGTGAGAGACTTATTTCTGGAAAGGTGGATTTTTAGAAGTAGAAGCTCAAACTGTATAGGCACAGACTTGGATAGTACGATAGAGCTCTGTAGGCTGACTTATATTGCACAAGGACAATACCACAATGCTATCTAAAGAAAATCCAGCTGAGTCATGATTTCGACTGGCTGAGAAACGCTGCCTGCCTGTCTGTCTCGTCCCGACACGTTCATTAATATGGGACAGCAGGAGATCGAATTTCAATATTGAAACAATGTTGCAAATGTCGGAGACAGACAGCAAGGTTTATACAATTCCCAGCTATTGAAAACGAAATGTTACTCTAAAAGAAATGTGATATAATGTCTAGATGCTTTTTATAGTGGAGATCAAGTTTATAAGTTGCCTGGCTGGGCTGATGAGACAATGGATTGCGCAGTCAGATGGAACAGAGTAAATAGGCAATTTAACGTCATAGAATTAGCCGTGGCAACTTGTGGAATAGACACCGGCTGGAATGCGGTTTTAACCAATCAGCATTCAGGATTAGACCCACCCGTTGTATAAACATACGCGTACAATACACTCGCATGAACACACACATATACACACACACACACAAACACAAACACACACACACACAGCTTGGTGGAGTGCTGACTGCAAATGTGTTTTTATGAACATATGTATACTCTACGTACTGGTAAATAAGGAGTTACACAGAAGTGAACAGAAAATGTGTCATATAGCGTAAATGCGTAAGCATACAAATATGCTGATAGTTTCAGTATTGTTTTGGGCTATGTAAGTTATTATGCTTATCTCCACATGTATCCATACAAATAAAAGTAATAAACCATGACGTGTGTTATAGCTGAGACATCTCTCTAGCCTGAAGGCTGGCTTATATTGCACAAGGACAATACCACAATGCTATCTAAAGAAAATCCAATGACACAGTTTAAGATTTTCAGTCAGTATAACATTTATATTCTAAAAGCAACCCCCTAGCCCTCATACATACATTGTAGTAAAACGTCTGTCATTTTAATGATACATTTGTACATTTATTCAGATTCAATTTAAAGTCAAGGTACATTCGCAGAGAGATATAAATACAGAAAAAACAATATTACATTATATGCTATGGTTGGCCATGGGACTTTGTAATGCTATTGCCTATGCTAATATTGACCTTGACTTTAACTTACTATTCTACCTATTGCCTCTCATTGTTGAATATGCCATATTACCATCAACTCTCACCACAAGCTCCTTTCTTGGAGTCTCGGATTTCATTCACATAGAAAAAAAACTGATTTTGATATACCTACCGCATAATACTTAAATGTTGAAATGTAGCAACTTACATTTCCCTGTATATATTAAGGAACACCTAACTTCACAAAACTCACACTACTCCTTTCGACAACAGCAGCAATTACAAATGACATCATAAGGTTTGAGTAAGACCTTTCAGATACAAAGGGCCAACAGACTGGAATCATTTACCTATAGAAATAATAATAATATGCCATTTAGCAGACACATTTATCTAAAGCGACTTACAGTCATGTGTGCATGCATTTTTACGTATGGGTGGTCCCGGGGATCGAACCCACTACCCTGGTGTTACAAGCGCCATGCTCTACCAATTGAGCTACAGAGGACATTACAGGGCATTTCAATCACGTAGTGCATTTTAGAAAGCCGTTTTGTTTCAAATGTTAAGAACAAACTGTTTGTGTTTTTAACTAATAGAAACATCACCATGTGAAGATATTTGTAAATATGTTTGTATGTACAGTGCCTTCGGAAAGTATTCAGACCCCTTGATTTTTTCCACATTTTGTTACATTACAGGCTTATTCTAAAATTGATTAAATATGTTTTTTTCCTCAGCAATCTACACACAATATCCCATAATGACGAAGCGAAAACAGTGTATTAGACATTTTTGCAAAAAATTTAAAAATTAAAATAGAAATACCTTATTGACATAAGTATACAGACCCTTTGCTATGAGACTCAAAATTGAGCTCAGGTGCATCCTGTTTCCATTGATCATCCTTGAGATGTTTCTACAACTTGCTTGGAGTCCACCTGTGGTAAATTCAATTGATTGGACATGATTTGGAAAGGCACACACCTGCCTATATAAGGTCCCACAGTTGAGTGCATATCAGAGCAAAAATGCCATGAGGTCGAAGGAATTGTCTGTAGAGCTCAGAGACAGAATTGTGTCGAGGCACAGATCTGGGGAAAGGTACCAAAAAACATATGCAGCATTGAAGGTACCCAAGAACATCATTCATAAATGGAAGAAATTTGGAACCACCAAAACTCTTCCTAGAGCTGGCAGCCCAGCCAAACTGAGCAATCGGGGGAGAAGGGCCTTGGTCAGGGAGGTGACCAAGAACCCGATGGTCACTCTGACAGAGCTCTAGAGTTCCTCTGTGGAGCTGGGAGAACCTTCCAGAAGGACAACCATCTCTGCAGCACTCCACCAATCAGGCCTTTATGGTAGAGTGGCCAGACGGAAGCCACTTCTCAGTAAAAGGCACATGATAGCCCGCTTGGAGTTTGCCAAAAGGCACCTAAAGACTCTCAGACCATGAGAAACAAGATGATCTGGTCTGTAACCAAGATTGAACTCTTTGGCCTGAATGCCAAGCGTCATGTCTGGAGGAAACCTGTCACCATCCCTACAGTGAAGCATGGTGGTGGCAACATCATGCTGTGGGGATGTTTTTCAGCGGCAGGGACTGGGAGACTAGTCAGGATTGAGGCAAAGATGAACGGAGCAAAGTACAGAGAAATCCTTGATGAAAACCTGCTCCAGAGTGCTCAGGACCTCTGACTGGGGTGAAGGTTCACCTTCCAACAGGACAACAACCCTAAGCACACAGCCAAGAAAATGTAGGAGTGGCTTCGGGACAAGTTTCTGAATGTCCTTGAGAGGCCCAGCCAGAGCCCGGACTTGAACCCGATCAAACATCTCTGGAGAGACCTGAAAATAACTGTGCAGCAATTCTCCCCATCCAACCTGACAGAGCTTGAGAAGATCTGCAGAGAAGAATGGGAGAAACTCCCCAAATACAGGTGTGCCAAGCTTGTGGCGTCACACCCAAGAAGACTTGATGCTGTAATCGCTGCCAAAGGTGCTTCAACAAAGTACTCAGTAAAGGGTCTGAATACTTATGTAAATGTGATATTTCAGTTTTTAATCTGTAATACATTAGCAAAAATTTCTACAAACCTGTTTTTGCTTTGTCATTTTGGGGTATTGTGTGTATAATAAGGCTGTAACGTAACAAAAGGTCACGGGTCTGAATACTTTCCGAAGGCACTGTGTGTATGTATGTATATTTTATACAGTAGGTACTTAGTTTTATTAGTTGTATTAGTAGTTGTAGAAGTAGTTTTTATCAGTTGTAGGCCTAATAGTTGTAAAACAACTTTTTATGCTGTTAATGTAAGTTTTTGTTTTTTATTTGTATTATTTCATTATTATTATTAGACAGTAGTTGGCATATTATTGTTGTTACTAAGTATTGTTTGTTTAGCTTTTTTCATTTGGACACTTGAAAATGAGATGGTGCATCTGAAGAGATTTCATCCTGCAAAATGTCAAATGAATAAATATGTAAATCGCCGTCGGCAACCACAAACTTGCCTAAGCTGTGAGAGTGATGGCTCATGGTAGCCTTGGGGTGCCAATAGCACAGCGGTGAAGCACAGAGGTGAGTTGGTTCACTCTGAGCACAAACTCTCTCTCCGTCTCTCCCTACATCCCTCTCCTTTTGCCTTTGTGCAGGTGAGCTGTGTTCCTTATGGGCTTTTAATGAATTCCTTGACATTTGAGGCAAAACACCCATAGCCACTTGGGCTCTGGATGCAGGGCCTTACCTGTGTTAGAGAGAGAGAGAGAGAGAGAGAGAGAGAGAGAGAGAGAGAGAGAGAGAGAGAGAGAGAGAGAGAGAGAGAGAGAGAGAGAGAGAGAGAGAGAGAGAGAGAGAGAGAGAGAGAGAGAGAGAGAGAGAGAGAGAGAGAGAGAGAGAGAGAGAGAGAGAGAGAATAAGTGATATAAGCACAGAAGATCGACTTGAATAAACGTTTTCACTTTTCAAACCATAAATGTATTTATCGATATATTATATATTTCCATTGATGCAAAGAAAAACTCATATATTTACAGTGTGGATTACACAGTATTTGTGGCTCAAGGTAAACAGGTAATCCGCCCACCTCTTCATTATTACTATCGTAACGGGCCCATGGGATGTGTTAACACCCCGCGGTCAGAGCCCAATGAGTGAGAGGGGTGTGTGGGAGGGAAAGCTACACCCCTGTCCTCACCTGAGTAATGTGTCTACCACTGGGAGTTAATGTAGTGTGTGTGTGTGTGTCTGTGCCAATGGGAGTTAATGTGGCATGTGTGTAGGGGGTGAATATTTGCTGTGTTTTTGCAGGTAAACATACTGTATATTGACTCCAATTGCATCTGCCTCCCCCGCTTTACCTGGTTGGCTGGGATTTTACTTTTCTGAGTTTCTCAGTTCATGTGGTACTGAAATAATGCAGGGACATTGCCTTCAATATAAACAGAATTAATGTTTAGAATATCTCCTTTCCAATAAACATTCCCAGGTGGCACGATGCCAGGACCACATCCAGCACAATACCACTATCATCCGAGCAGACTTTCCTGAAGCCAGACTGTAAGGTGGCTGACTCAGTCAGTATGCTGAGCATGTGTACCCAAACCAAGACGAGCGGTCACATCATTTGAACCTTAACTCACATCTCACGCTTTGCCTTGTTTTTAGTTCTGGCGAACTGGAGAGAGCGAAAAACGATTCCTAGTCTTCATCTCAAGACTGTCATGACCGGGAGGGGGAAGAGGAGGGGTGGACGGCTGGTTTCTTCTTACTGACAAGAAGCTGCGGTGTAATGGAGGGCTAAAAGCCCAGTAATTGCATCTTTCTGAGTGAAGCATCTTTTGCCCTCAGAACAGCTTCAATTCGTCGGGGCATGGACTCTACAAGGTGTCGAAAACGTTCCACAGGGATGCTGGCCCATGTTAACTCCAATGCTTCCCACAGTTGTTTCAAGTTGGCTGGATGTCCTTTCGGTGGTGGACCATTCTTGATACACACAGGAAACTGTTGAGTGTGAAAAACCCAGCAGTTGCAGTTCTTGACACAAACCGGTGTGCCTGGCACCTACTACTATACACCGTTCAAAGGCACTTAAATCTTTTGTCTTGCCCATTTACCGTCTGATTGACACACATACACAATCCATGTCTCAATTGTCTCAAGGCTTGAAAATCCTTCTTTAACCTGTCTCCTCCCCTTCATCTACACGGATTGAAGTGGATTTAACAAGTGACATCAATAAGGGATCATAGCTTTCACCTGGATTCACCTGGTCTATGTCATGGAAAGCTGGTGTTCATAATGTTTTGTACACTCAGTGTATATACACTCACCTCATTACAGTCAGCATAGAAACTGTGGGAAGATCACAATTGCATACTCTTCGCGTCCTTTCTCCTCTCTCCTTCTCTCCTTCTCAAATCCCGTTGGATGATAAAGCAAGAGGTCCCACCCCTCTGACCTTCTCCTCCAAGGGTTTTGAGAAGGAGACGAGGAGAGAAGACAAGAGGAGAATACAATTGAGATCTTCCCACAGAGAAGGAGAGAGGGAGGGAGGAGAGAGGGATATAGAGAAAAAGTGGAGCGAGAGAGGGAGGGAGAGAGAATGGAAGTTAGAGAGTGATACGAGGTGAGAGAGTATATAGGAGGGAAAATATAGGCTGGGAAGTGAGAGAGAAAATAAGAATGGAGAGAGCAGGCTAGAGGGTGCGGATAGGAGAGCGAACCAGAAATTACACTTTTCAAAAGAGTAAATTGCAGATGAGCTGTTCTGTTGGATTTTTGTGCTAATGCAATGATGAGAATACACTGTATGCTTTTCACAATGCGCTTGTGTAATGCCTACTGCGAACCAAGATGCAAGGTAGTGCAAGGCAGTGTTCCACCAGCCCACCTCCAATACTTTCCTCCTCCCCCCTCCTCTCTTCCTTCTTTTGACATTCTCTTTGCTCTACCACGTTTCCCACATTCCTCCTGCTTCCTTCCCCCTCTCCCTCCAACCTTCCCCCTCACCCCCCTGTCCTCTCCCCCCTTTACTCCCCCTTCCTTCCCCCTCTCCTCCTTCCCTCTCTCCTTCCCTCTCTCCCCTGCAGCGTTAGCTCCATGATGGATGATGGCTGGTTTCTCTGGCCGTCGTCCGGGGAGTTGGTCATGGGTAAGTATTTCAGGGTCAGGGCTGGAGCGAGGTCTTGCCGTCTGCTAGAATAGCATGGCGCCGAGGGAGCTCCAGCGTAATTAGCCAAGCGTGGAGCCACGTTGCCCTGTTATCGACTGTGACTGATAACCGTGCCAAGGGCCAGCTGTAAGATATGGATGCTGCGCTAGCCCAGCTGCGTAGGATAGCCAGGCTAATAGCAAGTTGCGCAGGATGCCTGTGTCCAAACTAATGTGTCTCCAATCCTCTGTCTTCATCGAGGTGGATTTACAATGTGTTGCCTAATAGTACTAGTCATGCGATCTCTACCTCTGTCTTTCCCAATTATTCTCATTGTTGTATAATGATATCCACCAGCCCTTACTGTCTCAGACCCAGCCCTTATTGAAGCAGTTTAGTAGTAAGTCCATCGATATCCCTGTGCTTTTGGATCTGGCTTTGAGCGAGGCACTCAGGGAGATCTGTGTGAGCCTAGTTAAAAGTGTGGACCTCCCCTCCCTGGCCTAGTCTAAGCCCCAGTCTCTGTGAGCTGTAATCCCCAGCCAGGGCAAGCAGGCAGTGGAGAGGGGTGGAATGGGACCTACAGGAACCTTTCTCCTGGCAGGTGTGGAGTTCCACAGCTCAGTAGTCATGTAAACAACATGGATCACCTCCACTGCCAGTGTGGCTGAATTTAAAGTGGAGGAGAGCAGGGGAATCATCTATGGATAAAGCAGAACCAGTGCAGCAGCGCAGACCATTGATGTAGTAGTAGGTAGTCCTTGGAATGCATGACTTTGTGCCCAGCAGTACCACAGAACATACTCCAACATCTCAATGTTTTTTTCTTGAGAGGGTTGGATATGCTAACTATAGTGACAAACTGAAAAGCTACTGGGCGCCGAGTGGCTCCTGGTTCAAATCCAGGCTCTGTTGTAGCCGGCCGCGACTTGGAAACCCATGGGGCGACGCACAATTGGCCCAGGGTAGGGGAGGGAATGGCTGGCAGGGATGTAGCTCAGTTGGTAGAGCATGGCGTTTGCAACGCCAGGGTTGCGGGTTTGATTCCCACGGGGGGCCAGTATGAAAAATATATATATATGTGCACTCACTAACTGTAAGTCGCTCTGGATAAGAGCGTCTGCTAAATGACGTAAATGTAACACTGTACAGTGCCTTGCAAAAGTATTCATCCCTCTTGGCGTTTTTCCCATTTTGTTGCATTACAACCGGTAATTTAAATGGATTTATATTTGGATTTCATGTAATGGACATACACAAAATAGTCAAAATTGGTGAAGTGAAATGAAAAAAATAACTTGTTTCAAAAATGTATAAAAAATAAATAACAGAAAAGTGGTGCATGCATATGTATTCACCCACTTAGCTATGAAGCCCCTAAATAAGATTTGGTGCAACCAATTACCTTCAGAAGTCACATAATTAGTTAAATAAAGTCCACCTGTGTGCAATCTAAGTGTCACATGATCTCAGTATATATATACCTGTTCTGAAAGGCCCAGAGTCTGCAACACCACTAAGCAATGGGCACCACCAAGCAAGCAGCACCATGAAGACCAAGGAGCTCTCCAAACAGGTCAGGGACAAAGTTGTGGAGAAGTACAGATCAGGATTGGGTTATAAAAAAAGATCAGAAACTTTGAACATCCCACAGAGCACCATCAAATCCATTATTACAAAATGGAAAGAATATGGCACCACAACAAACCTGCCAAGAGAGGGCCGCCCACCAAAACTCACGGACCAGGCAAGGAGGGCATTAATCAGAGAGGCAACAAAGAGACCAAAGATAACCCTGAAGGAGCTGCAAAGCTCCACAGCGGAGATTGGAGTATCTGTCCATAGGACCACTTTAAACCATACACTCCACAGAGATGGGCTTTACGGAAGAGTGGCCAGAAAAAAGTCATTGCTTAAAGAAAAAAAAAGCAAACACTTGTTCGCCAAAAGGCATGTGGGAGACTCCCCAAACATATGGAAGAAGGTACTCTGGTCAGATGAGACTAAAATTGAGCATTTTGGCCATCAAGAAAAACTCTATGTCTGGCGCAAACCCAACACCTCTCATCACCCCGAGAACACCATCCCCACAGTGAAGCATGGTGGTGGCAGCATCATGCTGTGGGGATGTTTTTCATCGGCAGGGACTGGGATACTGGTCAGAATTGAAGGAATGATGGATGGCGCTAAATACAGGGAAATTCTTGAGGGAAACCTGTTTCAGTCTTCCAGAGATTTGAGACTGGGACGGAGGTTCACCTTCCAGCAGGACAATGACCCTAAGCATACTGCTAAAGCAACACTCGAGTGGTTTAAGGGGAAACATTTAAATGTCTTGGAATGGCCTAGTCAAAGCCCAGACCTCAATCCAATTGAGAATCTGTTTTATGACTTAAAGATGGTAGATTACGGCGCTTGTAACGCCAGGGTAGTGGGTTCGATCCCCGGGACCACCCATACACAAAAATGTATGCACGCATGACTGTAAGTCGCTTTGGATAAAAGCGTCTGCTAAATGGCATATTATTATTATTATTATATTATAAAGATTGCTGTACACCAGCGGAACCCATCCAACTTGAAGGAGCTGAAGCAGTGGCTAGATGTGCCAAGCTTATAGAGACATACCCCAAGAGACTTGCAGCTGTAATTGCTGCAAAAGGTGCTTCTACAAAGTATTGACTTTGGGGGGGTGAATAGTTATGCACGCTCAAGTTGTCATGTTTTTTTGTCATATGTCTTGTTTGTGCCACAAAAAAATAATATTATGCATCTTCAAAGTGGTAGGCATGTTGTGTAAATCAAATGATACAAACCCCCAGGTTGTAAGGCAATAAAATAGGAAAAATGACAAGGGAGGTGAATACTTTCGCAAGCCACTGTAAATGCTGTACACTCTATGCTTGATGTTTACTTCTTTTTGGAGATGACTAGAACATTCAGGAGAAAGACAAATAAATGCAGAGGGTGAAATTCACTGTCACAGATTGACAACATTTCCATCTCCAGACTAAATCTCTCTTGTTACAGCATGAACTGGCTAATGGTGAAATCCTCTCCTATTCCCACATGGGGCTAAAGAGGTGACACTCTTTAAACGCTATCAATCAGCCATGGTTGGTGGAAAGAGGACGATTAGCTGGGGACACATTAAGTGGCAATAACGTCTAATAGCAGTTTTGGCTCGCACAGGAAATCTGATTTGTATGGTGACATTATCCTGCAGCTTTACGCCCCACACTGAGAGCTGCAGCTGAGGGTTCTATATATGGCACTCAAGACCTAACCTTCTGAGTGGCGCAGTGGTCTAAGGTACTGCATCGCAGTGCTAGCTGTGCCACTAGAGATCCTGGTTCGAATCCAGGCTCTGTCATAGCCGACTGGGAGACTCATGGAGCGGCGCACAATTGGTCCAGGGTAGGGGAGGGAATGGCCGGCAGGGATGTAGCTCAGTTGGTATAGCATGGCGTTTGCAACACCAGGGGAGACGGTATGAAAAAATAATGTATCCACTAACTGTAAATCGCTCTGGATTAGAGCCTGCTAAAATATACGATTCTGCTCCTGTTCCTTCCTTAGCTAATTGAAATTATCATAAAGAGAGCTCAAGTTTTCCTGGCTCTGGAAAAATTATTCCAATCATAAAGGGTGTTTGTGATAGGGGCGGGGGGAAAGGGATATATAGGATTTAATTTAATTTTATTTAAACTTTATTTAACCAGGTAAGACCCATTGACGTTGAAAACCTATTTTGCGAGGGCGACCTGGCAAGAAGGCAAAACAGGGAAATAGCAGTGTACAGGATTCATGTACCTGCATCAGATCTGGTGAAATACATGTATTCATTTAACGTATGTATTTCCTAAGATTGTCACCAGATTCAGAATGATTTCAAATTCGGATACATGATGTATTATTGGCCTATCTAATATTCTGACCCTGCCCAGCACACAATTGAATATTTCGTTCTCAAATCAAATCATCGTTCATTTGTCATATACACAGGACACAGCGGGGTGTAAACAGTGCAATTAAATGCTTACTTGTGAGCTACCTCTCAACAGTGCAGTGAAATATCAATGAAGTAAATACTAAAATATCAAACAATACAAATACTAAGTCCTTATTGAAACTGTCAAGTTAATGAGTTCATTTAAACATGATTTGGTTCAGTAATACCACTTGAGATAACACGCGGATGATAGAACCATGTCAGGACTGTAAAACAAGTTTTCTTTTAAGCTTTTTGGACTAAAAACTCACTCTCTCTTTCTGAGTGAACAATGACGAGATAAAGTTCAAACAGGAAGGATGAGTGAGCTTACATCTGTTGTGTTTTCCATGCAGGATTTACTGAAAGGAAGTCCTATCAAGCGATGGACTGAATGTTGATATGATCATTATTATACTTGATGTGTATGAGGCTGAGAGGGAGTTACTTAAACAGAAGAATAGCGATCCATCACTCTCCATAAACCCTGAAAAAAAGTTATTTAAGTGAACAACTCTTTACCCACTTACCCACTCTACTACAGAGGAATTGGTAAAGTGATTGTTAGCTAACTGTACACAACTGTAGCTATCTACAGTAGCTAACTATCTTGGCTAAGAGTGGAGGAAACAATTCAGTTAGCTGTGCACCACTCTTTGCCAGCAAACGAAGGCTGTCTCCAAAACAGCCAAGGTGTCTCCAGTTTTATTTTCCATTATTGCGATTTGTGACTCCACTTTCCAAGCGTACTACAAAAAGTTTGGCTCTGCAATAGCAAAAACACATGCAAACCCTCTCTGAGATCAAAGCGGAGATAGAAAGCTGGCATTACAGCCATGAACCTGGAGTGCTAGACAAATAAAATAAAATAAAATTGTATTTGTCACATACACGTGTTTAGCAGATGTTATTGCGGGTGTAGCGAAATGCTTGTGCTTCTAGCTCCAACAGTGCAGTGATATCTAACAAGTAATATCTAACCATTTCACAACGTATACCCAATACACACAAATCTAAGTAAGGAATGGAATTAAGAATATATCCATACAGTACCAGTCAAACGTTTGGACACACCTACTGATTCAAGGGTTTTTCTTTATTTTTACTATTTTCTACATTGTAGAATAATAGTGAAGACATCAAAACTATGAAATAACACATATGGAATCATGTAGTAACCAAAAAAGTGTTAAACAAATCAAAATATGTTTTATATTTGAGATTCTTCAAATAGCCACCCTTTGCCTTGATGACAGCTTTGCACACTCTTGGCATTCTCTCAACCAGCTTCACCTGGAATTCTTTTCCAACAGTCTTGAAGGAGTTCCCACATATTCTGAGCACTTGTTGGCTGATTTTCCTTCACTCTGCGGTCCGACTCATCCCAAACCATTTCAATTGGGTAGAGGTCGGGGGATTGTGGAGGCCAGGTCATCTGATGCAGTTTTCCATCACTCTCTTTCTTGGTAAAATAGCCCTTACACAGCCTGGAGGTGTGTTGGGTCATTGTCCTGTTAAAAAACAAATGATAGTCCCACTAAGCCCAAACCAGATGGGATGGTGTATCGATGCAAAATTCTGTGGTAGCCATGCTGGTTAAGTGTGCCTTGAATTCTAAATAAAATCACAGACAGTGTCACCAGCAAAGCACCCCCACACCATAACACCTCCTCCTCCATGCTTTATGGTGGGAAATACACATGCGGAGATCATCTGTTCACCCACACCGCGTCTCACAAAGCGACAGCGGTTGGAACCAAAAATCTAAAATTTGGACTCCAGACCAAAGGACAAATTTCCACCGGTCTAATGTCCATTGCTCGTTTCTTGGCCCAAGCAAGTCTCTTCTTATTATTGGTGTCCTTTAGTAGTGGTTTCTTTGCAGCAATTCGACCAATCAAGGCCTGATTCACACGGTCTCCTCTGAACAGTTGATGTTGAGATGTGTCTGTTACTTGAACTTAATTTGGGCTGAAATTTCTGAGGCTGGTAACTGTAATGAATTTATCCTCTGCAGCAGAGGTAACTCTGGGTCTTCCATTCCTGTGGCGGTCCTCATGAGAGCTAGTTTCATCATGGTTTTTGCGACTGCACTTTCAAAGTTCTTGAAATGTTCCGTATTGACTGTCCTTTATGTCTTAAAGTAATGATGGACTGTCGTTTCTCTTTGCTTATTTGAGCTGTTCTTGCCATAATATGGACTTGGTCTTTTACCAAATAGGGCTATCTTCTGTATACCCCCCCCTACCTTGTCACAACACAACTGATTGGCTCAAACGCATTAAGAAGGAAATAAATTCCACAAATTAACATTTAAGAAGGCACAACTGTTAATTGAAATGCATTCGAGGTGATTACCTCATGAAGCTGATTGAGAGAATGCCAAGAGTGTGCAAAGCTGTTATCAAGGCAAAGGGTGGCTATTTGAAGAATCTCAAAAATAAAATATATTTTCATTTGTTTAACACTTTTTTGGTTACTACATGATTCCGTATGTGTTATTTCATAGTTTTGATGTCTTCACTATTATTCTACAATGTAAAAAATAAATAGTACAAATAAAGAAAAACCCTTGAATGAGTAGGTGTGTCCAAACATTTGGCTGGTAGTGTATATGGACGAGCAATGACAGAGCGGCATGCACTAAGATACAGTAGAATATTATAGAATACAGTATATACTGTACATACAGAGTTGTTTTTAATTAACACAGGCATCACTCTGAGTGAGATAATGTTGATGTGCTTTCTCTCCGAGCAGGCTTTTGAGAAGGTCAGCCCTATCAGTTCAATAATACACAGAACAGAGTTCACTTTTAATACAGGAGAGCTTATGAGAGTGAGTGGTAAGTGTAGGTGCATGAAGGCCAGAGCACTACAGGACCTGTGGATGCCCCTGTTTCCTCTCCTCTCCTCTCCTCTCCTCTCCTCTCCTCTCCTCTCCTCTCCTCTCCTCTGGTGAAGTGTTGGACAGGACACTGGGGTCAGGTAGATTGCCGCTGCGACAGAGAGAGGGTGGCCAGGCCTCTGGCTAATTGAAGCCTAATGTCTTCCCATGTCATGGACCGCTCACACAGCATATGTCTCTGACGAGCTGCCTTGGCCAAAATAATGAGCCCTACCCAGGTTAATGAGGTTTGGGCCCCTTTGAAGTGCCAACGACGAGCAGCTCTGCTGAAATCAGCAGGATATCATCTTGATATGGAGCAGGCCTGCTCAATGTGGAGAGCGGTGTGATTGGTCTGAAACCAGCAGCCTATCACAGAGATTCATTAGAATAATGTGTGAGATAAGGAGATGTTAGGTGGCAGGGGTTGTTGTGTGGTGCTTTTCCCAAACACACACACACACACCTCTATCTCTCTCTCTCATTCTCATTCCTTAATCGTTCTTCATCTTCCCTGGTTTCCTTTTATCCTTACCACTGCCCTCTCCTCCATTCCCCATTGGCTGAGATGATGAGGGGTAGTAAGTACAGGCTTTGGGTGTGTGTTGACACACAGACCTTCACACTCTCCGCCTCGCTGCTTCTGTAATTACATTCCTTATCTCATCGCAGAGCCACACAATTTCCCACCGCTACCACCGTCACTCCAAAATTACATTTGGCCCATCTCAAGAACACGGAAATAATGAATTCCAAATAGACACACTGTCAATTATTTTCCTATCTCCCTTAAAATAGCTCCTGGGACAACAGAGCATTAAAAAAAGAGAAACAGAAAGCAATCATTGTCCATCTAGAGTGTGAGAGATAGGGTATTTTCTTTATGTTGTATGTATTGGGATGGGGAATGAGTTTTGGGACTAGGTCTACTAGACTTCAGTATCTTTTCCCGAATCTAAGCATAACCCCTCTTAATATTATCTCTCTGTGGTGTTCATGAACAACATCTACACAACAGTTTTACATTTCGCTCAAAGCTAAGCACCAACTGACACATCCTGGCATAATGGCATGTGGTCCTCTGTAGCTCAGCTGGTAGAGCACGGCGCTTGTAACGCCAAGGTAGTGGGTTCGATCCCCGGGACCACCCATACACAAAAATATATGCACGCATGACTGTAAGTCGCTTTGGATAAAAGCGTCTGCTAAATGGCATATTATTATTATAATTCTGTTTATTATGGCGGAAGCTTCACCATGCACCCCAAAGGTCCAACTGTAGGGGATGTTTTTGAAGAGACATCTTCCTCTCCTGAAGCGCACACGCACCAGCACACACACACACATACCCTGGGGATTTAATAGATCCATCTCTTCCCTACATGTAAGTACTCAGGTCTCTGGGGTGTGTGAGAGCTCTGTGTGTCTCATAGATCCACCAGTACAACTATACAACCCCATCTCCTTCCCTCCACTTCTCCCTCTTCCGTCCAACCTCTTTATGATTTCTCCATACCGGCTTTCCTGTCATCTACATCCCCCTCTCTCCCCTCCTCTCCTGCTGTAACTGCCGCTGGAGTCATTACTCATCCCAGCCAGGCTGGTTGGGAGTTGGGCCCCCAAGTAACAGGGATGGGGGAACACAAGGGTGTGTGTCTGATAGAACCATGAGTTGGAGGATGTGTGAGGTACGGAGGCGGTAGGAGATACTCACCAGGCAGTATATATTAGACTACTCTGCTCTGTCCACACATATGTATTAGTTCAACAGCAATCACATGATACTGTATAAGACTGTCACATTTGTTCTAATGTTTACTGTATTCCATACCACCACTTTACATGCTATTTTCTCTTTAGTTCAGAATTACAATTGGAGGTCTGAACAAAGTATGTGATCTCTCCCAGTAAGAGTGAGTATTAGTCAGGGCAGGGTACACTCTTAGAAAAAAGGTGCTATCTAGAACCTTAAAGGGTTCTTCAGTTGTCCCCATAGGAGAACACTTTGAAAAAAACGTTTTGGTTGCAGGTAGAAACCTTTTGGTTCCAGGTAGAACCACTTTGGGTTCCATACAGAGGGTTCAACATGGAACCCAAAGGGGTTTAACCTGGAACCAAAAAGGGTTATCCTATGGGGACAGCCAAAGAACCCTTTGGGAGCCCTTTTTTCTAAGAGTGTAGACCCTCCACTAACCCTCTACCAACATGACAAAGAGTACAGGTTGTCTCATCGGTCTTAACAGATAACACCGACACCCCAGGTCATGAGTACAGCCCCGTCATGTAAGCTGTCCTCTCACCACCATTTGTCAGCCAGGAAATCTGCTGCATGTTATTCAATAGGTATGACTGGTGGTGTGAAGCCTGCAGTGCAGAGAGAGTGTCCCAATCATTGTTTTAAAGCACTGCTCTGCCCTATAGGTCTAAATCTAGTAGAGCGGGGATACTTCTTCTTAAGGTCATGTCTTTCAAGACACAGTTTCTGAATCCTCGTAGTAAAAAGAAGGGGGAAATGAAAAGGCATACTTTTCAAGGCACGCCTTCAAACTAAATTCCAATACTAGGGATCATTAATTTGAAATGGCTGTACAGAATGCAAAGTGGAATGAGAGGGAGATCGAGTGAGACGGAGAGATGAGAGCAAGAGTGAGAGAGACAGCAGTATAGAGAGAATCTCATAGAGCCGCAGAGAGACCACATGTCTGTTTTATTTGATGGCAGCAGATGGTAGGTGGTGATTTATGTGTTAATACACTCTGAATCAGTTCACTCTCCCCACACCCAGACCACCCGTCTCCACAGCCACAGGGATGGAGGAGTGAGCTCAGAAGAAAAATGACAGGCAATAATCTGGGAAACCAGAGAGGGTGAAAACGTAATTTACAGTTATTTCAGATCATTGGGAACGAGTCTGATGGAGAGAGAGAGAAATAAATAGTCTGTTCTTTTTTATTAATGAAGACGGCCAGAGAGAGGAAGAGGACAAGAGGGGGTGTCATGAAAGGGCACCAGTTCTGAAGGAGTTAATGACTACATTAGCCTCATGTTTCCATGATGCACTGATAAATTACACATACAGAGATACATATATACACACACACCAATGGACCAATGGGGGACATACACATATTCATGCTGTATGGCTGTATGGCATGCTAGTTCCAGCATATAGCATCAAAGCAGTGTGAAAACCTGTGGAGTACAAAGCATATACAGAATTCATAACTATATCACACTCTTACACAGATATCCATACCGAGTGAATTCCATGGAGGCCCATCACAAACAAAGAGATCTCAATCACTCTCTGTTTCTGCTGGGCATCGGGTACAAAGAGTGGAGGGCCACTTAGCCCCATAGAGGCCTGCCAGCACTGAATAACAATGAAGAGTGCTGGGTTTTAATCTCCTGAATTTGGCTTCAGAGCAGAGCGCGATAGGTCAAGTGCTCTGCAGGCTTCAGATGGAAAGATAGAGAGAGGGACACGGGGCCATCTGAGTGGGAACAGAGGGAGCGCAAACAGAATGCCAGAGGGGCGGAAGGAGGTGATGAGGAGGTGTGTGGAAAGGGAAGGAAAACAGTATGTGGGTTGAAGGGGCGCAGGACCTAAGTGAGCTGATTCTCGTTTGAAACTCTCTTGCTTTATTTTTATTTCTCTCTCTCTCTCTCTCAATTCAATTCAATTCAATTCAATTCAAGGGCTTTATTGGCATGGGAAACATGTGTTAACATTGCCAAAGCAAGTGAAGTAGATAGTAAACAAAAGTGAAATAAACAATAAATATTAACAGTAAACATTACACTCAGAAGTTTCAAAAGAATAAAGACATTTCAAATGTCATATTATGTATATATACAGTGTTGTAACAATGTGCAAATAGTTAAAGTACAAATGGGAAAATAAATAAACATAAATATGGGTTGTATTTACAATGGTGTTTGTTCTTCACTGGTTGCCCTTTTCTTGTGGCAACAGGTCACAAATCTTGCAGCTGTGATGGCACACTGTGGTTTTTCACCCAGTAGATAAGGGAGTTTATCAAAATTGGGTTTGTTTTCAAATTCTTTGTGGATCGCTGTAATCTGAGGGAAATATGTGTCTCTAATATGGTCATACATTTGGCAGGAGGTTAGGAAGTGCAGCTCAGTTTCCACCTCACTTTGTGGGCAGTGTGCACATAGCCTGTCTTCTCTTGAGAGCCAGGTCTGCCTACGGCGGCCTTTCTCAATAGCAAGGCTATGCTCACTGAGTCTGTACATAGTCAAAGCTTTCCTTAAGTTTGGGTCAGTCACAGTGGTCAGGTATTCTGCCACTGTGTACTCTCTGTTTAGGGCCAAATAGCATTCTAGTTTGCTCTGTTTTTTTGTTTGTTCTTTCCAATGTGTCAAGTAATTCTCTTTTTGTTTTCTCATGATTTGGTTGGGTCTAGTTATGTTGTTGTTGTTGTTGTCCTGGGGCTGTGTGGGGTCTGTTTGTGTTTGTGAACAGAGCCCCAGGACAAGCTTACTTAGGGGACTCTTCTCCAAGGTCATCTCTCTGTAGGTGATGGCTTTGTTATGGAAGGTTTGGGAATCGCTTCCTTTTAAGTGGTTATAGAATTTAACGGCTCTTTTCTGGATTTTGATAATTAGCGGGTATTGGCCTAATTCTGCTCTGCATGCATTATTTGGTGTTTTACGTTGTACACGTAGGATGTTTTTTGCAGAATTCTGCATGCAGAGTCTCAATTTGGTGTTTGTCCCATTTTGTGAATTCTTGGTTGGTGAGCGGACCCCAGACCTCACAACCATAAAGGGCAATGGGTTCTATAACTGATTCAAGTATTTTTAGCCAGATCCTAATTGGTATGTCAAATTTTATGTTCCTTTTGATGGCATAGAAGGCCCTTCTTGCCTTGTCTCTCAGATCGTTCACAGCTTTGTGGAAGTTACCTGTGGCGCTGATGTTTAGGCCGAGGTATGTATAGTTTTTTGTGTGCTCTAGGGCAACGGTGTCTAGATGGAATTTGTATTTGTGGTCCTGGCAACTGGACCTTTTTGGAACACCATTATTTTTGTCTTACTGAGATTTACTGTCAGGGCCCAGGTCTGACAGAATCTGTGCAGAAGATCTAGGTGCTGCTGTAGGCCCTCCTTGGTTGGTGACAGAAGCACCAGATCGTCAGCAAACAGAAGACATTTGACTTCAGTTTCTAGTAGGGTGAGGCCGGGTGCTGCAGACTGTTCTAGTGCCCTCGCCAATTCGTTGATATATATGTTGAAGAGGGTGGGGCTTAAACTGCATCCCTGTCTCACCCCACGGCCCTGTGGAAAGAAATGTGTGTGTTTTTGCCAATTTTAACCGCACACTTGTTGTTTGTGTACATGGATTTTATAATGTCGTATATTTTTCCCCCAACCCCACTTTCCATCAATTTGTATAGCAGACCCTCATGCCAAATTGAGTCAAAAGCTTTTTGAAATCAACAAAGCATGAGAAGACTTTGCCTTTGTTTTGGTTTGTTTGTTTGTCAATTAGGGTGTGCAGGGTGAATACGTGGTCTGTCGTACGGTAATTTGGTAAAAGCCAATTTGACATTTGCTCAGTACATTGTTTTCACTGAGGAAATGAACTAGTCTGCTGTTAATGATAATGCAGAGGATTTTCCCAAGGTTGCTGTTGACGCATATCCCACGGTAGTTATTGGGGTCAAATTTGTCTCCACTTTTGTGGATTGGGGTGATCAGTCCTTGGTTCCAGATATTGGGGAAGATGCCAGAGCTAAGGATGATGTTAAATAGTTTAAGTATAGCTAATTGAAATTTGTGGTCTGTATATTTTATCATTTCATTGAGGATACCATCAACCCCACAGGCCTTTTTGGGTTGGAGGGTTTGTATTTTGTCCTGTAGTTCATTCAATGTAATTGGAGAATCCAGTGGGTTCTGGTAGTCTTTAATAGTTGATTCTAAGATTTGCATTTGATCATGTATATTTTTTTGCTGTTTGTTCTCTGTTATAGGGCCAAAAAGATTGGAGAAGTGGTTTACCCATACATCTCCGTTTTGGATAGATAGCTCTTCGTGTTGTTGTTTGTTTAGTGTTTTCCAATTTTCCCAGAAGTGGTTAGAGTCTATGGATTCTTCAATTACATTGAGCTGATTTCTGACATGCTGTTCCTTCTTTTTCCGTAGTGTATTTCTGTATTGTTTTAGTGATTCACCATAGTGAAGACGTAGGCTCAGGTTTTCTGGGTCTCTATGTTTTTGGTTGGATAGGTTTCTCAATTTCTTTCTTAGGTTTTTGCATTCTTCATCAAACCATTTATCACTGTTATTACTTTTCTTTGGTTTTCTGTTAGAGATTTTTAGATTTGATAGGGAAGCTGAGAGGTCAAATATACTGTTTAGGTTTTCTACTGCCAAGTTTACACCTTCACTATTACAGTGGAACGTTTTGTCCAGGAAGTTGTCTAGAATGGATTGAATTTGTTGTTTCCTAATTGTTTTTTGGTAGGTTTCAACACTACTTTCCTTCCATCTATAGCATTTCTTAATATTATTCAGTTCTTTTGGCTTTGATGCCTCATGATTGAGTATTGCTCTGTTCAAGTAGACTGTGATTTTGCTGTGGTCTGATAGGGGTGTCAGTGGGCTGACTGTGAACGCTCTGAGAGACTCTGGGTTGAGGTCAGTGATAAAGTAGTCTACAGTACTACTGCCAAGAGATGAGCTATAGGTGTACCTACCATAGGAGTCCCCTCGAAGCCTACCATTGACTATGTACATACCCAGTGTGCGACAGAGCTGCAGGAGTCGTGACCCATTTTTGTTGGTTATGTTGTCGTAGTTGTGCCTAGGGGGGCATATGGGGGAGGGAATGCTGTCACCTCCAGGTAGGCCTTCTCTCTCTCTCTCTCTCTCTCTCTCTCTCTCTCTCTCGCTCTCTCTCTCTCTCTCTCTCTCTCATTAGTAGGCTAATTGAAAGCTGTCAGCTCCACCTTCACAATTAAACATATAGTTAACGTACACTCACTATATACAAAATATTAAGAAAACCTGCTCTTTCCATGACATAGACTGACCAGGTGAAAGCTATGATCCCTTGTTGGTCACTTGTTAAA
The DNA here is from genome assembly GCF_020615455.1 of Coregonus clupeaformis. NCBI lineage: Eukaryota > Metazoa > Chordata > Actinopteri > Salmoniformes > Salmonidae > Coregonus > Coregonus clupeaformis. The sequence goes on from NW_025533587.1 coordinate 484,271, forward strand.
TCCACTTCAATCAGTGTATATGAAGGGGAGGAGACAGGTTAAAAAATATTTTTAAACCTTGAGACAATTGAGACATGGATTGTGTATGTGTGCCATTCTGAGGGTGGATGGGCAAAACTAAATATTTGCCTTTGAACAGGGTATGGTAGTAAGTGCCAGGTGCACCGGTTTGTGTCAAGAACTGCAACGCCACTGGGTTTTTCACACTCAACAGTTTCCCGTGTGTATCAAGAATGGTGCACCACCCAAAGACATCCAGCCAACATGACAAAACTGTGGGAAGCATTGGAGTCAACATGGGCAAGCAACCCTGTGGAACGCTGTCGACACCTTGTAGAGTCCATACCCCAAATAATTGATGCTGTTCTGAGTGCAGAAAATGGGGTGGGGGGGGTGTACAACTCAATATTAGTGTTCCCAATATTTGGTATACTCAGTATATATTTAAATACTACATAAAGTGTTAAAGAAAAATTAAAGAAGAACTGAAATGGAGGAACAGCACAGCGCTGAACTGGAAGTTATTCCCCTTAAAGCAACGCCAGGGTTGTGGGTTCGATAAAAATAATGTATGTGCTAACTGTAAGTCGCTCTGGATAAGAGCGTCTGCTAAATGACTAAAATGTAAATGTAAATGTAGGGTTCCACGGAGAACACTGGATATGTTTCGTAGCTGGAAATGCAGAAAATGGAGGCTCACAGGCAATTGTCTAAAGGTGAAGTGAGCAGAACACTCGTCTCCCACTCCAGGATTGAGTCTGTGTTGCTTGGAAACTCGCCAGGCAGCATCTCTTTGAGCATGTTTTTTTGGTGTGCATCGAGATTGTTCCACACGCTTTCTAGCTCTCCCACTCCCTCAGCCCTCGCCAGTAGCAGAATCAGTGGTATGCTCTCCCTGTCAGCTCAACCATACTTACATCAATAGGATTCAACAAATCAGATGGAGTAAAACCACACTCAGTGTCTCTACACCAACACCACAGTCCATCATAACCTTTACTGTACAGCCTGATAGGTTGCATTTCCACCAAACAATATGCATACGAAGAAACAGATCAACATGCAGATGGAAATAATTGATAACAACCACTCATGCAAGTTGCTTTAGTAACAGGGACCTCTCTGTAGAAACAAATAATTGATTTCAACAGGTGACCAGTATTATACACACACACACACACACACAATGGCTCCTATATAATGAACATACCTTAAAGCGTGTCATCATATGTTACATTAAAGATCCACAGTCGTTGTACAGGGGTTATATAGGGGGCATAGAGCACAGAGAAAGTGAATCATCACACGCGGAAACTTAATTAAAGAATGGATGTTATGGATGGTGAGAAATGCCAAGACACTAATCATTCTGTAAAATGGCAGCACTGTAAAAACAACACCCACTAATCTAGTTGTTTCAAATCATTCTTATTAAGTAACTGGTTCCACTGCCTTTTTTTCCATTTACTCAACTTTTCGGTCCAAGTGTTACCTGAACAAAAAAATTAAATTGTTTGCCCAAACTTAGCTCCAATTTGAGAAAACCTGTCTCATATGTTCATTTACAGTAACTATAAATTATTATTTGGGCATCTTAACTAAAAAAGGCTGTGCAACTTGTTACACAAACACAATCATAAGTTTTAACACAATTTATAATGGTTTCAATTTACATATTTTACACGTTGACATAAATGATTACATTTTGCATGTTCATTTTTACAGTAATTATTATTCAACATGCACAGTAAAATCAATGGTGTACATTTAACTGAATGTGTTAAATGTAGACCATTTTCAGTGAACATATAAGTCCCACTGAACTGATGTTAAATTAACACTTTTGAAAGTGTTAAAGCTTTACCTCTGTTGCATTTTTCCCCATTCAACTCTTAAAGTGTTCAAATGAACTTGATTGTGGTGTTTGCATAGCTCTGCCTAGAGTGTTACAGTAAATTGTTTTTGGGTGTTGTTTTAACACTGTATAGTGTAAAGCCTAATTTGCATATTTCCCAGGGTGTCTTTTATTTTTGAGTGAACTGTAGAGTTACCATCCATGACTCCATTGTCACGGGAAGTAGGGGTTCTGAGGGTGCTGCATCATCCCCTGAAAAATCAGAATAAAAATAAATAAAAAATCTTCACAAAAGTAGTGCTTTGGGCCTTTACTAGTCCTGTATTAGCACCCATCAATAGACTAAGTAGCATAATAAAAACATCCCCATCAAAATCCGTCAGTTTAAGCTATAGATATGTTTTTTTCAATCCACCACATCCGCCTATGTCGGCCTTCAGTTTTGTCACGGGATTGGTCTGAAGGTTACCCATACAAATGAATGGAAGTATGGAGGTAGTTTTGTGCCAACAGAAAGAAGGGGTTAAATATGTGTACAAAAAACAAAAATATTTCCTGAGCTTTCTTATACTGTATCTCCTAGCTATATGCAGACACTTCAAAACCTTATTCCTTATTATGTGTTTTTTACTGTATTTTTTGCCATTTATGAATGTGTTACTCAATGCGTTTCTATGGGCTATACAGTGAGGGAAAAAAGTATTTGATCCCCTGCTGATTTTGTACATTTGCCCACTGACAAGGACATGATCAGTCTATAATTTTAATGGTAGGTTTATTTGAACATTGAGAGATAGAATAACAAACAAAATAATCCAGATAAACGCATGTTATAAATTGATCTGCATTTTAATGAGAGAAATAAGTATTTGACCCCTCTGCAAAACATGACTTAGTACTTGGTGGCAAAACCCTTGTTGGCAATCACAGAGGTCAGACGTTTCTTGTAGTTGGACACCAGGTTTGCACACATCTCAGGAGGGATTTTGTTCCACTCCTCTGCAGATCTTGTCCAAGTCATTAAGGTTTCAAGGCTGACGTTTGGCAACTCAAACCTTCAGCTCCCTCCACAGATGTTCTATGGGATTAAGGTCTGGAGACTGGCTAGGCCACTCCAGGACCTTAATGTGCTTCTTCTTGAGCCACTCCTTTGTTGCCTTGGCCGTGTGTTTTGGGTCATTGTCATGCTGGAATACCCATCCACGACCCATTTTCAATGGGAAGGAGGTTCTCACCCAAGATTTGACGGTACATGGCCCCGTCCATCGTCCCTTTGATGCGGTGAAGTTGTCCTGTCCCCTTAGCAGAAAAACACCCCCAAAGCATAATGTTTCCACCTCCATGTTTGACGGTGGGGATGGTGTTCTTGGGGTCATAGGCAGCATTCCTCCTCTTCCAAACACGGCGAGTTGAGTTGATGCCAAAGAGCTCGATTTTTGTCTCATCTGACCACAACACTTTCACCCAGTTCTCCTCTGAATTTCAGATGTTCATTGGCAAACTTCAGACGGGCCTGTATATGTGCTTTCTTAAGCAGGGGGACCTTGCGGGCGCTGCAGGATTTCAGTCCTTCACGGCATAGTGTGTTACCAATTGTTTTCTTGGTGACTATGGTCCCAGCTGCCTTGAGATCATTGACAAGATCCTCCCGTGTAGTTCTGGGCTGATTCCTCACCGTTCTCATGATCATTGCAACTCCACGAGGTGAGATCTTGCACGGAGCCCCAGGCCGAGGGAGATTGATAGTTATTTTGTGTTTCTTCCATTTGCGAATAATCGCACCAACTGTTGTCACCTTCTCACCAAGCTGCTTGGTGATGGTCTTGTAGCCCATTCCAGCCTTGTGTAGGTGACAACCTTGTGTAGGTCTACAATCTTGTCCCTGACATCCTTGGAGAGCTCTTTGGTCTTGGCCATGGTGGAGAGTTTGGAATCTGATTGATTGATTGCCTCTGTGGACAGGTGTCATTTATACAGGTAACAAACTGAGATTAGGAGCACTCCCTTTAAGAGTGTGCTCCTAATCTCAGCTCGTTACCTGTATAAAAGACACCTGGGAGCCAGAAATCTTTCTGATTGAGAGGGGGTCAAATACTTATTTCCCTCATTAAAATGCAAATCAATTTCTAAAATGTTTGACATGCGTTTTTCTGGATTGTCTTTGTTATTCTGTCTCTAATTGTTCAAATAAACCTACCATTAAAATTATAGACTGATCATTTCTTTGTCGGTGGGCAAACGTACAAAATCAGCAGTGGATCAAATACTTTTTTCCCTCACTGTAGCAGTAAATGCCAAATTCAATATTATCAAATAATTTGTCAATCTTTTGGGGGGATACCTAAAGGGGTCCTAATATTCAAAAACAAATAACAAAATGATCCATGGTGTGACCATTTTAAAACAATTCCATATGTTAGCTTAGTAGAAAAATTTAACAATACATGTATTATAAGGCTTTACTTTTATCATAAGGCCTTACTTCTAGTTTTATCTTAACACAGGGGTTTTAGGAAACTGCTGGTTTACAGGCCACATCAGGCTTGCAAGTCCAGTCTCCCGAGCTAGCTGTGCCACTAGAGATCCTGTTTTGAATCCAGGCTCTGTCGTAGCCGGCCACGACCGGGAGACCCATGGGGCGGCGCACAATTGGCCCAGCGTCGTCTAGGGTAGGGGAGGGAATGGCCGGCAGGGATGTAGAGCATGGTGTTTGCAACGCCAGGGTTGTGGGTTCAATTCCCACGGGGGGCCAGTATAAAAAACAAGATAATGTAAGTCGCTCTGGATAAGAGCGTCTGCTAAATGACTAAAAATCGTAAAATGTAAGTCACATTATGCTGGCTTGCGAAGTGATGTGTAATTCCTATTGGATTCCAGCCAAAGTTAGGATATCCAACAGTTGAAATTTTTATTCACCCGCAACCTGCATTCAGAATGACAAGGTTAGGAACGTTTAAAAGAAGAAGCTAAACCATTTAAACTGGAACAACTATCTCAGTAATGGGTACAATAAATCTAACTAACTGACTGGATTAGTTTAGAAAAATGTATGTCATTTATCTTTGTGTGGCATAAGATTATTCAATAAATCAATGTACATGCAAAAACACAGATATTAAAAACAATCTTATTTCACACCACTGAGGTTTAATTCCACTCTTACAGAGTGAATTTAACTCCTGAATCAACACTAGAAATGTTAGACTGAAAAATCAACACTGGACAATTTGCTGTGTGTCCTCACCTGGGATTTAAACTCACAACCTCTTGGTTCATGGCATGCCGATCTTCCTGCTACACCACCATGTATATCAATTATCAGTTAATCTGACGATTCTCTCATCATTGATTTGATTTACTTATTTAAGCAATTTTGGGGTTTTCTGTATAGTTGTCTAATGTTGGTGGGGCATATTGCTCTGTTTTAATGTTACTCCTTAAAGGTAGACTCAGTGATATGACTTGGTGCAGAAAGTAAACAGCATAGTGGGTCAATTCCCACAACAACTAAGAGTGATGAAGAGCAAGGCTCAACTTCTCAGCTGTTTTGGTGCCCTGGCTACCATGCTGTAACAGCATGAAGCGAACACATGCAAACGCGGAGATATTGTGTGTGACTGCGTGCAGTGGCGATTTAGCATGTAAATCTTGGTGGGGCAAAACATAAAATAAAGTGGGATGCATGCCAGCCAAGCCACTACACAACACAACACTGAACAATACATGAATTGCACTATAACAGTGACAAACGGTGCCCACAAACTGTTAGGGCCTACAGAAAGCTGTCCCAACAGCAGTCCCAACATCTTACCGCTGCTACACCTGGCTATCAGCGGAGCCTTGTCTGGCAGCGAAACAGTTCATTCAGCCTCATTTACTGCCTTTTAAAAAAACATAGCCAACTTGCTTAAACAAATGTGGTTTCTAATGACAATTGAGATGTACAGACTATGGCATAAGGGGACGACAAGCGGAGAGTGAGGCAATCCGTAATTTCGATTAAGACATTAATGATCGAGCTAGGACGGACGTAGTCAATATAACTATTTGTTTAGCACTTTTTAAATGTACTGCGACAAAATTCAGAACATGGGCCGTTCTTACAGTATTCCCCCTGTACATCAAGTCAGAACCGTAGAATAAATAAAGGGGGCATATAAGCAGACAATGAAACCTATTACAATATTTGATGATTACATTTCTCTAAAACAGGTTATAAAACATGTACCCAACCAAGTCAGAACAGTAGGCGGAATTAAGAGGGGTAAATAGACCAAATTATTAAGGTGAGGCACATGGGCTACTAACATCTTACTACACAACATACACTTAGTATTACTTTCTTAGCTACTGCATATATATCTCCCTGGCATATTACATCATTTATGCAGCAGCACACAATACATTTTTGGACTCACCTTGTCGTGTTCACTTCAACAGGAAGGTGGCGCGGCGGTCCTTTGTGGGCAAATTTTGTCATCAAAGATAAAGAAAGAGGCCAGATTTACAATTCTGAGTTGGATGACTGTTCAAAACGTATTTTCCCAGTCATTTATTTCCGACTTCCCAGTTGTCTTCAACTCTTTGAAGTCAAGTTTTCGCTGTTCCGAGTTAACAGTTGTTTTGAGCGCGGCACAAAACATGCTTCATTGACACATGGTCAATGTTGAATGTTTATCATTTGAAACTTGGAAAAGAGCCCCTTAATCCCAGATTTGGGACCACACAGCAACTCCACTGAATAGCAGGCTAGTGATTGCTTTGCAATGCTTGCAGTTCACCACTGTCTCCGATTCCTTCCAAACCACTCATTGTTGAATTTGCGATTTCCAACTTGTTGTGTAATGTTTATGTCCAATGGCCGATGAGCACCGATACGTTTTATCTATAATTTCTCTTCATTATTTATCTTCATACAATTGAAGTCAGAAGTTTACATACACTTAGGTTGGAGTCATTAAAACTTGTTTTTCAACCACTCCACAAATTTCTTGTTAACAAACTATAGTTTTGGCAAGTCGGTTAGAACATCTACTTTGTGCATGACACAAGTACTTTTTCCTACAGAAATCAGCCAAGACCTCAGAAAACAAATTGTAGTCTGGTTCATCCTTGGGAGCAATTTCCAAATGCCTGAAGGTACCATGTTCATCTGTACAAACAATAGTACGCAAGTATAAACACCATGGGACCACACAGCAGTCATACCGCTCAGGAAGGAGACGTGTTCTGTCTCCCAGAGATTAACGTACTTTGGTGCGAAAAGTGCAAATCAATCCCAGAACAACAGCAAAGGACCTTGTGAAGATGCTGGAGGAAACAGGTATAAAATTATCTATATCCACTGTAAAATGAGTCCTATATCGAATGTTGCCACGAGCAGCAAGACTCTCACATAACCTGAATGGCCGCTCAGCAAGGAAGAAACCACTGCTCCAAAATCGCCATAAAAAAGCCACACTACAGTTTGCAACTGCACATGGGGAAAAATATAGTACTTTTTGGACAAATGTCCACTGGTCTGATGAAACAAAAACACAACTGTTTGGCCATAATTATCATTGTTATGTTTGGAGGAAAAGGGGGGTAGCTTGCAAGCCGAAGAACACCATCCCAACCGTGAAGCATGGGGGTGGCAGCATCATGCTGTGGGGGTGCTTTGCTGCAGGAGGGACTGGTGCACATCACAAAATAGATGGCATCATGAGGAAGGAAAATTATGTGGATATATTGAAGCAACATCTCAAAACATCAGTCAGGAAGTTAAAGCTTGGTTGCAAATGGGTCTTCCAAATGGACAATGACCCCAAGCATACTTCCAAAGTTGTGGAAAAATGGCTTAAGGACAACAAAGTCAAGGTATTGGAGTGGCCATCACAAAGCCCTGATCTCAATCCTATAGAAAAAGCGTGTGCGAGCAAGGAGGTCTACAAACCTGACTCAGTTACACCAGCTCTGTCAGGAGGAATGGGACAAAATTCACCTAATTTATTGTGGGAAGCTTGTGGAAGACTACCCGAAACGTTTGACCCAAGTTAAACAATTTAAAGGCAATGCTACCAAATACTAATTGAGTGTATGTCAACTTCTGACCCACTGGGAATGCTTAAATAAATCATTCTCTCTACTATTATTCTGACATTTCACATTCTTAAAATGAAGTGGTGATCCTAACTGACCTAAGACAGGGACTTTTTACTTGGATTAAATATCAGGAATTGTGAAAAACTGATTTGAGACTGGGACAGAGGTTCACCTTCCAGCAGGACAATGACCCTAAGCATACTGCTAAAGCAACACTTGAGTGGTTTAAGGGGAAACATTTAAATATCTTGGAATGGCCTATTCAAAGCCCAGACCTCAATCCAATTGAGAATATGTGGTATTACTTAATGATTGCTGTACACCAGCGGAACCCAATCAACATGAAGGAACTGGAGCAGTTTTGCCTTGAAGAATGGGAAAAAATCCCAGTGGCTAGATGTGCCAAGCTTATAAAAACATACACCAAGAGACTTGCAGCTGTAATTGCTGCAAAAGGTGGCTCTACAAAGTATTGCCTTTTGGGGGGGTGAATAGTTATGCACGCTCAAGTTGTGTTTTTTTGTCTTATTTCTTGTTTGTTTCACAATAACAATTATTTTGCATCTTCAAAGTGGTAGGCACGTTGTGTAAATCAAATGATACAAACCCCCCAAAAATCAATTTTAATTCCAGGTTGTAAGGCAAAAAAATTGGAAAAATGCCAAGGGGGTGAATACTTCCGCAAACCACTGTATATATATATTTTTTTACATTGTTTGCAAACTGATATGTGATATGTATTAATGCAAAAATAACATGCCAAACAGGCAAGCCCCCCCCCAATTAAAATATTTTATTTGATATTCTTTGCTAAAAATGTGGGGCTCAAAACAGGTGGGGCTCAGCCACACCTGCCCTGAATGACGGGTCACCACTGACTGTGTGAGAGTCTTGCATCTTGCTCTTCTCAATATCTGTGCTGCTGCTCGTGGCAACGTCATTTTGCTGTCTACCTTTAATCACTATTATAAATAAAATAGTTTTTCTTGAGTGTACTTTTAATTGAGCTGAGATTTACATTGTATGTTAAAAGCACTGTGTGTGTAACTACTATAGCCTTTTTTTGTTTTTAGGTAAGATGCCGTAATATTACAGTTTTTCTCGATTGCTAAGACACATTTCTTGAAAGCTGCTCTCCTTTTCTCTTAACTGTGAACACAAAACCCAATTTTCAAGCTACATTCACAAAACCTCAGACTCTTCTTGCAAAACAAAACTTTCACCTCAAAACAGTTCAATCTGTGCTCAAAACTGAACTATGTTGTCAAATCGTGCCCCGAGTCAATCAAAATAAAAAACACTACTGAACAGTCACTAAACACTACGTCGAAAAATAGAAAACACAATGCTCAGGACATGAAGCTGGAGAAATAAATGTTTATTGTTCACTGTAGGCTAAATGCATGTTGCAAAACAAAAAAAAACCTGTGCATTTAGCACTTGTACAAAAAGACAAAACAGAAATCTTGTGCATTTACATGTAGCACTTGTAAAAACAAACAGAAATCTTATGCGTTTGCCACTTGTGTACAGTAAGCCCATGTAAAAATAAAGTACAAAAATATACAAATAAGTGCATTACTCAGCCACAGCATCATGTCTCCGTACTGGGTCAGGCCACAGGACTTCATCCACATCACAGGCCACATTTTGTCTGGCCAGGCAACGGGGGAAAAAACCCCTGGCATGCCTCCACACCTATGTCACCACAGGCAAGTCCCATGGCTTGCAGGAGATTTACCCTGGTGTAAGGTTGGCGTTCATATACCTTCCACCGCCATGAGGAGAAGAATTCCTCAATGGGGTTTAGGAAAGGGGAGTACGGTGGAAGGCAAAGATTGATAAAACCTTGGTTCATATTGTACCACTCTCTAACCTGGAGGGCTCTGTGAAAACTCACATTGTCCCAAACAACAACATAGATGGGATGCTCATCCTGCTGCCCTAACAAAGCATCTCGCATGTGATTGAGGAAAATGAGGAGCTGGTGAGTGTTGTAGGGCCCCAGGTTGGCATGATGGTGGACAACCCCATGATTGCTGATGGCAGCACATAATGTGACATTGCCACCACGCTGCCCAGGAAAACCAACAATGGCCCGATGGCCAATCACATTACGGCCTCTCCTTCTCCTTTTGGTGAGATTAAACCCAGCTTCATCCATGTAGATGTATTGATGGGGTCTTTCCATTGCATCCAGTTGAAAAATCCTCTGTAGAAATAGATATCGTTTTGTAAGTGATACGGAAAAAGTGATTTAGGCCACTACAGTAAATCACTACTTAGAGTAATCAACATTGAATGTGTCTGGATATATGCCAACCTGTACATACTGGAATCTTTGCTCTTTGACTCTGTCTGAGTTTCGATCAAAGGGCACTCTGTATAGCTGTTTCATGCGCAGTCTGTTGCGCTTGAGGACACGATCAACAGTAGAGAGGCTGACACTGTTGATAGCCTCAAAATTTAAATGGTCCTCAATGATCTTCTGCTGAATTTCGCTCAGTTTAATGGCATTGTTCTCACGGACCATATCAACAATTAGGGTCTCTTGGTGTGGGGAGAACATACCTGTCCTCCCACCCCCATGTGGCAGTCTTTCAATTCTACAAAAAGAGAACATGGAGTTACAAAAAATATACATGGAATACTAGGCCTACAAACAGTTAGACCAACCCTCCATTACAATACTACAGTACATTGGTACAGTGATGTACTGAAACATATATTTACTTACAGTATACTGTGGTACAGTATATAGTATGTCATACAGTAATTGCTGTCAACATTTACATACTGTACTATAATGTCAAAAAAAGGTAATTACCTGTTCTCTTCTCTAAATCTTCGGATTATGGTGGACACAGTGAATCTACTGATGTTTGGTTGTACCCTTTGTCCAGCCTCCCTCATGCTCATACCATGGACAAGAACATGGTCAATCACAGTAGCTCTGATTTCATCAGATATTACTGTTCTATGTCTTCGCTGACCACCTCGACCACCTCGACCTTGTTAGGCCTACTGCTGCTAGGTAGCTCTCTCTCTGCTCTTCCCCTCCCCTCTGTCTGTCCTTGATTGCAGGAGTGAAGTCTGGTGTGCGGGAGTCAGGATTCCAGCTGCAGCTCATTCACCATAATCACCTCAGCCTTTAAGACCCGGTCAAACTTGCCACTCATCGTCAGATCATAGTCAAGACGACCATGTTAGTCTCGCTGCCGACTCAACCTGTTTGTTTTTGCTCTTTGTGTTTTTTGGCCTGTTCTATTTACTTTTCTCCTGTGCCACAGATTATTGGAACCTGACTCCTGCCTCCGCTTCACTCCTGCCACCACCATCCTGCTTTCCACTACCGGACCTCCCTTTTGGACTCACCACGGACACTAGGACATTACGGTACCACACCTGCTCTGACCTGGATCTGTTACCCTCCCTGTAACCTGGACTTGCTCTTCCCCTATTATTGGAAACCTGGACAAATTGAACATTGTAAATAAACCTGTTAAACCTTCTCTGGCTCGGTGTAGTTGTCTGCATTTGGGTTCAAATCCAGTTTAATCATGACAGACCTCCTCTCACACGAACTCTTCCTCTCATTTCTATCCATTGTAGGGCCTCACAAACCAGTGCTCTCTGAACTGGCTTACTGTATATGTTCCCTCACATCATTAGCCACAGGTGTGATCAATTTTGAGTTGTTGTGTTCAAGTGGTGACACCTGTGCTCTAATTGTGTTTGACTTTTGTCACCTGTGCTCACCATTGTGCAGCACGGGTGCATCACAATGAAAATGTGTTGGCAAGTTATGTCTAAACAGGTGAAAAGTGCTTATGGTTTTGCCAAAAGAGTGATTGATTCAATCAGTGGGTTCAGGCAACTGAGCATTTGGTTCAGACAATAGGGTTTAGTGTTTTAGCAATTGAGAAAAACTGTAATAGTTGAATTCACTTATGAGACAATTTGAGCAAACACATCATTTTAAGTTGACTGAATTTTTGCCTACATTTTCCAACATTGGAGGTAGGTTTGGGCCAACTAAAAATGTTAAATTCAGGTAACGCTTTGAATGAAAAGTTGAGTAAACTACTTTTTTTTTACAGTGAGGTCACAAAGGTGGTCTACCCATTATGTCAATGACTTGAACTTCAACCAAGGTGTATAGCCATACATAGTTGTTAAGCGCGAGACACTGGAGACAGAGACAGAGACAGAGACAGAGAGATAAAGGACCTAAGGTAGAATCGTGCATTATGGAGTTTTCCACAAATGAAGCATTACATTTCTAAGAACCCGATCTTTAACATGGCAGTTCCCTAGAATAGGCAGTAAATACCACATCATTGATTATTGTTTTCAACATGGTCAAGACACCTTTTCCAACCACACATAAACACACACACATACAGACAAATAACAAGCACACGCACACACAGACACAGACAAAGGCACAGGATTTGATTTGATAAGTGCAGAGAGAAAGTGCCACTGCTGATATCCTGAACCCAGCACTTTTCTCAGAGTCTATTTTCCTCTTCACCAACCCAGACATGTAAAGTGGTAAATAGAAAATGTGGGGGAAAAAGTTATTGGGCTTCATAATGACTACAATAACAATCTGAAGCAATACATTTTTTTGTTTGCTCTCCTTATATGAACTGTGTGTGTGCGAGGGTGTCTGCTAATGTGGTGTGTGTGTGTGTGCATGTGTGTGCTAGTTGGCATACAAACGTGCATTAGGAGTGGAGAGCTGGTGTCTTTAAAAAAATGCTGTTAATAATTAATTAGGCTCCGGATCACCAAGTCCTCTCACTGCATGGTTCAAAAGAGAATTACCATCACACAGATAACATTATCAGCCCCATTCCAACGCACCCTCACAAGACAAACATCCCAAATGATTTCACCTCATCTCAACTGACTTCATATTTACTTAGGCACTAAGGGTCAGACGAGAAATCCTTTTGGCAAGACCCAAATTATGACGTGTAGCTCTATCACAAGGTTACATTATACACTGAGTAAAGAAAACATTAAGAACAACTTTCCATGACATAGACTGACCAGGTGAATCCAACTCAATATTAGGAAGGTGTTCTTAATGTTTGGTATACTCAGTGTTTTTCACTGTCCTTCATTAAAGTGGGCATTGAAGTGAAGTACAGACGACTCCTGATAAGTGCAATGTGGAGAGGTGCAAACTCTAGTGCATGCTATAACGACAGACCTAAGTCGTTGCATTTATTAAAAGTGGACTATTGTGCTACAGCTATGACAATATCAAACAGGAATATCCCAACGGCAACTCCAGACTACCATGTAGAATTTCTAAAAGGCCAAATGCGATTCCCAATGTCGAACTAAATACAACATATCAACACGTCCTGTCAACTATCAGTCTAACTGTTGCAAACTGCCGCAATTAAATGCTGTCAAAATTATGACATTAACTCATCATAACTATTACTTCTATTACAAAACTAGAACATCGACGGTTAACATTAGACATTAATTCCGGATGGTTAACATTAGGATTAAAGGGCAAGGAGCAGCTATTTCTCAAAACCAGAAATGCATATAATAGTAATTTAGAGCACCCCAAGAAAACATTTCCAAATTGCGAACTCTTAAATACATTTTTATAATACTGTAATATTGTTCTAAAAGTTGTGTTTGAGGTTTTCTCCAAATCTGCTCTAACTTCGGAAATGCACTCAGTGTCACACAGTGAGGAAATAAAAATCCATGCTCACCCTTCATACACCTTCCTAATATTCAGTTGCTCCCCCTTTTGCCCTTAGAATAGCCTTAATTCATCGGAACATGGACTCTACAAGGTGTCGAAAGCATTCCACAGGGATGCTGGCCCATGTTGACTCCAATGCTTCCCACAGTTGTGTCAAGTTGGCTGAATGTCCTTTGGGTGGTGGACCATTATTAATACACACGGGAAACTGTTGAGCGTGAAAAACCCAGCAGTGTTGCAGTTCTTGATACAAACTGGTGTGCCTGTCACCTACTATCATACCCCGTTCAAAGGCACTTACATTTTTTATCTTGCCCATTTACCCTCTGAATGGCACACATACACAATCCATGTCTCAATTGTCTCAAGGCTTGAAAATCCTTCTTTAACCTGTCTCCTCCCCTTCATCTACGCTGATTGAAGTGGATTTAACAAGTGACATCAACAAGGGATCATAACTTTCAACTGGATTCAACAGGTCAGTCTATGTCCTGGAAAGAGTAGGTGTTCATAATGTTTTGTATACTCGTGTGTGAAAAAAACAACTTGTGGGTTAGTAGTATGGAGCTAGATAGCAATAGTATTTTTATTAATCAAGATGGCCAAGCGTTGTGTGGTAGCAGAGTGTAGCAACACCTGCTATGCAAATGGATGTATGCCTCAATGGCCACGCAAATGAAACACTTTGTAAAAAATGGGATACTTGTGAGAATGAGGTGTGCGAATTGGTCATCTACTCGTCATCTGTGGGGCACATTTCATCTTTGAGAATTTCGATAGCTATTAACAATGGAAGGAGAGCTTCAACAAAACGTTGCTTTCAATGTAGATGCTGTCCCTACCAACAACGTGGCTTATCAAGTATCACAAACAGCCAGCAGCACCATCAGAGACAGAGCATTATCAGGGCTTCACCGGGTAAGTGAAAGGGCTTACTACCTCTATGCTAACGTTAGCTAGCTAGCTATAGAGCTACCGCATTTAGCTCACGTCTGCCATTTAAATAGCACTGATTAATGCTAATGTAACCAAATTAACGTCTACCAGCCATTGGTAGCTAACTGATGGTGTTGTCATATATATTTAGTACAAGCCTATGGGAAAATAGTAGTTTTGGTTACAATGGAGGTCTGTATAGAGCCCTGTGGCTGGGGCCGAAACTGTGTGTGTCTGTGTCTATATGTGTGGATGGCGGGCTAAACCGAAATGCGACGCTTCGGCCATGTATTCAATCGTGGAGTGGATTGTGTATTTAGAGGGGTGGATTGTGGATTTTGCTCAATGGGAAAGTATATTTCAGGAGCTTGCCGCATGAGTTGTGTTTTTGGAGCTTCTTATTGTCTGCACTTGGGCTCTCTGTGTGTGTGGATGGGTCGTTGGATGGTGTTTGTGGCACCGGGGGAGTTTTCTATAGAGCCTGCCTGCGGGCTAAATCGAAATGTGACGTTGTGGTCATGGATCTGATCACGCATCTGTGGTCATGTTGGGGAAGTCCCGGAGACAGGCTTTCTTTGGAGGGGTGGATTTTGTTCAATGGGAAAGTTATTTTTTTTCATCTTAGGATCAATGTTGTCACAGTTGCTTCTTGTTGAAGAGGCATCAGCTAACGTTAGCTTGCTATAGCTAGCTATCCTCTTTCTCCTTTTCTGAGTTTATTTGTTGGTGGTTCTTTCTAGCTGGCAAAATAAGTGAGATAAAACTTTTGGGTACTGCCATATCTTGATAACATGGCCAAGTTTGTCACTGGTATGGGCTAGTAAATATCCTAAAGCTAGCCAGCTAGACAGTTATAGCCGCAAGCTAAAACCGGGGAGAGAGGGAGGAGAGAATTCACTTTCTGTGTCATCTGCTGCTGGCTTGATAATGTTCACTCAAATACCATAATTGATTAAATTAGATTTTTATTTTATAAAGATTATAATTGTGTCAATATGTTGTGAATATTGTAGAAAAATCCTCACAGACGTTTTCCATACTAAAACGTGAATTACAACTTGGTACGCACCGGTTTACCATGTACAGTAGGCTAGAGTAGGCTCACCGTGTGAGTCATTGTGGTATCTGGACAATTTATGACTTTGCTAATGGTTGCAAATGGTCTTAGAGGATGTTGACTCAGCTTAAGGGAAGCATCTGGAGAGTAGTTCTATAGGGGCACCCTAAAGCAGAGGAAGTCTGTTAGGTGGAGTCCTGGGATTGGTCTGTAGGGGAAACCACCCATATCATGTTAAAGATTATAAATACTTGGTTGGGACAAAGGAGGACAGAATAACATATTTAGAGATTGGGTCAGGTTATTCTTCAGATGTCTGCAGATATCTGTAAATTGGCGCTGAGATCTTCAAATGTAATAAATAATTATAATCGAGGACAGTGTCAGCGGATTTCCTTGTTCTCACAGCATAATTAGCATCATTTTCTCGACACTACATTAATGGCGACAAGGTATTTGGGTCGTGTTGCGTCTTTTCTCAGCGTTCCATTCATGGGCGCCGAGCTGACTCTAGCTCCAGAGTCCGGCAGATAAGGTTGAGTTTTCTCACTACTTTGGGCACTGGTCAGTTCGTGTGTCTCTGTGTGTGTGCGTTGAATGAATGCACTGTTAAGAACTTGTGTGTGTGCTTTGCTGTTATTTGCTGTGGGATAAGAGTCCGTTCTACATTTCTAAATTTGTTTGCGCTGGTAACAACGCAAACAGGGGGGAGTGTCTATAGGGATATTGTCACGGATTCTGCCGAGGCTGCTCCTCCTCCTTGCTCGGGCAGGCTTCGGCGTTCGTCGTCCCCGGAGTACTAGCTACTGCCGTTCGATGTTATCGGTGTTTGTTTAGTTTTGTCTGTATTGTTTACACCTGTTCGTCATTATGTTTAATTGTTTCCCTTATATTACCCCTGTCTCTCATCAGGACATTGTTTTTCCCTTCACGGTTGTCATTTTAGTGAGCGGGTTATTTCCTCCCTGCGTGGAGTTGTTTCTGTGTTCTTTTTTATCCTTATCGGATTAAAGTACGTGTCCGAGAGTTCTGTGTCCTGCGCCTGACTTCTTTTACCGCAACTCTCCGACAGTCGTGACAGATATTTTCCTTGAATAAAATTCAAAAAGAATACAATGAAGGAATAAGGCCAAGGAAAAATGTATACAAATTAGGACATCGCAGATCTATGATAAGCCCTCAAACGAGGCGATCATTAGGATGGGCCGAAAATCCTAAAAGTGCATTAGGTGGATTTAGGTCAGTCCCGGGGATTGGAGTTGTGGTATATACATTCGATTGCAAGTTACCGCTCAACTTATAGTTGACGAAGTATATGTTCGATGTAACTGCTCATTGAATATCCGCGAACTCGAGGTAGCAGAAATGTAGGAACAAAGGAAAAAAATGGCGCGATGGTAGTAGCATGCTTAGGGGTCCGTAGGAACGGAAATAAGCCTCTTAAACTGTATGTGTGTGTGTGTGGAAGAGAGTAGGATTTGTGTTCTATGTTTTGTGTTGGTTTGTGAGTTCTGTTAAGTGTTACTGTTTGTCTATGGGGGGAAAGAACGGAGCGACAGCTGGTCTGTCTACTTTCAGTTGTTTGGCTTGGAGAGAGCTGCTTGGGAGCTCCTTCCACTCTGAAATCGCATTGGTGAATGAACTACGCATGTGTGTGATTTTATGAGTTTAGAGTTACGTAGAGCAAATATGCCACTCCCCTGCCTGCACTGAGCTGCTGGGAGACACAGACTCAGAGCAGACAGAGAGGGAGGGGGAGACTTAGACACGAATGGAGTGTTCTGTTTGTTAAATCGGCTGTTGCTTAACGATAAAACTATTTGATTGAGATCTATTGAATTGATAAATGAGAGATATGTTGACGGATTAAAAATAAAAAATAATTAAATAAATAAATACAATAAAATGTTATTGAGCTATTTATAATATTCCTGAGTTAAGCTGTTTGCTTATTTCTTAGAGCGAATGTGAACAGAGGAATATTGAATGGTTGAAATACCCTGTGAGTGCATAAAGACTAAATTCTTGTCTGTTCTTTGTTCTTCTGTGATATGAGAGACGATGAGGAACAGACAGAGAGAGAGAGGAGGTGCTGACGAGTGCATCACGCGACAGAGTGTGCTGCAACGGATCAAGTCAAATCAAGGCTAGTACTGTTCTATTCACAAAACGTACCTTCCCATAGAGGATATTTTGGGTGCCTAGCATATTTGATGTTGTGACAATTTAACAGGGACTTGGCAACAGACTGATCAATTGATATAATTAAGAATTGCATTTTGGAGTTTTTTGTGAATGACTTGGGTTTGATTAGAGTTGAGTGGGGAAATCCAGCACTGACATTATTCTGTAAAATTAAGGTAATTGGGTGCTTATTAAGCAATTGGGTTGTGAGTGCTGTAGTGTTGCAGTATTAGAGGTCTTTATTTTTTGGATTGCTCTGAAGTTGACTACTTTCATTTACTTTCCTGATTGGATGTGGTAAGATTGCCACTAATCAATAATTTAGTAAAATAAAATAAAATAAAAATTAACAAATAAGTAAATTTATGAATAAATTAATTGACAATAAAGGAATATAAAAGAGTTGTTACAAGGGGGAAAAAGGACATAAAAACTATGAAAGTAATTACTCCTGTTGATGTAGTAGAAAATAGTAATCCTTTAGTTAATGGTATTGCAAGGTTATCTCGAAAAGGGAATAAATGTTGGCCTGACATTGAACAACCATGGCTAGTGGAAGGGACTCTTAACCCAGACGTCATCAACATAATGAAAGTGCTTGAATAATAGAGAGAGGAAAAGCAGAAACGACCATAAAGATGAATCCAAACTCCAAAAGTAGGAAGAAAGCGAGATGTCTGGAAACTAAGGGTGGAGTGAGGTTCAGGATGATGGAACTTGAAGATGATGATGATGATGATGATCAGAGTGATTCAGATGAGATCATGGGTGAATATGACTCTGCGATCAGAAGGAAGTTGGCAAGAGAGGAAAGAAGGGGTGATGGAAGTTGAAGGAAGAAGAAGGATACTAGAGATTCGATCTCTGATGAAAGTGAAGATGGAGAAAGCGATGAAGATTTGGAGATTAAAGGTGCTTTATGTTAAGGAGGATTTTATCCTACAATGACTAGCACAGAAGAAATAGAAAGAGATATAGACCGATGCGTATCATGCCTGGATAAGGAGAATAATTTAGAAGAAGTAAGAGAACTGGAAGAACAACTCAAGAAGCTGAAGATACAGAAGAAAAAACTGCTGAGAAAAGGATCCCAAGAATTGGAGAAGAAGTATACATTGAGGCCAAGGAAAGAGAGCACAAGTAAGAAGATGATGCCAGACGATATTTCGAGGACAGAACCTAGAATATAAGCCTTTGAAGAATACCGATATGTCAGATATACTTGAGAAGTTGCCTACTCTTCAAGATGGAGCATATCCTTGGATTTCAAAATTGGAAGAAATCATGGTGGGAACACAGTCTGCCATAGGAGACATTAAGAGACCTTTGGCTAATCTCCTTGGGATTCCAGATATGGAAGACATTTTTCAGAGAGCTGGACTTAATAGATATGTGGGGACTGAGGTGAATGACCCTGAATTGTTGGCTGCAAGTAGAAATCGGCTGTGGAGAGCACTGAAAGATACGTTTCCAACAAATGTGCATCCTGACAACATTCTGATTGATCCACTAGGACAACAAGAAAATCCGAGAGCCTATGTGTCAAGAGTTCATCAAGTGTGGAGAAATATTGCTGGAAATGATCCAGATGTGAGTCAAATTGAGCAGTCAATTTTGAGAGCTAAACTGCAGATGGGACTGCCCTCACAAATAAGGAGCAAACTGGCAGAGGTGGTTGGACTTGGAAGCATGACAAAAGGTGTCTATAGAGATCATATAGCCCATCAAGTGGATCTGTAGAGGGAAAAGGAACACAACTAGAAAGAACAGGACCAAGAAACTCTCAGAAAACTCAATGAAATACAACTGGGGGAGAATAAGAAGGAGAAGAAATAAGCTTTGGTTATGAAGAATCAGTGTGCACCAAATCAACAATCACTGCTACAGCTTCAACTGGACCAGTTCAAAATGCAATTGTACCAGCCACAACTAGTGGTACAAGTTGTTTCATATTCATAGACAGTCTCTGGATAGACACAGAATTGGAGAGGAAGAGGACGAGAAAGCTTAGAAAGAGGAAGAGGAGGAAGATTTAAGCCATACTTCCAGCAATCTTCAGAAGTGTGTTATGATTGTGGACAGGTTGGTGACTTTGCCTGTGAGTGCAATGGGCCAGAAGGAAACACAAGAGTGAATTTCAGAGGAAGATACAGGGGCCAGTGAAGATCATCTGGAGGACAGGTGAACCCTTATAGGGGCAAGGAGCAAGGATTATAGGGGTGCCGAGAAGATCCGAAAGGGGGGTGTCAGCTGGTAGCACCAGTTAGGGGAAAAAGATCCAACAATTGAGGTGAAAATCAACAACTGACCATTGGAAGTGATGATTGATAGCGGAACTGCTTTTATCTGTGTTCAGCCTGAAGAGGTTACACATCTCACTATGTCAAATCAACTAATTAGGATAGGGATATGAGGGAGTGAAACAGTTGATTACTCTTAAGGAACCAATTGAGCTCTGCTATGAAAATTGGAAAATTACAATAGCCATACTGGTATCAGAACATAAACCTATTGCATTGTTGGGAAGATATGCATTGTGTAAGTTGAACTGTAAAATAAGATGTAGACCAGACGGCTGTCTGGTAGAAGTGCCAAAGGAAAAGGTTTACCAATTGTTGATGATGACAGAGATGGATTTGTCTTTAGTATTCTGGTTTGGAAATCTCAGTAAAGATTTTTTGAAGCAGGCTAAGATATGGAAGAAATTTAAGGGGGAAAATGCCAGATGCGAGGCTTCTGGAATATCCATTTCAACTCAGCTGAAGTATTTCAAGAATGCTGCCCAATTGAACTCAGAGGAATGGTTGAGTCATCAATCAAAGAAAGTTCAACTCAGCTTATGTTGAATAATTTTAGGACCACAAGGAGCAGCTATGAAGATAAACATAGATGATTATCTGGATAAAGAATTTGAGATTGAGAAGAGTGTGCCACATGTGACCTTGTTGGTTTATGAAGGCTATGAGCAGAAGCAAATAGGAGAAATGATGACAGAAGCAGAGAAAGCTGTTTTTGTACTGATGAAAGAGACATTTGGGGGATTTGGAGGAGTGAAGATCAGCGATTTCTGAAAATGATGATTTTGGCTCAAGGACAAGGAGAGTCATAAACTGTACGGATGACACATTAATCTATTTGTAGTGTGAAGGGATTAAGAATCTATTAAAGAGGAGATGTTGCAAAAAGTTCAAGAATGTTTGTGATATCAAAGTAGTGCCGATATTGGACTAGTGAAATCAGCCCAATTGAGGTGAAAGTTGAACTTCAACCAGGAGGCAGACCTCCTTGGAAGAATCAGTATCCATTGAAAGATGAAGCAATCCAAGGGATTTAACTTGAAATTGAAGGACTTTCAAAAGCAGGTGTTTTGAAGACAATAGAAAAATCCTTAGAGTAACAATCAATTGTTGTCTTTGGAGAAACCATGAGGGGTTGATAGTAGCGCCTCTAGACCTAATAGGTCTGATGATTTAGGAAGCACAGGGGTTAGCTAATGTTGCAAGGGGGGAGGTTAGGAGAAAGATTATAAAGGAGTAGGGTTTTTGGGAACCATTTTTGCTTGAACTGATTGACTATATCATAGGAAGGGGGACAATCTGTCTGAAAAATAATGTTTACAGGGGGTGACTGTTATTCTTGGTTACATTCCTACACCAAGAGGTGCATAAGATGTCAAACTAAGCTAAAAGATGCTCAATCGTTTGCCAAGTCTTTGTGTATAGAAGTCATAAGCAGGTGGGGACTTCCTGATCAAATATCCTAAAATTAGTGGGAAAGGAATTTGTGGATAAATCAGTGAAATGTTTTTTGAAAAATTAGAGGAAAAAGTCAGACTAAAAAGTTATGAAAACTAGTGTTGAAGGAACTCTAGGACAGTCAGCTCAGCTTCAATGTTAGTAAGAGAGAGAGAACAGTGGTGTAGGGAAATTTAGAGTTAAGTGGAGAGATAATTATGGAGAAGAAGTGTTGTTATGAGGATAAGAAGTAGAAGCTGTTTCACCTAGTGAAAGGAAGTATATTTTGTACAACGATATGAAGTGGAAGAGGGTTATGAGTGATTGCTAACTTATTTTGAGTAATGTTAGTGGGAAATATAAGGGAGAATACTATCATGGAGGTACAGGATGAGTTCTTTGATTTTAATGGAAGACAAGAAGATATATCTGATCAATACTGCTCGTTAGGGAAGAGAGAAACTAAAAGGCATGTGAATTTGATTCTTCTGTTTTGTAAATTAAAGATGGATGGGCAGGGAGGAATCTTTGGTTCAAGCAGTTACCTCATTCTGTAAGATCAGTGAGGAATCGTGAGGGTCAATGTCTGTTGAGAATTCCAGCACAAGGAACATGGGGTTGAATCATAGAGAAGGTGGCTAAACCTTTATCAAGTATGTGTAAATCTTATGCTTTATCAGGGCTGTTGTATCAGCAACAATCATTAAGAGATATAATAATGTCGTTGTGGAAGCATTTGTTTAGGCCTAGGTTCAAGTGTTCTTGGTTAAGTGAATTACCCTATGTGAATTTGTTAGATAGGAAAGAAAATCAGTTAACAGCGCTTCATGAAGCATTGGAGGGGAAACCCGTGAGGGATAAACGCTGTTTTTGTTAAAATAAAACATATGATGGAAAGGGGATGTTTAGGGGAATATCAGATGGTGATGATTATATGATGACTTTGGGGTAAGCATGAACATAAGGTTAGTAATGAGAAATATAATGTAACTTTTGATGTGGAAGTTAGTAAGAAGAGAATGACTTTGATGGTGAAAGATACGTTTTTGCATGGTAATGTGACTATTGGGAATTTTTGAGATATTTAGGGGGTTTGTGGTGAGAAAGAATATATTCTTACCCTATGGATGGAAAGGATGTTGTTACATGTCGATGTTGAAGCTTCCATATGAGGTTTTTACAATGAAAAGAGGGGAAGCATGGGACATAGATAAATCTGATTCTGAAAGAGAGAAATTTCATAGTCTGGAAGCCTACCATTGGAGGATAAGTCTAGGAGAGAAGTGGGGACTTTTTTCCATGGTATGGTGTAACATTTTTGGGAGATACTTTGAAGGGTTTTGCAAATGAAACGATAAGAGGGTTTAACCTTCTGTAAAGACTCAAAGGACTGTTGATGGATAGATATCAATTTTGAATATCTGATCATTTTTCACGTTTTAAATATTAGTGTGATTTTAGTATTTTGTGATGAATCAAAGGGGGGAAATGGAATGTGATTCATTTTATATATCATTTTATATATCATTTTTAGTTGATATTGATGTTTTAATTTGAATGTGTTGTTTTGCAAAAGATACCGTTTGGTCTTTTCTTTTCTTCCAGAAGCATATGGGGGAATGCGTAGAGGGGATTCAAATACTCAAACATGGACAATATGAAGGGGCAATATGAATGGACTGGAGGAAGTGGAACAAGGAAGGTGTGGAAATGTTCAGATTCCATCATCGACGTTGCATTGGAAGTCGACACTGCTGAGGAGATGAAGTGTAGTGGACTACATTACAGTGTCTGCAATGATATATAGACATATTTGCATGTGTAATACATAATTTGTGTCATATTCTTTCTGTATTAATTTTTGAAGAATGATATTTGCTGTAGTTGGGTACAGTGGGGAAAAAAAAGTATTTAGTCAGCCACCAATTGTGCAAGTTCTCCCACTTAAAAAGATGAGAGAGGCCTGTAATGTTCATCATAGGTACACGTCAACTATGACAGACAAAATGAGAAAAAAAATCCAGAAAATCACATTGTAGGATTTTTAATGAATTTATTTGCAAATTATGGTGGAAAATAAGTATTTGGTCAATAACAAAAGTTTCTCAATACTTTGTTATATACCCTTTGTTGGCAATGACACAGGTCAAACGTTTTCTGTAAGTCTTCACAAGGTTTTCACACACTGTTGCTGGTATTTTGGCCCATTCCTCCATGCAGATCTCCTCTAGAGCAGTGATGTTTTGGGGCTGTCGCTGGGCAACACAGACTTTCAACTCCCTCCAAAGATTTTCTATGGGGTTGAGATCTGGAGACTGGCTAGGCCACTCCAGGACCTTGAAATGCTTCTTACGAAGCCACTCCTTCGTTGCCCGGGCGGTGTGTTTGGGATCATTGTCATGCTGAAAGACCCAGCCACGTTTCATCTTCAATGCCCTTGCTGATGGAAGGAGGTTTTAACTCAAAATCTCACGATACATGGCCCCATTCATTCTTTCCTTTACACGGATCAGTCGTCCTGGTCCCTTTGCAGAAAAACAGCCCCAAAGCATGATGTTTCCACCCCCATGCTTCACAGTAGGTATGGTGTTCTTTGGATGCAACTCAGCATTCTTTGTCCTCCAAACACAACGAGTTGAGTTTTTACCAAAAAGTTCTATTTTGGTTTCATCTGACCATATGACATTCTCCCAATCCTCTTCTGGATCATCCAAATGCACTCTAGCAAACTTCAGACGGGCCTGGACATGTACTGGGGGACACGTCTGGCACTGAAGGATTTCAGTCCCTGGCGGTGTAGTGTGTTACTGATGGTAGCCTTTGTTACTTTGGTCCTAGCTCTCTGCAGGTCATTCACTAGGTCCCCCTGTGTGGTTCTGGGATTTTTGCTCACCGTTCTTGTAATCATTTTGACCCCACGGGGTGAGATCTTGCGTGGAGCCCCTGATCGAGGGAGATTATCAGTGGTCTTGTATGTCTTCCATTTCCTAATAATTGCTCCCACAGTTGATTTCTTCAAACCAAGCTGCTTACCTATTACAGATTCAGTCTTCCCAGCCTGGTGCAGGTCTACAATTTTGTTTCTGGTGTCCTTTGACAGCTCTTTGGTCTTGGCCATAGTGGAGTTTGGAGTGTGACTGTTTGAGGTTGTGGACAGGTGTCTTTTATACTGATAACAAGTTCAAACATTTGCTATTAATACAGGTAACGAGTGGAGGACAAAGGAGCCTCTTAAAGAATAAGTTACAGGTCTGTGAGAGCCAGAAATCTTGCTTGTTTGTAGGTGACCAAATACTTATTTTCCACCATAATTTGCAAATAAATTCATAAAAAATCCTACAATGTGATTTTCTGGATATTTTTTTCTCAATTTGTATGTCATAGTTGACGTGTACCTATGATGAATATTACAGGCCTCTCTCATCTTTTTAAGTGGAAGAACTTGCACAATTGGTGGCTGACTAAATACTTTTTTTCCCCACTGTATGCACTCACTAACTGAAAGTCACTCTGGATAAGAGCGTCTGCTAAATTACTTAAAAACAAAACAAAATGTTTTGTTTCTCATTAAGAAAAATAAGATTTGCATCTTGGGGGTGTGGTTTGATGTGGGTGTGTTATGTTCGCTATATCGTACCCTGGCAGTTGTGTTTGTCCCTCTTTACCCACCATAGCAACAACATAGCCACTTCGGCCTCAAAATAATCTGAATTAATCTAAGATAAATCAAGAAATATGTAAGAAATGTTGAAGTTTTGCCGAAGAGGCCTTAGTCACGCAATTTTACATCTAGCTAAGGTGTTTTGTGATTGAAAGAGCAGTATTTCTGAAGTTAGGAAAAAAGTGCATGAAAACTAGTCAGTGCATACAGTATCAAGTCAGCTGCTGCTGCGCTTAGTTGAACCAATTGCTTAGCAACTGCTGTTAGCATGGAATGATTTCTGAGAACAAGTCTACAACATCAGATTCAGCAAGCTGTCAAATTATCATAAATAAAGGTCAAGCTACACGCTGGTTATCAGTGCCCAAAATCACTAGATAGCTAAGTTCCATCTCTGTGTTTGTCAATGAAGCTAGCTAGTAGAGCTAGGCAAGAACAGGCAAGTTATGTTAGCTAAATCAGTTTATCAAGTCACTGGTGAGTGGCTACATGCTTCAGTGCTTTTTTGTGCTGGAGTAGAGTGTTTTGTTTTTAAAACTTTCTCACTATCTATTACTGGAGTATGCATCTCTCTGGCAGTGTTTCTTAGTGAATCAGGCTACAAAACAGGTCACGGCATGACACAAGATGCTCGTGATTGAGTTGAAAAATGTTGAACATTGACAAGTAGTAGTTGTGCATCTGTCACGGTTTCGGCCGAGGCTGCTCCTCTTCCTTGTTCGGGCAGGCTTCGGCGGTCGTCGTCTCCGGAGTACTAGCTGCCACCGTTCTATGTTTCATGTTCATTTGGTTTTGTCTGTTCATAACACCTGTCCCTTATTTGTGTCTTAATTGTTCCTAGTTCAGTCTTTGTCACTGTAGGACTTCACTTTCGTCTTTTGTTTTGTATTGACGTGCTTTTCTAATTAAAGTCATCATGTTCACTCCACGCGCTGCGTATTGGTCCGTTTCCTCAGACGATCGTGACAGAAAAACCCACCATAAAAGGACCAAGCGGCGTGTCAAGCGGCAACAGGATCCACCTACACAGGATTTATATCCACCCATAAAGGATTCATGGACATGGGAGGAGATTCTGGATGGTAAGGGGCCTTGGGCACAACCGGGAGAATATCGCCGTCCTCGTGAAGAGCTGGAGGCAGCTAAAGCCGAGAGGCGGCGATATGAGGAGGCAGCACGGAGGCAAGACTGGAAGCCTGTGGGTACTACCCAAGAATTTCTTGGGGGGGCTAAGAGGGAGTGTGGCGAAGTCAGGTAGGAGACCTGCGCCTACTCCCTGGACTGACCGTGGAGAGCGAGAGTACGGGCAGACACCGTGTTACGCAGTTGAGCGCATGGTGTCTCCTGTACGCAGGCATAGCCCGGTTCGGTACAGTCCAGCTCCACGTATCGGCCGGGCCAGATTGAGTGTTGAGCCGGATGTCATGAAGCCGGTCCCACGCAGCTGGTCACCAGTGCGTCTCCTCGGGCCCGGGCGTACATGGCACCAGCCTTGCGCATGGTGTTCCCGGTTCGCCCACATAGGCCGGTGCGGGTTATTACACCTCCCCGTACTGGTCGGGCGACGGGGAGCATCAACCCAGGGAAGGTTGGGCAGGCTCAGTGCTCAAGGGAGCCAGTACGCCTGCACGGTCCGGTATTTCCGGTACCACCTCCTCGCTCCAGCCCAGTACCACCAGTACCTACACCACGCACCAGGTTTCCAGTGCGTCTTCAGAGCCCTGTGTCTCCTCCACGCACTGGCTCTATGGTGCGTGTCTCCAGCCCTTTACCACCAGTGCATACACCACGCACCAAGCCTCCTGTGTGTTCCCCGAGTCCTGTGCGTCCTGTTGCTGCTCTCCGCACTAGGCGTTATGTGAGTCCCCAGGGTCCAGCATGCCCTGTTCCGGCTCTCCGCACTAGGCGTTATGTGAGTCCCCAGGGTCCAGCATGCCCTGTTCCGGCTCTCCGCACTAGGCGTTATGTGAGTCCCCAGGGTCCAGCATGCCCTGTTCCGGCTCTCCGCACTAGGCGTTATGTGAGTCCCCAGGGTCCAGCATGCCCTGTTCCGGCTCTCCGCACTAGGCGTTATGTGAGTCCCCAGGGTCCAGCATGCCCTGTTCCGGCTCTCCGCACTAGGCGTTATGTGCGTTCCCAGGGTCCAGCAAGCCCTGTTGCTTCTCTCCGCACTAGCCCTGAGATGCGTGTCCTCAGCCCGGTACCTCCTGTTCCGGCACCACGCACCAGGCCTACGATGCGCCTCAGACGGCCAGAGTCTGCCGTCTGCCCAACGGGGCCTGAACTGTCCGTCTGCCCAACGCCGTCTGAACTGCCCGTCTGCCCAACGCCGTCTGAACTGTCCGTCTGCCAAGCGCCGCGGAACTGCCCGTCTGTACTGAGCCTGCAAAGCCGCCCGTCTGCAATGAGCCTTCAGAGCCGTCCGCCAGACCGGAGCCGCTAGAGCTCTCCGCCAGACAGGATCAGCCAGAGCCTTCCGCCAGACAGGATCAGCCAGAGCCTTCCGCCAGACAGGATCAGCCAGAGCCTTCCGCCAGACAGGATCAGCCAGAGCCTTCCGCCAGACAGGATCAGCCAGAGCCTTCCGCCAGACAGGATCAGCCAGAGCCTTCCGCCAGACAGGATCAGCCAGAGCCTTCTGCCAGACAGGATCAGATTTGCCCAGGGGTAAGTTACAACCCCTGCCTATTCCACAACGACCCTGGTCCCACCTCTCGGTGGATTTTGTTACCGACCTTCCCCCCTCACAGGGGAATACTACCATCCTGGTCGTTGTGGATCGGTTCTCTAAGGCCTGTCGTCTCCTTCCCATGCCGGGTCTACCCACTGCCCTACAGACCGCAGAGGCTCTGTTCACCCATGTCTTCCGGCATTACGGGGTACCCGAGGATATAGTGTCTGACCGAGGCCCCCAGTTCACCTCTAGAGTGTGGAGAGCATTTATGGAACGGTTGGGGGTTTCGGTAAGCCTTACCTCGGGTTACCACCCGGAGAGTAATGGGCAGGTTGAACGTGTCAACCAGGATGTGGGTAGGTTTCTGAGGTCATACTGTCAGGGCCGGCCGGAGGAGTGGGCGAGATATGTGCCCTGGGCCGAGATGGCACAGAACTCTCTTCGCCACTCCTCCACCCAACTAACCCCTTTTCAGTGTGTGTTAGGGTACCAGCCGGTTCTGGCACCATGGCATGAGAGCCAGATCGAGGCCCCCGCTGTGGATGAGTGGGTGCGGCGCTCGGAGGAGACGTGGGACGCTGCACACGTCCATCTGCAGCGTGCCATACGTCGACAGAAGACGAGCGCCGACCTACACCGCAGTGAGGGGCCAGTGTACGCACCTGGAGATCGAGTCTGGCTCTCAACCAGAAACCTGCCCCTCCGCCTGCCCTGCCGGAAGCTGGGTCGGCGGTTTGTGGGGCCATTTAAAGTCCTGAGGAGATTGAACGAGGTGAGTTATAGGTTAGAACTACCTGTTGATTACAAAAATATTAACCCCTCGTTCCATGTGTCTCTCCTCAGGCCGGTGGTAGCTGGTCCACTCCAGGACTTTGAGATTGAGGAGACTCCTCCGGCCCCGTTGGACATCGAGGGGGCTCCGGCGTATACCGTGAGGTCCATCCTGGATTCTAGACGCCGGATGGGGGGTCTTCAATATCTCGTGGAGTGGGAGGGGTACGGCCCGGAGGAGCGGTGCTGGGTGCCAAGGAGGGACGTATTAGACCAGTCCCTACTGACCGATTTCCATCGGGGTCATCCTGCGCGCCCTGCTCCGCGTCGTCCGGGTCGTCCCCGAGCTCCGGGTCGGCGCACGGCTGGAGCCGCGCGTCAAGGGGGGGGTACTGTCACGGTTTCGGCCGAGGCTGCTCCTCTTCCTTGTTCGGGCAGGCTTCGGCGGTCGTCGTCTCCGGAGTACTAGCTGCCACCGTTCTATGTTTCATGTTCATTTGGTTTTGTCTGTTCATAACACCTGTCCCTTATTTGTGTCTTAATTGTTCCTAGTTCAGTCTTTGTCACTGTAGGACTTCACTTTCGTCTTTTGTTTTGTATTGACGTGCTTTTCTAATTAAAGTCATCATGTTCACTCCACGCGCTGCGTATTGGTCCGTTTCCTCAGACGATCGTGACAGCATCGTATCACAGTATTAGACTCGTGATTGCTATATCAAACACATCAGTAAGTGGCCACTTGATAAAGCGCTTAGGGGTCAAGTATTCTTTCAACATAACATTGGCGATGTGTTGTCTTATGTAAACAAGTCCGAGGCGCTGCGTATTGGTCTAGGTTGATTCTGCTGCTACGATTGGATAGAGTGCAATCAGCGCTTTACCATCCCGTGTTAGTGGAAAAGTGGTCATGACTGTGCATGATTGAAATCAAACCCAGACCCTCAAATATCCAAGGTTGTAGGAACATCAGAGTTTCTCTAAATCTTGCAAATCTCAATTTTGGAAGATACTGACTTTGTGACCAAAATTATGCTATTTACACTTTGTAGTACATTTTGAAAGCTCCTAGTTCCCAGTGGGGACTTTCACTTGAAGGACCCTCCAAGTCGGAATTATACGTGGAAAACTTTTCTGCTGTGATACATTTGATTACTGCACCATTCCAATTAGCTAGCTAGCTAGTCAAACATGTTTTAAGCGAGCAAAATCAAGAATCAGTCTTTAGTTTAAACCTTCACCCCCCTCTCTCTACCCCTTCTTCTTTTGCTTCTCCCTGGCTCTCTCTCTGTGTGTGTGTGTCTGTGCGTACTCTTACTGGCAAATGCAGTTCAAAGATGAGAGAGCTGTTCCTTCTCCTTACCAGAGTTTTGTTAGCCTGTGATGCACTTCACTTTATTGCTGAGTGAAAACTGTAATAGCTAGCTAGTGATATTATTGTCATACCAGTGGCATAACTGTTAAACAGCCTTTTAGTAGTCATGGTAGGATAATATCAACAGAACAGGTTTTACAATATGTTGCCATGCCAAGGTTCATTTTTGCTTTTATTCCACAGATCAACATGTGTTGTTGCGCTGTTACACAAGGTATGTCATGTAACAGTTGGGTTTTTGCATAGCTGATGTTAAAACATAAAATACATTTGAAGAGTTTATATTCCAAAATGCTGTATATGCACTAGGAGGGTATCTTTCCCTTTCCGGGCGATCCGATACGTTTCTAGATACAGTGAGGGAAACAAGTATTTGATCCCCTGCTGATTTTGTACGTTTGCCCACTGACAAAGACATGATCAGTCTATAATTTTAATGGTAGGTTTATTTGAACAGTGAGAGACAGAATAACAACAAAAACATCTAGAAAAACGCATGTCAAAAATGTTATCAATTGATTTGCATTTTAATGAGGGAAATAAGTATTTGACCCCCTCTGCAAAACATAACTTAGTACTTGGTGGCAAAACCCTTGTTGGCAATCACAGAGGTCAGATGTTTCTTGTAGTTGGCCACCAGGTTTGCACACATCTCAGGAGGAATTTTGTCCCACTCCTCTTTGCAGATCTTGTCCAAGTCATTAAGGTTTCGAGGCTGATGTTTGGCAACTCGAAACTTCAGCTCCCTCCACAGATTTTCTATGGGATTAAGGTCTGGAGACTGTCTAGGCCACTCCAGGACCTTTATGTGCTTCTTCTTGAGCCACTCCTTTGTTGCCTTGGCCGTGTGTTTTGGGTCATTGTCATGCTGGAACACCCATCCATAACCCATTTTCAATGCCCTGGCTGAGGGAAGGAGGTTCTCACCCAAGATTTGACGGTACATGGCCCCGTCCATCGTCCCTTTGATGCAGTGAAGTTGTCCTGTATATATACAGTTGAAGTCGGAAGTTTACTTACACTTAGGTTGGAGTCATTAAAACTTGTTTTTCAACCACTCCACACATTTCTTGTTAACAAACTATCTACTTTGTGCATGACACAAGTAATTTTTCCAACAATTGTTTACAGACAGATTATTTCACTTATAATTCACTGTATCACAATTCCAGTGGGTCAGAAGTTTACATACACTAAGTTGACTGTGCCTTTAAACAGCTTGGAAAATTCCAGAAAATGATGTCATGGCTTTAGGAGCTTTTGATAGGCTAATTGACATCCTTAGAGTCAATTGGAGGTGTACCTGTGGATGTATTTCAAGGCCTACCTTCAAACTCAGTGCCTCTTTGCTTGACATCATGGGAAAATCAAAAGAAATCAGTCAAGACCTCAGAAAAATTGCTCTCCAAATGGATCTTAGTTGTGAGGGCCGAGATGCCCATGCATTTACTTTTTGTTCGCTATACATGTCGGGGGATGCTATTCACGAGGTCATATTGTTCTGTCTCATGATTCCCGAGCATGAAACATCACAGGGGATGTGCTGTGTGGCTATATTGACAAAAAAACAGATTCCATGGGATTGAATGGTGGGCTTTTGTGCAGATGGGCCTCCGTCTGTGAAGGGACGGTGGGCAGGCCTCTGCACTATAGTTGTGAATGTGTCTCCCTCATCCATATGAACGCAAAAAAATAATATACCGAGAGCAACTGGCGGCAAAAGAGCTGAGCACAGAACTCTGAGATATACTGCAGCAGGTAACTTCGATTGTAATTGACATCAAACCACATCCACTGCGCTCACGCTTGTTCGCAAAACTATGTGGAGATATGGGATCAGAGCATGATAATGTTCTATTTCACACCGAGGCTTGGTGGTTATCAAGGGTGAGTGTTGGAAAGATTCTTTGCATTAAGAGAGGAACTGTTGTCATTCACAATGGATGTAAAAAAATAAAAAATAATAATGTGTCTCCTTGCCTATGTAACAGACATATTTGGGAAACTGAACGCAAGCATGCAGTGGAAATGCAAAAACATTCTACAGATGAGTGATCAGTGGATTCAGAGGAAATTATTCTTATTGAAGTGAGAGTCATTCAAAAGCGAACCATGCCCCCTTCCTTTGGCTGTGCATGTTTCTAACAGAAAACCGCATCAGTAAGTGTCCCACACAACACTTGTAAGAGCACTTTGGGACCTACTTCCCAATCTGTTTTGACTGTGATCCTGTCTCATTTGACATGCCGATAAGTGAAATCGAACAGGTGATTGGCTGTCATGTGACCGAATGCTGCAGACAATGCATGTACGGGTCACTACGGAGGAGTTTTGGTACCCTTCACCAGCTCATATCTGTGTGAAGCTGGATTCAGTGCTCTAGTCTGCATTAAAACCAAATATCGATCCAGGTTGGATGTGACAGCAGCGATGAGGTGCTTTGAGACCATCTCATTAGTGGTGGTGAGATAAGAGACATTATGTCAGACTAATTTGTCATAGCCTCACATTGAAAGTATGTGATGGTGAGTCAGAAATACTTTTAGAATGTTTTTCAATTGACTGCCATAGCCCCAAATAAAAAGGCAAACATTGGCTCGTAATTACATATTTCTTTTTCACATGGTTGAGGTCCTGAGAATTTTCAGATATCAAAATGGGGCCAAAAAAGTTTGGGAACCCCTGCTTTATTTGTTGCTTTACGCGCTCTCACTCTACAGTGGCTCTCGCGCTAGCCTGCCTAGTCAGTGAGTCAGTTGAATGAGAGAGCCAACTAAAGAGAGAAGCACCAGACAAACACATTTTTGTGGTGAGCGAGTTATAAAGCATAGGATATGAAACACAGAGTTAAGCGGAGTGTAATGATATTATTGTTGTTATTCTTTGATGACATTTTGATGGTTTAATTAATTTAAGTCAATTAGCATAGAAAGGTCAGTTAGCACAGAAGCTAATGTCGGCTAATGTTAGCTGCAGTCAAGCTAGCCTGTCATAGTCATGGTGACAGAGGACTCCAACGAACATTCACACAGAGAGTGTAAACAAAGGGAAACATTGTAACTTGCTGTGGTTAGGGATATGTTGAGAATGACATGATGAAAATGTATGCGATAAGATGATAATTAATACCTTTTTACAAATTTAGAAATGTATACGAGTAGCCTAGTCAGTTAAATGAGAGAGAGCCTACTGAAAACTGTATTTAAGAGAAAAGCACCAGATCAACTAATTATTTTAAACCTTATGTTCAAGGTGTCAGACTCCACATCCCAAGGTTTAAGAGGGTACACTACACAACTAGACCATGTGTGTTGTGGTTTTTCACTATGAGCTTAAGAGGTTTCAGAGGGTACACTAGGCTTACGCTTTGCCATTGCAGAGCGAGTAGTCAATGTGGCATTATTTTTTCATTGTACTACCACAGTGCATATTTGTTCCATGGTAATACAATGACCAAAAAACATGATATTTTTTTCACTACCATGGCAGAAAAAAATACCATGGTACTATCATGTATTTTTGGTCACTACCATGGCAGAAAAATACAATGGTTTTTGCACCAGTACCATGGTATTTTCCTGCCATGGTAGTGGTATTTTTTTCATTGTACTACCTTGGTACATTTTAGGGGTGGGGACACAAACAAGTTGACAACAATAAATGAAGACAACATATTCTATGCAGGATATAAATAATCTCCTTTGTTTGTGAGCAGCAAGATAAACTACATTTAGAATATACTGTTTCCTTCTTCTCCAGCCAATGACGAGTTAGTAATTAGCTGATAGGCCTACATGTTCTCAGTCATGCAAATGTCATGTGTGCATTCGTTTCTCCTCTCCTCTCTCTCTTCGCTCTTTATTCTCTTGACTCCAATACTCTGGTCCATGCTTGTGGCAGCAGCCTGTGCCGAATAATAAAATGAATAATCATAAAGTCCAACTCCATGGCAGGGTCCATTAATAATTTGATAATCTTCACATGAGGAGACATATGAGGTACATTTACATCATTTAGCAGACGCTCTTATCCAGAGCGATTTACAAATTGGTGCATTCAACTTATGATAGCAAGTGGGACAACCACTTTTTTTCTTCTTTTTTTTATGGGGGGTGGGGGAGGGGGGTAGAAGGATTGCTTTATACTATTCCAGGTATTCCTTAAAGAGGTAGGGTTTCAAGTGTCTCCGGAAGGTGGTCAGTGACTCCGCTGTCCTGGCGTCGTGGGGGAGCTTGTTCCACCATTGGGGTGCCAGAGCAGCAAATAGCTTTGACTGGGCTGAGCGGGAACTGTGCTTCTGTAGAGGTAGGGGAGCTAGCAGGCCAGAGGTGGATGAACGTAGTGCCCTTGTTTGGGTGTAGGGTCTGATCAGAGCCTGAAGGTAAGGAGGTGCCATTCCCCTCACAGCTCCGTAGGCAAGCACCATGGTCTTGTAGTAGATGCGAGCCTCAACTGGAAGCCAGTGGTGTGTGCGTAGGAGCGGGGTGACATGAGAGAACTTGGGAAGGTCGAACACCAGACGGGCTGCGGCGTTCTGGATAAGTTGTAGGGGTTTAATGGCACAGGCAGGGAGCCCAGCCAACAGCGAGTTGCAGTAATCCAGACGAGAGATGACAAGTGCCTGGATTAGGACCTGTGCCGCTTTCTGTGTAAGGTAGGGTCGTACTCTGCGAATGTTGTAGAGCATGAACCTGCAGGATCGGGTCACCGCTTTGATGTTAGCAGAAAACGACAGGGTGTTGTCCAGGGTCATGCCAAGGCTCTTTGCACTCTGGGAGGAGGACACAATGGAGTTGTCAACCGTGATGGCGAGATCATGGAGCGGGCAGTCCTTCCCAGGAAGGAAGAGCAGCTCCGTCTTGCCGAGGTTCAGCTTGAGGTGGTGATCCGACATCCACACTGATATGTCTGCCAGACATGCAGAGATGCGATTCACCACCTGGTTATCAGAAGGGGGAAAGGAGAAAATGAATTGTGTGTCGTCTGCGTAGCAATGATAGGAGAGACCATGTGAGGATTTGACAGAGCCAAGTGACTTGGTGTATAGAGAGAATAAGAGAGGGCCTAGAACTGAGCCCTGGGGGACACCAGTGGTGAGAGCACGTGGTGCGGAGATAGATTCTCGCCACGCCACCTGGTAGGAGCGACCTGTCAAGTAGGACGCAATCCAAGAGTGAGCAGCGTCGGAGATGCCCAACTCGGAGAGGGTGGAGAGGAGGATCTGAAGGTTCACAGTATCAAAGGCAGCGGATAGGTCTAGAAGGATAAGAGCAGAGGAGAGAGAGTTAGCTTTAGCAGTGCGGAGAGCCTCCATGACACAGAGAAGTGCAGTCTCAGTTCAATGACCAGTCTTGAAACCTGACTGGTTTGAATCAAGAAGGTCATTTTGAGAGAGATAGCAGGAGAGTTGGCTAGAGACAGCACGCTCAAGAGTTTTGGAGAGAAAAGAAAGAAGGGATACTGGTCTGTAGTTGTTGACATCGGAGGGATCGAGTGTAGGTTTTTTGAGGAGGGGTGCAACTCTCGCTCTCTTGAAGACGGAAGGGACATGGCCAGCGGTCAAGGATGAGTTGATGAGCGAGGTGAGGTAAGGGAGTAGGTCTCCGGAAATGGTCTGGAGAAGAGAGGTGTCAAGCGGGGATAAGGTCAAGCGGGCAGGTTGTTGGGCGGCCGGCCGTCACAAGTCGCAAGATTTCATCTGGAGAGAGAGGGGAGAAAGAAGTCAAAGCATAGGGTAGGGTAGTGTGAACAGGACCAGTGGTGTCATTTGACTTAATAAATGAGGATCGGATGTCGTCAACCTTCTTTTCAAAATGGTTGACGAAGTCATCCACAGAGAGGGAGGAGGGAGGGGGAGGAGGAGGATGATTCAGCAGTGAGGAGAAGGTGGCAAAGAGCTTCCTAGGGATAGAGGCAGAGGCTTGAAATTTAGAGTGGTAGAAAGTGGCTTTAGCAGTGGAAACAGAGGAAGAGAATGTAGAGAGGAGGGAGTGAAAAGATGACAGGTCCGCAGGGAGTCTAGTTTTCCCCCATTTCCGCTCGGCTGCCCTCTTCTGTGAGCTCGCAATGAGTCGTCAAGCCACGGAGCAGGAGGGGAGGACCGAGCCGGCCGGGAGGATAGGGGACATAGAGTCAAAAGATGCAGAAAGGGAGGAAAGGAGGGTTGAGGAGGCAGAATCAGGAGATCGGAGGGAGAAGGATTTAGCAGAGGGAAGAGATGATAGGATGGAAGAGGAGAGAGAGAGCGAAGGTTGCGAGGGCACATTACCATCTGAGTAGGGGCAGAGTGAGTAGTGTTGGAGGAGAGCGAGAGAGAAAAAGATACAAAGTAGTGGTCGGAGACTTGGAGGGGAGTTGCAGTGAGATTAGTAGAAGAACAGCATCTAGTAAAGATGAGGTCAAGCATATTGCCTGCCTTGTGAGTAGGGGGGGACGGTGAGAGGGTGAGGTCAAAAGAGGAAAGGAGTGGAAAGAAGGAGGCAGAGAGAAATGAGTCAAAGGCAGACGTAGGGAGGTTAAAGTCACCCAGAACTGTGAGGGGTGAGCCATCCTCAGGAAAGGAACTTATCAAGGCGTCAAGGTCATTGATGAACTCTCCAAGGGAACCTGGAGGGCGATAAATGACAAGGATGTTAAGCTTGAATGGGCTAGTGACTGTGACAGCATGGAATTCAAATGAGGAGATAGACAGATGGGTCAGGGGAAAAAGAGAGAATGTCCACTTTGGAGAGATGAGGATTCCTGTGCCACCGCCGCGCTGACCAGATGCTCTCAGGGTATGCGAGAACACATGGTTAGACGAGGAAAGAGCAGTAGGAATAGCAGTGTTTTCTGTGGTAATCCATGTTTCAGTCAGCGCCAAGAAGTCGAGGGACTGGAGGGTAGCATAGGCTGAGATGAACTCTGCCTTGTTGGCTGCAGAACGGCAGTTCCAGAGGCAGCCAGAGACCTGGAACTCCACGTGGGTCGTGCGCGCAGGGACCACCAGATTAGAGTGGCAACAGCCACGTGGTGTGAAGCGTTTGTATGGCCTGTGCAGAGAGGAGAGAACAGGGATAGACAGACACATAGTTGACAGGCTACAGAGAAAGGCTACAATAATGCAAAGGAGATCGGAATGAAATTAACTAAACATCTGGGAAAGCGAGAGAGCGGGGCCTCCCTCACTTACGTTTCACTGAAACACTCAAATATAACTCTCCCAACTTCCACTTTAGAAATTATAATTGTTGTAAACTAGAGCGGTTCAATGTTTCTAGGAATAAACTCTAACTTAAATATATTCAGCTAGCTAACTTGGTACACCAAATCATATGACGCCAAAGCCAACTAGCATGCCAGCCTCCAATAACACGGTTTAGCACCAGTACTCGGTTACAACAAACCACCAGTGTGTTAACACGCCAAGCAGATCATTTGTTTCCGTGTCTAACGTTGTGTAATGTTTTGGGGTAGTTTTGAAAGTTTGAGTGAGTACGTCGTCAACTTATTCAGCCAGTTAGTTAGCTAGAATAGTTAGCATACTAGCTAGCCATTGCTCTCTGCCAACGAACTAACCCCTCCTCCCACGGCACGAACACACAGAGAGCCAAGCTAACGTTAGCTAGTCACCCATGTCCCGAATTCCCTTGAACGACTCTGGTTACCAGTATGTAAAAACAAAACAAAAATAAATGTAAGTTATAGCTTACCCTTAGTAGCTACTGTTAGCCAGTTAAGTGCGGCAGGTAGCTTAGTGGGTAAGAGTGTTGTGCCAGTAACCGAAAGGTCGCTGGTTCTAATCCCCGAGCCGTCTAGGTGAAAAATCTGTCGATGTGCCCTTAAGCAAGGCACTTAACCCTAATTGCTCCTGTAAGTCGCTCTGGATAAGAGCGTCTGCTAAATGACTAAAATGTAAATGTAAATGTAAGTGCAAAGCTAGCCACTGAATCGATTCAGCCAGTTCGCGTCTGTCCCAACGGAGAGAAAGCGTCTCCAAATATTAACGCTAGGTCGTTCCAGCTATTGTTTAGTTAGCTATCCAGGTAGCTACATTTCGAGTACAGTAGCTACTAACTACCTAACGTTAACGCTTCAGATAATGAGGTTAGAAAAACAGCTGAATGGTAGGTAGCTAGCTGGCATAATTACAGGTACTCTTAAGCGTGGAATAACATTGGAAACAACTATCCACAGTTGCTAATAGTTACCAGTAGCTACCCGCTAGCTAGCTAGCTTTATTGGTCCAGGTAGTGAGTTAGCTAGCCTCGTGCTTCACCGGGCTCAGCCGAATACAATACTTACCTACAATAATTACCTACAATGACCTACAATAACTACCTAGATAAACTATACCTACAATACCTAACTACAATACCTACCTACCTACAATCTAAATACATGCTTTAATCTTTACTCGACACCATATGAGCCAAGCTTACCTCCCGCCAGAGAGAGACACAACCTCACCCGTCGCTGTCCAATGTTATGTTATGTTATGGTAAACATCAATGTGGCCAGGGGAGAAGAAGTCACTGTTATGAAGACCTGAAAGGCCAGATAACAACATTTGTGGTGGAAAAGCAGGGGAGTAGGGGGGCTCCATGGGGACAGATCTACATTTTACCTGATCAGCATGACAGTTTAATTTGCATGACATTAACCTGTTATGACAAGGGCCAGGAGTACTTCCTGGTCGGTTCACATGGTCAGGAAGAGGTATACAGTATAGGTCATGATGGCCTAATCATCATAGTCATCACCAGAGATAAACCAAATATATAAAGGACATTATTCAACAAAGCAGTGAATGGCAGTATACTGAGAAAGAAAGCAAAGTGAATATGCATTGATGGAATGGACATGCAGTACATTGCAATCCACAAGGCAGAAGATGCAGTGTTTGTTAACTGTTGACTTTTCTCTTGTTGAATACAGGAGAGGTGCTCTCTTCATTAAGAGAACGCTATGGCCTCCTGCTGGGGGGACCGTGACTCTATGACAAATGACAACTATCTTTACAGGAGATAAGGAAGCTATCGCTATAACATACACACACAGATGCACACACACACACACACACAAGGATACATCCATGACCCATTGTTTATCCGCACTATGTGCCACGGCCTTCGTCCTGCAATTTCTTGCCGGCAATCATTTGATCATTTTCTATTTTCATCGGTGGAAATAAAATAAAAAATAAAACACACTCCTCCATCTACATGTTCTAATTGCCCATTTTACACACACACACACACACACATACA
The DNA here is from genome assembly GCF_020615455.1 of Coregonus clupeaformis. Lineage (NCBI taxonomy): Eukaryota > Metazoa > Chordata > Actinopteri > Salmoniformes > Salmonidae > Coregonus > Coregonus clupeaformis. Next base: position 523,590 of record NW_025533587.1, read on the forward strand.
CACGAACACACACACACACACACACACACACACACACCTCCCCTCCACCTACATCTCCCTGTGAGGGTTTTAATTAAGATTTCACACACAGACAAGACTCCCACCATTCACAGCCGAACTGCTCCTTGAGCCTCCTTGAGTCAAATAGGCCTCCCTCCCACAAAGATAGGAGATAAATTGCATCTCTGAAAGGTGATTAGACACTGCTACGGTCCGTGCTGGTACTGGTGTATCCCTACTCCAGCTCATTGTCTTACTGAGCACAGCTAATCAGCACAAAAAAAGATTGAGCTCTTTACCTCCGAGACTAAAGTAATCCACTTGCACGCACACACACACACACACACACGCGCACACAAACAATATTCTCAGCACTAGTATCAAAATCTCAGAACGGAACCAAGGCTATAATTATATTAGACTGAAGGGGTTGAGAGTGAGGGAATCTAGTAGCATTCCCATCAGAACGAATGAGTGGAATTACATACGGTCAGGGTTATGGTTCCCAAGCACTTCACAACACTAAGGGAAACTCACCTCACCTTTTGTACAAATAGAGGGACAAAAGCAAACACCCACAAGAGCTGAGGAATTGTGTGACTCCATTGAGACACACCCTGCCACCAAGTAGTGATGGATGAATCCAATCATTAATGTCCCCTGTTCTCGACAGGCAGGAAGGTACAGTAACAGTCCCTCTTTTCTTTAATAATCTGGGACGTCACATTAAGAATGACAGAGGGGATACAGGGCTGAGATGGAGAGGAACAATAACTGTTCTACTGCCGCCTTTCTCCACAGATGTGTTAGAGGAGACCTGACGACCCCAACAAAACCACAGTAATAAAGTGTGACCAGAGGGTCGGCTCAACAACACACAGTGCAACCACTTCCACAGAAGTCTATGACAGTACTACTATTTCAGCACACTGGACCAGCAGAACGCTTGAACCGGAGGCAGGCATTCATTATAGTGGCGCCGGTCGGTACTTTGTATTGTAGTCAACTTCGTTCTGAAGTTATCGGTGGTCACAGAGAGACAGATTAACATCTTCATTATTTGTTCAGCGGAGATCTTCTGTGTATAAAGTGATGCAGAAGGGTAAAAAAGCATCTAACGACCCAGTTAGCTGTTCTACGAGAGGGGTGAGGCAGTCGGTAAATGAGTGTTTAAGTGCAACTTTATTAACGATGGTTTTGGGAAAGAGCTCTGAGATTTAACGATGCGCCTACAAAGGTTCTAGCCATGAACTTAGCCTTAAGATGCTTTTGGGAATCCAGGCCCGGACAATAAATGATGTGAGACAAAACACAACTATTTACTTTCACATAATTTGAAGCGCAAATTACATTTTCGAAAGACACCTTTTGTATGTGGAAATGTTGAATAATTTTGTATAATCACCTTCCAGTGTAAAAGCCATGGAAATTAAAAACCAAAACGACGTTTTAAGTGAGAAGTAGGCATTGGTCTGAAGCCGAAAAAGAAAGGAAATTCAAGAGCACCAGAGTGCCTACTCCAACCATGCTCTACCAAGGTTTTCCAGCACACAGCTTTGACCTACTAAATTAAACTACATATACAAAAGTATGTGGACACCCCTTCAAATTTGTGGATTCGGCTATTTCAGTCATACCCATTGCTGACGGATGTATAAAATCGAGCACACAGCCATGCAATCTCAATAGACAAACATTGGTAGTAGAATGGACTTACTGAAGAGCTCAGTGACTTTAAATTTGGCACCGCCATAGGATGCCACCTTTCCAACAAGTCAATTCGTCAAATTTCTGCCCCGGTCAACTTTAAGTGCTGTTACTGTGAAGTGGAAACGTCTCATCCGCGAAGTGGTAGGCAGTGGTGGAAAAAGTACTCAATTATCATACTTGAGTAAAAGTAAATGTTATACATAATATTCCTTATATTAAGCAGTGGTGGAAAAAGTACCCAAAAGCCATACTTGAGAAAAAGTAAAGATACCTTACTGGAAAATGACTCAAGTAAAAGTGAAAGTCACCCATTAGAATACTACTTGAGTAAAAGTCTAAAAGTATCTGTTTTTAATGTACTTAAGTACAGTGGTGGAAGTACTCAAACATCATACTTGAGTAAAAGTAAATGTTATACATAATATTCCTTATATTAAGCAGTGGTAGAAAAAGTACCCAAAAGCCATACTTGAGAAAAAGTAAAGATAACTTACTGGAAAATGACTCAAGTAAAAGTGAAAGTCACCCATTAGAATACTACTTGAGTAAAAGTCTTAAAGTACCTGATATTAAATAGCCGTAAGGTAAATGTACTTAAGTATCAAAAGTAAAAGTATGAAACGTAAGAGCCATAAATCCAAAAAGCAAAACAGCCAGACCTTTTATTTGGTTTGAGCTTTTCTGAAAGGTAACAGTCTTACGGATACAATGATAGTGTATGGCTACAACATGTGAAACAGTTATTAGTCCCCAAGCAAAGGGTCAGGAAACACTGCAACAGATGATCTAGACAACATTCAAGACGTTACATTATGACAAAATAATACATCATCCTTACTTACATTGGAACCTCGAAGTATGTGCAGAGAACTCTGACGGCCGCCTCTCCTTTGTCTTTGACGATCCTCAGGAGTCTTTCTACAGCCATGAACCAGGAGTTCCACCTTGTAGCATTTGGGCGCAGCAGCTGGAGGTTGCAAGCATCTTCAACTATTTTGGCTGCAAGTGTGGATCTTCCGCATTTGTTACAAAGTGCTTGGCACTTGCCAAATGTTGAACGGGACACTTTTTTGTAAGCCTCACTGGATGTTGCTTTCAGGGCATCGACTGTAGATACTAAGTTGAGTAGGTGGCAAGCACAGCGCTGGTGCTTCGGCAGCTGGTACTCAAAACCATCATCTTCATTCAGGATTGTTGCCACATCAACAAACTCCACTTCTTCACTCTCCTCTTGTTCCTCTTCACCATCTTCCTGTCCTGGCTGAGCTGCTTCACCACCCACTGCTTCCACTGCCTCGTTGTTTTCATCTTCTCCAAAAACTTGGAAAGCTTTCAAGAAGTTAGAGCCGTTGTCTGTTGTTGTTCTCACAATCTTACCCCAAACTCAGAATGGATGTCATTTAGGGCGCCTGCCAACTCATCAAAGGTATGCGATCCTCTCAACCGTTTACCGGCCAGGGCTACAGATAATCTGTTGAGACTGTCAGGGTCTATCCAGTGGGCTGTAACAACAATGAAGCTCCGTCTTCTTGCAGACCAGCAGTCGGTGGTGGTGGCGATGTGGTCAACTCCTCTCATGGCCTCAGTCACCTTCTTCTTCATTTCCGTGGAGGCTTCATCAATCCTGGAGCGCAGTGTGGGCCTTAATAAGATCTTTGAGTTAGACTGCAGATCCTGGACAAACTCTCTGAATGGTTCTGATTCTACAACAGCAAATGGTTGGTGCCCTTGGACCACAGACTTCAACACAGCTTTGTTGATGGATTTTTGAGACACTGTCTTCAGTAATGTGCTCTGCTTGATGGTGGAGGGAGTCTTAGGGGCATGTTTTCTCTTCAGTGTGTTTGCCGTCAATTCTCCATACCTCTTAAGATGGTGTACATGCTTTCTCTGAAATAAGAAGAAAAAGAAAAGAGAAAGACAGTTACTTAGCTACATAACTACCATCACCAAATACTTAAGGTATAGGATCCTAATTTTAAAGCTATAAACAACATTAGTTAAGTGAGAGTTTGTGACCACCATTTAATATTACAATGAGAAAAAACGATGTTAATTGATCTAGCTAGTAGGTTACGTCAATAACTTAAGTCTACAGTAATTAGCTATGTAAGAACAACTTTATCAACTAACACAAGGAATAAAATGGCTAGCCAACACCCAAAATCTAACATTAGTTAGCTAGCTAGCTTGACCAGGTGTTTAGAGGTATTTGGCTAGACTAACGTTAGCTGACTAAAATGTGCCCAGATTCGGAAACGACTAGTTAGCTAGCTTGCCAAACTCAGCAATCGGGGGAGAAGGGCCTTGGTCAGGGAGGTGACCAACAACCCGATGGTCACTCTGACCGAGCTCCAGAGTTTCTCTGTGGAGATGGAAGAACCTTCCAGAAGGACAACTATCTCTGCAGCACTCCACCAATCAGGCCTTTATGGTAGAGTGGCTAGACGGAAGCCACTCCTCAGTAAAAGGCACATAACAGCCCGCTTGGCGTTTGCCAGAAGGCACCTAAAGGACTCTCAGACCATGAGAAACAAGATTCTCTGGTCTGATGAAACCAAGATTGAACTCTTTGGCCTGAATGCCAAGCGTCACGTCTGGAGGAAACCTGGCACCATCCCTACGGTGAAGAATGGTGGTGGCAGGCTCATGCTGTGGGGATGTTTTTCAGCGGCAGGGACTGGGAGAGTATTCAGGATCGAGGGAAAGATGAATGGAGCAAAGTACAGTGAGATCCTTGATGAAAACCTGCTTCAGAGCGCTCAGGACCTCAGACTGGGGTGAAGGTTCACCTTCCAACAGGACAACAACGCTAAGCACACAGCCAAGACAACACAGGAGTGGCTTCGGGACAAGTTTCTGAATGTCCTTGAGTCGCCCAGCCAGATTCCGGACTTGAACCCGATCGAACATCTCTGGAGAGACCTGAAAGTAGCTGTGCAGCAACGCTCTCCATCCAACCTGACAGAGCTTGAGAGGATCTGCAGAGAAGAATGGGATAAACTCCCCAAATACAGGTGTGCCGAGCTTGTAGCGTCATACCCAGAGAAGACTCAAAGGTGCTTCAACAAAGTACTGAGTAAAGGGTCTAAATACTTATGTAAATATGATATTTCAGTTTTTAATAAGATTGCAAAAAAATCTAAACCTGTTTTTGCTTTGTCATTATGGTGTGTTGTGTGTAGATTCATGAGGGGAAAAAACTATTTAATCAATTTTAGATTAAGGCTGTAGCGTAACAAAATGTGGAAGAAGTCAAGGGGTCTGAATACTTTCTGAATGTACTGTATGTATTTTTAGGCATAGACCTATTGTAAATGTGAATTTTTATAGCGTCATCATCTTTGTTGCAAAAAAATATACAAATACACATAACTTTATGCTACATTTATTTGACATTTGACATTTGCCCACTGAGCAGCACAGCAATTGATGAAATAGGACCATGTATGCAAGAGCTTATGTCAATATTATGAAGGTAAGCTAACGGCTACAGAAATCAATAATGGAGACAGGCTCTATAGACCTCTACTTATGAGTGACTGTGTCCAACACATACTGGGCACCTACTGAACAAACAACAATTTTTTTCTCAATTACATGTATTGCTAAATAAAAAGGTTTAAGGAAATACAGGCAGGCATCACATTACTACAAGACAAAACATCTTGCTCAATCAATCTTGTAAGTGTAAAAGAAAAGCTTGTTTTTATATAATAAAATAAGCTTGAAAAGGTAGTGGAATGGGATTAGTGTGGTGTGTGATGAATCCAATACTTCAACTTGAATGCAGTACAAATCACATTATTGTGGGAGCACCTCCTCTAAGAGTAGAATTCTAATCAACCTGTACAATAGACCAACATAGCTACCGTAGTAGGTCAAAGTTGTGTGCTGGAAAACCTTGGTAAAATATTGCCGCCTGCTCATGGATGTCATACATTGAGAAGTTTTTATTACAAGTGGGTGCAAAAATGTTAAAGTAAATCTGATACAATCACAGCTTTATTGCATTGTCAATATACATTCCAGTGTGTACGAGGAACAGGACATATTTGACTTGAAGGAACTTGAAGTTATTTTCTCTGTCAGTGAAATGAAAAAGCATCAAACAACAGCAAAATAAACATTTATTTATGGTTTCTGAATTCAGAAGTTACATTGTCTGATATGAAAGGAGGCAGCCAGATGGTGACATAAGTGACAATTTATGACTCCCTGATAAAATTAAGGTAAAACATTTTTTATAAATACAACTTTGAGTGAATGAATGATCCAATCTGACTACTGAGTCTCAAGGCATCCACATATACTGAACAAAAATAAACGCAACATGCAACCATTTCAAAGATTTTACTAAGTTACGGTTCATAGAAGGAAATAGAAGGACCTAATGTACAGTGGGGAAAAAAAGTATTTAGTCAGCCACCAATTGTGCAAGTTCTCCCACTTAAAAAGATGAGAGAGGCCTGTAATTTTCATGATAGGTACACGTCAACTATGACAGACAAAATGAGAAATAAAAATCCAGAAAATCACATTGTAGGATTTTTTATGAATTTATTTGCAAATTATGGTGGAAAATAAGTATTTGGTCAATAACAAAAGTTTCTCAATACTTTGTTATATACCCTTTGTTGGCAATGACACAGGTCAAACGTTTTCTGTAAGTCTTCACAAGGTTTTCACACACTGTTGCTGGTATTTTGGCCCATTCCTCCATGCAGATCTCCTCTAGAGCAGTGATGTTTTGGGGCTGTCGCTGGGTAACACAGACTTTCAACTCCCTCCAAAGATTTTCTATGGGGTTGAGATCTGGAGACTGGCTAGGCCACTCCAGGACCTTGAAATGCTTCTTACGAAGCCACTCCTTCGTTGCCCGGGCGGTGTGTTTGGGATCATTGTCATGCTGAAAGACCCAGCCACGTTTCATCTTCAATGCCCTTGCTGATGGAAGGAGGTTTTCACTCAAAATCTCAAGATACATGGCCCCATTCATTCTTTCCTTTACACGGATCAGTTGTCCTGGTCCCTTTGCAGAAAAACAGTCCCAAAGCATGAAGTTTCCACCCCCATGCTTCACAGTAGGTATGGTGTTCTTTGGATGCAACTCAGCATTCTTTGTCCTCCAAACACGATGAGTTGAGTTTTTACCAAAAAGTTATATTTTGGTTTCATCTGACCATATGACATTCTCCCAATCCTCTTCTGGATCATCCAAATGCACTCTAGCAAACTTCAGACGGGCCTGGACATGTACTGGCTTAAGCAGGGGGACACGTCTGGCAATGCAGGATTTGAGTCCCTGGCGGCGTAGTGTGTTACTGATGGTAAGCTTTGTTACTTTGGTCCCAGCTCTCTGCAGGTCATTCACTAGGTCCCCCCCGTGTGGTTCTGGGATTTTTGCACACCGTTCTTGTGATCATTTTGACCTCACGGGGTGAGATCTTGCGTGGAGCCCCAGATCGGGGGAGATTATCAGTGGTCTTGTATGTCTTCCATTTCCTAATAATTGCTCCCACAGTTGATTTCTTCAAACCAAGCTGCTTACCTATTGCAGATTCAGTCTTCCCAGCCTGGTGCAGGTCTACAATTTTGTTTCTGGTGTCCCTTGACAGCTCTATGGTCTTGACCATAGTGGAGTTTGGAGTGTGACTGTTTGAGGTTGTGGACAGGTGTCTTTTATACTGATAACAAGTTCAAACAGGTGCCATTAATACAGGTAACGAGTGGAGGACAGAGGAGCCTCTTAAAGAAGAAGTTACAGGTCTGTGAGAGCCAGAAATCTTGCTTGTTTGTAGGTGACCAAATACTTATTTTCCACCATAATTTGCAAATAAATTCATTAAAAATCCTACAATGTGATTTTCTGGATTTTTTTTTCTCAATTTGTCTGTCATAGTTGACGTGTACCTATGATGAAAATGACAGGCCTCTCTCATCTTTTTAAGTGGGAGAACTTGCACAATTGGTGGCTGACTAAATACTTTTTTTCCCCACTGTATGGATTTCACATGACTGGGCAGGGGCACAGCCATGGGTGGGCCCGGGAGGGCATAGGCCCACCCACTTAGGAGCCAGGCCCACCCACTGGGGAGCCAGGCCCACGCACTGGGGAGCCAGGCCCAGCCAATCGGAATGAGTTTTTCCCCACAAAAGGGCTTTATTACAGACAGAAATACTCCTCAGCATCCCCCCTCACCCTCCTCAGGTGAAGAAGCCGGATATAGAGGTCCCTGGTTGGCATGGTTACACGTGGTCTGCGGTTGTGAGGCCGGTTGGATGTATTGACATATTCTCTAAAACGACGTTGGAGGCGACTTAAGGTAGAGAAATGAACATTCAATTCTCTGGCAATGGTTCTGGTCGACATTCCTGCTGTCAGCATGCCAATTGCACACTCCCTCAAAACTTGAGACATCTGTGTAATTGTGTTGTGTGACAAAACTGCACATTTAGAGAGGCCTTCTTTTGTCTTCAGCACAAGGTGCACCTGTGTAATGATCATGCTGTTTAGTCAGTTTCTTGATATGCCACACCTGTCAGGTGGATGGATTATCTTGGCAAAGGAGAAATGCTCACTAACAGGAATGTAAACAAATTTGTGCACACAATTTGAGAGAAATAAGCTTTTATTTCAGCTCATGAAACGTGGGACCAACACTTTACATGTCGCGTTCATATTTTTGTTCAGTATACATAGGTTCGGTTTGCTTCTAGTAGAACTCGGTTCGGCAAAATAAACAACTGTGCTTACGTACTCCCTAAAAACAAGAAAAAAGCGGCAATATTACTGTTGTTTGTCCCTCTTGAGCCACCGTAGCAACAACATACCCAGTAACACTTCCTCAATATAGGTTGAATTAATCTAAGATAAATCAAGAAATCTGTAATGCATTGAGGTCTTAGTCGCCCAATTTTACATCTAACTAAGATGTTTAGTGCAGTATTTATCAAGTGAAAAAATGTGCATGAAAACTAGTCTCCCGTAGAATGAAAACTATCACTTCATTGAATAATCCCATACATAGTTCCCACTCCTGACCAATCACTGACGAAGGGGTGTAGGACTTGGGCTACTGAACTTCGACTTGCCTCAAAAAAAAAATGGACCAAAACAAGCAAACATTTCACAGGATTTTATCATAATATATGTGTGAACTGATTCGACAGGTAAGCATACGGTTTATGGTATTACCATGCAAGAATGTGAGCTGTCGTTGCTAAGTGAAGGAGTCAAAAGCAACTATGTACACAAACTCCTGCCTATTTACACTGGTCAACAACAACTCTCGTATCATACATGAAACCTTGTCATACTACTTGACTGCTTTACCAATATGTATTACAACAACCACCGCAGTCACACACTCTCTGCATTACAATGTTATACTAAAGAATGACAAGTTATTAGGACACAGTGTGGGAATTATTCCATTCAACTCAGTACATTAAGAAAACGGTGTAATTAAGACTCTTGTCTCTACTGTGTCGATGGGAAGAATAGCAGGAGGTAAGGGATCAAGAGGAGAATAATACAGGGTGTAGAAAAACGTACCTTCAAGTGGAACTGACAGCATTTTAACTACTTTGCAGATATGAAACAAACAGACAATCATAATATCAGTCAAACATATCTAATTCCCAGCTTATGCTTCAAAACCAACTTAAGAGGTTTTAAAACTAGGTTAAATTTGACAAAAAAGTCCATGACGTACAGTAAGGCATTGGTATTTACATATTTGCAAAAATCCATTCAGGTGTATTTTATGGCTTTTGGTGAATGTGTTCTAATGATCTGAAGTCACGCTGTTGCTACTGTCTGTAAACACACAGTTCAGGTCAAAGTGAATGATGGAAGGCCCTTGTGGCAAATGGCTTATTTGAATATAGGCCTACTGTAGCTCTGATTGGCTATGGTGCACCAGTCTGCGTAGACTCCGGTCCTGGACAAGACATATGTTTTATTTACTGCAGTGTCTATTAATTGTACAAACGCACGGCCGCTTTCCCACTCTATATTTGCTTTCCCACTCAAATGCCTTACTACACGTCATTACCAAACGTTCTATGCATTTATGACAACGTGAAAATGACCATATCTAAGTGCTTGTTTGTCCGATAATTTTACATAGATGTGTCATAGTCTTCCTGGGGTGTATATTAACTGATTTAAATAAGCTTTAATGTTGCTAAAATGCTGTCAGTTCCACTTTAATGGTATTCTTGCATTATATAATCTATTTATGGATTTAAAGTGTAGGCTACTAAAGCACAGTGCACAGCAGTGAATGATGATATCCCCTTAGATTCACCCCTCCTTCCCAGAATACCAATAACACAGGGGACACTATACTTATTTTACATCATTATAAAGTACCATGACAAAAGGTACACTTTGAAATTATAGGTTTGAGTAATCATTCCACAACTGATAGGCTTTGCACTCAAACAGTTCTTCCTCCAAATATGCACCACAACTCCAGCCCCACTCAAAGCCCACCGAGCATCTAGCCTTGTTGCCAGTCTGTTTCAACTTTAGCCAACATGTTCTGGTGCTGTCAAACATGACAACAACAAGATGGCTGACACAGAAACAGAGACTAGGCCAGGATACCAAGCATCCACCTGCCATTTGCAGCCAATCACAGAGGGAGAGAGACAACTCAATCAACCAATCACCTCTACAATGTTCTGGTGAGCTAATGGCATGCATTGTTCTGATTGCAGGGAAAGGGGGATATAGAGAAGGAATTTGAAATTATAATCAATACTAGCATCATTGTAAATCACTTGTGTTCTAGTCAATGCTTCAGAACATCTCCCAATGGAAAGGAGTTGTAAATTAAATGCTTTCTGTGCCTCAGGTATTAGGCTAAACCTTGAACTAGAAGCAATACGCATCATCATTATTGGCTAAACCCACACCATATTCCAGTTGCCATAGTCATTATTTTTCGGAGATAATTGATTAACGAGGACGGCAAGCAACCAATCAGAATACTCGCCCTCGGACTGTGCAAATTACCACTTGAGCTTAAATCATGTGTTCTCAAAACACCACCTGCTGTTTTTACTCACAGACAATTTAGCCATTAGGATTATTTGATCACCAATTTCAACCAACCTACAAGTGAAAAATCTCCTGCTTTCTACATAGTTCCAGTATTACAACTACTTTATATGCAGGCACTGTCCATGAGCATGGAAAAAAAGGAATAAAAGATTGTCATTGCCGGGGGTCTCTGAACTTGTCTTGAACCATGTTCTACTTATCAAGACTTGGTCTGTTACAGTCTATCACGGACACACGTGGGGGGAATTCGGAATGAGACAAAGAGACTGAGACAAAGAGACTCTGATGAAGCGGCAAGGTTGTCTGTTCATTTAAGTGCTTGTCACCTTGTTATACAGATCTTCACTGTGGTGTTGTTATAAACCAGAAATGGAGAAGGCAGTAGAGGATCGATCTTTGTCATCTACAGATAATGTCAGAATGAGACAGCCTATAGAGCACGTTTCTCTCCTCCCTGCTGTACAACGGAAATGTCTGTTCCTGGATTGAGAAGCATAACAGGTACCTGATGGATTGATTGGATTTAAATATGTTTTAAATGATTGCTGAGTGAGTGAGTGAGTGAGTGAGTGAGTGAGTGAGTGAGTAAGTGAGTGAGTGAGTGAGTGAGTGAGTGAGTGAGTGAGTGAATCAGTGTGTGAGTGCACGTGAGTGTGTCACCAGGCATAGCCGCAGGAAGTAGGGGTGCTGATGGTGCTGCAGCACCCCCTGAAAAATCTGAATTAAAAAATATATATAAATATATATATATGTACAAAAGTAGTGCACTGGGCCTTTACTAGTCCTGTATTAGCGGACCGATATAGTAGTCTGTAGCACGGACCAAAAATATATAATTATCCAAAACAAAAAAATGGCAGCACCCCCACCCACAAACTACTTCCCGCGGCTATGTCACCAGGGATGTGAGTGGAGGAACTGTGGATATGTTGTCATCTGAACAGTACAGGAGGTTGATTGGAGTAGACTCATGTTGATCATTTGATTTTCCTTTCAGATTATAGTTCTATAATGGGCTCAACAGGAAGGCTACTCCTGCCACACTGCCAAAACCTTGAATTGTTTCTTATTTTCGATTTTTCAGACTTTTACTTTAGCAAACTTCCATCTGAAAAATAATGTATTAACTAGTACAGTAGTGTTCAATCTTCCACTCTTTAAATGCAGCCCCAATAATTTGCTTAATCAGTCAATTTTACACACATATATGCATCCATGACATGTGTATGCTTTGCTGCTAGTTTAAGGTCATAATATTACGACTGCTATGGAAGTCTTCTTCTCTCTCCCAGCTCATACTCCCCAGCTCCCTTCACAGCGTAGACACCTGATGGATTCTGCTGAATAATTTAAGGTGAATTTAATTACTTTAAAACAAACCCACTGGGTTAGTGTTCAACTCATTAAGGAGTTTCTAGGCATGCATTACAAAGCTATTAATCAACTCAGGGAAACATGGCCTGGCAGCGCAATTTTGTAACTGTCACCTTCTCCACTGCAGAGAGATTTATGATATATTTTACTCTCCCTGTTGAGAGAGACAGTTAGAGCGAGAGAAAGACACCGTTGACCTAGAGCACACACAAAAACTATGCATACCTCGGCCTAAACATCAGAACCACAGGTAACTTCCACAAAGCTGTGAACGATCTGAGAAACAAGGCAAGGGCCTTTTACGCCATCAAAAGGAACATAACATTCGACATACCAATTAGGATCTGGCTAAAAATACTTGAATCAGTTATAGAACCCATTGCCCTTTATGGTTGTGAGGTCTGGGGTCAGCTCACCAACCAAGAATTCACAAAATGGGACAAACACCAAATTTAGACTCTGCATGCAGAATTCTGCAAAAATGTCCTCCGTAAAACACCAAATAATGCATGCAGAGCAGAATTAGGTTGATACCCGCTAATTATCAAAATCCAGAAAAGAGCTGTTATACCTGTAGCTCAGTTGGTAGAGCATGGCACTTGCAACGCCAGGGTTTTGGGTTTGTTTCCCACGGGGGGCCAGTATGAAAATGTATGCACTCACTAACCATAAGTCGCTCTGGATAAGAGAGTCTGCTAAATGACTAAAATGTAAATTCTACAACCACCTAAAAGGAAGCGATTCCCAAACCTTCCATAACAAAGCCATCACCTACAGAGATTAACCTGGAGAAGAGTCCCCTAAGCAAGCTGGTCCTGGGGCTTTGTTCAGAAACACAAACAGAGCCCCAGAACAGCAACACAATTAGACCCCACCAAATCATGAGAAAACAAAAATATAATTATTTGACACATTGGAAAGAATTAACAAAAAAACTGAGCAAACTTTAATGCTATTTGGCCCTAAACAGAGAGTACACAGTGGAAATGCCTGACCACTGTGACTGACCCAAAATTAAGGAACGCTTTGACTATGTACAGACTCAGTGAGCATAGCCTTGCTATTGAGAGAGGCCGCCCTAGGCAGACCTGGCTCTCAAGAGCAGACAGGCTATGTGCACACAGCCCACAAAATGAGGTGGAAACTGAGCTGTACTTCCTAAGCTCCTGCCAAATGTACGACCATATTAGAGACACATATTTCCATCAGATTACACAGACCCACAAAGAATTCGAAAACAAATCCAATTTTGATAAACTCTCATATCTATTGGGTGAAATTCCACAGTGGGCCATCACAGCAGCAAGATGTGTGACCTGCTGCCACAAGAAAAGGGCAACAAGTGAAGAACAAACACCATTGTAAATACAACCCATATGTATGTTTATTTATTTTCCCTTTTGTACTTTAACTATTTGCACCTTGTTACAACACTGTCTACAGCCATACTATGATATTTGAATTGTTTTATTGTTTCACTTTTGTTTATTATTTATTTCACTTGCTTTGGCAATGTAAACATATGTTCCCCATGCCAATAAAGCCCTTTGAATTAAATTGAGTGAGTAATGTTAAATGCTTGATGTGTTTCAAACCATATTGGCAGAGAATGGTTAACCATTTCCTACCACACCTTTATTGTGCACCAAATGAATCCGTCGAAGCGAGGTAAGTACTGTATTAATTAATGCATTCAATTTGTTAATGAATTCTTTAGGAATTTTGCTCCAAACTCGTTTAATCGGCTAATCAGTTCCTCCCACAGTGGAGATCGATCGCCATGGAGTGTGAAATCTACAAAGTGGAATTAGAGTTCTAGTGGAGCGTTCTATTTGTGTGGTGTGTAGCAGAGGTCACCATGATTCTGAGTGTTGAGTGGGGGGAAAAACAAAGGGAATCTGCAAAGAAGCCGAGGCAGGCTGGGTAATATATGCATAAGATGACGGGTCAAGGGCCCGGTTCTACTATAACAAAGCATACATTTTCAGTCAGAACACCCTTACAAAATCCGAGGGAAAGAATGTGCCAAGCAAACAATCACCAAGACCTGCAGAAGATATTGAATAAATCATGGCATCCCTCGCAGCACTACTCAGAGCCAGGTTCTAACACACTGTAGATCAGAGGATATATTTTAGAAGGTTATAGACCTATTGTCCAAAGCCTCACACTTTGATAGCTTGTGTTGTGAGGGGAATTGTTGGGTTTTGTGACGTTCGTTGAGCACAGGATTGGACCAAGGTGCAGCGTGGAATGCATACTTGTTTATTTATAAACTAAACACACGACAAAACAACAAAAGCAACGTAACATAACGTGAAGCTCACAATGGCCACACACACACACACACACACACACACACACACACACACACACACACACACACACACACACACACACACACACACACACACACACACACACACACACACACACACACACACATTATTTAACATTACATTTACATTTACATTTACATCATTTAGCAGACGCTCTTATCACGAGCGACTTACAACTTGGTGCATTCACCTTATACCCAGTGGGATAACCACTTTACAATATGTTTTTTTTTTCTTTCTTTGGGGTGGGGTAAGGGGGGTAGAAGGATTACTTTATCCTATCCCAGGTATTCCTTAAAGAGGTGGGGTTTCAAGTGTCTCCGGAAGGTGGTGAGTGACTCCGCTGTCCTGGCGTCGTGAGGGAGCTTGTTCCACCATTGGGGTGCCAGAGCAGCGAACAGTTTTGACTGGGCTGAGCGGGAACTGTGCTTCCGCAGAGGTAGGGGGGCCAGCAGGCCAGAGGTGGATGAACGCAATGCCCTCGTTTGGGTGTAGGGACTGATCAGAGCCTGAAGGTACAGAGGTGCCGTTCCCCTCACAGCTCTGTAGGCAAGCACCATGGTCTTGTAGCAGATGCGAGCTTCAACTGGAAGCCAGGAGGATTCAGCAGGGAGGAGAAGGTGGCAAAGAGCTTCCTAGGGTTAGAGGCAGATGCTTGGAATTTAGAGTGTCCTCACCTGGGATTTGAACTCACAATCTCTTGGTTCACAGTATTTCGATCTTTCGGCTATTCTACCATGTCTGTGTCAATTATCATTAAATCTGACTATTCTCTCATCACTGATTTGATTTACTTATTTCAGCAATTTTAGATTATTCTGTATTGTTGTCTAATGTTGGTCGGGCATATTACTCTGCTTTAATGTTACTCCTTAATCACTATGATAAATAACATAGTTTTTCTTGAGTGTACTTTTAACAGAGCTGAGATTCACTTTGAAGGGAAAAGTGTAGCAATACAGGTGCAATCAGTTATTGACACAGACATGGTGGCGTATCAGCAAGATTGGAATGTCGTGAAACAAGAGGTTGTTCAAATCCCAGGTGAGGACATGTTGAATATTAATGACCGTATGAATTAACATGCACAATGTAGTCATACAGTATGTGTCAAATATGTAAATTGAAAACATTGTATGTTAAAAGCACTGTGTGTGTAATTAGCTCCACAGCCTTTTTTAGGTAAGATGTCAAATAATAATTTCTAGTTAAATGAAAATATAAGACAATTTGAGCAAACACATTTTAAGTTGATTGGAGATAAGTTTGGGTCAACAAAAAATGTAAAGTTCAGGTAACACTGACTGAAAAGTTGAGTAAACTAAAAAAGGCTGTGGAACCAGTTACTTAATAATAATAATTTTAATCAACTCATTTTTGTTTACAGTGTATTCTCTGAGAGACACTTGCATGGAATTGAACGGTCAAGGTTAACACCAGGACAGATCCAATGCAGGACTGAATCTTTCAAATTGTTTGGTGTGTAGAAATGATTTCTTGAACCTGAGTGCAGTGTAGGAGTATAAAAAAACGGCATAAATTCTGCATAAAGTAATACATCATAAAAGATTACTGAACTCAAAACAAAGTTCCCACACAATCAAAGTATGTAGCTTTCCTATCCAAAAAGTCTGAAGGAGTTTTAGCTTTCTCTCTTTCTCATTCGTCAGTCAGTGCACAGAGAGTAATCTTTCACAGACAGATTAGAGAAAAAGCGGAGCTGCACAAAAGCCACCTGATTTGGAGGGTTTGATTAATTCACTGATCAGAGATAAACCAATCACTTCCTTTTTTCATTTTCCTTTTATAGGAAAGGAGTCTTCTCTTCCTATTCACACTAAATCACAGCCATTCCACCCTCCAAACTGGTATAACCAAAATCAGTCTTACAAATAAAAACTGTACCTTAAAGTGTTGAATCTCTTGGCACAAGCCTGATGAGACAGAGGAATGACAGAGGTGATGGACACATTCACCATGATATCAATTAAGGAGTACTGAGACTGGTCAGCAGCCAACAGAGCGTGTAAAATAGAGTGGAAGGAGAGAGAGAGGTAGAAAATGTGAGATTAAAAGGAAAAGAGGAATTAAGATGGTATTAGAAGTTAATTGAAAAGCATGGTTGTGGCACATTTGTGTCATCTGATATTGATTATGTTATTGATTATGATTTGTAATAATTCACGCTGTACAGTACATGGTGGTCCTCTGTAGCTCAGCTAGTAGAGCATGGCACTTGTAACGCCAAGGTAGTGGGTTCGATTCCTGGGACCACCCCTACACACACACAAAAAAATAAAATAATGTATGCACGCATGACTGTAAGTCGCTTTGGATAAAAGCGTCTGCTAAATGGCATATTATTATTATATTATGGTGGTCTGCTCATTGTCCTAAAAAACTTGACTACAGAGCAGCTGTGGCCACACACACACACTTATGCCCATGTCCAAATTCCTCAGGACTTTCCCTCTAGAAATCATGCGTCCTTCAGGTCACCTTCATTTCAAAGCTTTTGTCTTCAATGGCACTTCTCCAGCAGCACTCGAGGTGGGCAGCAGTGTGAGAAATTACAGGGCCTGAATTAGTTTTTTCTGAACTGTGACACCCTGAAAGAATCGATAACCTCTCGGTTACGGGGTTGAGAGCTGTAATGAGATGCATGAGAACATTCTCTCTAAAGGCCCACACTCAGACAAAGATTAAAACTTAAACCTAATCAACCCATGAAACTTCTGTGTGAGGTCTTTTTTAATGGTTTCTGAATGTTATTGAAATGTGTCTTCTGAGGGTTGTGTGAAGGTTGTGTGGACACTGTCTCTGTGGTCTAAAGGTCTCTGATTCATATGTGTAAAGGAAACAAACTAATACATTATAAAGGCTGCATCAATTATATTTTTTATAACCACACTTTAACACATGGGACTCAATCATCACACACTGCAACGAACATGCAAGACCCTGGTACACCTCCATTGTGTACCAATGCAAACAAAGCATAAAGCACACAACGCCTAGCTTGATTGGTGACAGGCTTGAAATATACAGTACATTATTGGAGCACTGCCATTAATGTCAGAAATGTGATGGCAATCTATGACTACTCTAAGTGGGTGAGCGATGGGGCTGATCCTGATTGATAGGGAAGCACTAAAAGCCTCCAACCACTAACTATCAATCAGAGAGTGATCTGACCACAGTGTGTGTCCACTCCAGTTACACAGAGGGGGGGCTAATGATCAGCTAACCACAGACGAAAAAACACTAGCATAAAAAACATCAGCGTAAATGACATCAGCGACAACATGGCCGTGTGCTTTCTGATGCCGTTCACCACTTCAGAGCCAAGGCATTCAGTGGATAATGACTTTCACTGGGAATGGACCTTCTAGGCAGAGTTGCAAAGAAAAAGCCATATCTCAGACTACCCATCATAATCTTTTATTTTTATTGGCCAGTCTGAGATATGGCTTTTTCTTTGCAACTCTGCCTAGAAGGTCAGCATCCCAGAGTCGCCTCTTCACTGTTGACGTTGAGACTGGTGTTTTGCGGGTACTATTTAATGAAGCTGCCAGTTGAGGACCTGTGAGGCGTCTGTTTCTCAAACTAAACACTAATGTATTTGTCCTCTTGCTCAGTTGTGCACCGGGGCCTCCCACTCCTCTTTCTATTCTGATTAGAGCCAGTTTGCGCTGTTTTGTGAAGAGAGTAGTACACAGCGTTGTACGAGATCTTCAGTTTCTTGGCAATTTCTCACATGGAATAGCCTTCATTTTTCAGAACAAGAATAGACTGACGAGTTTCAGAAGAAGGTTCTTTGTTTCTGGCCATTTTTAGCCTGTAATCAAACCCACAATTGCTGATGCTCCAGATACTTTCAGCTGTGCTAACATAATTGCAAAAGGGTTTTCTAATGATCAATTAGCCTTTTCAAATGATAAACTTGGATTAGCAAACACAATGTGCCATTGGAACACAGGACTGATGGTTGCTGATAATGGACCTCTGTACGCCTATGTAGATATTCCATAAAAAATCAGCCGTTTCCAGCTACAATAGCCATTTACAACATTAACAATGTCTACACTGTATTTTTGATCAATTTGATGTTATTTTAATGGACAAAAAAAGTGCTTTTCTTTCAAAAACAAGGACATTTCTGAAGTGTAGAGAAGATTGTAAACACGTGTCACTTTACATACCTGTCCTGGAACACCAGGTGTAAATGTCATGTCAGACCTACAGTGTGTTCTCTGCTCATTTAAAATAAATAGGATTTTTATCATTTAATTGTTTTAAATGTATATTATAATTCTACAAGTTTCACCTAATTTCAGTTTATGTGACAAAACAACAATGTATAGTGTAGAGAATCATTGTACCATTTAAACCGCTGTGAAATATATTTTCAATAACCAAAATGATAGGATTTTCAGCTGTTTGAAGCTGGGAGTAAAAACAAGACACAACAACAAAACTTAAGGACGGCAAGAATAGAAATAGCACATAGAACAGATCTACCGCTTATCAGACTTGCTTTCAGAGAGAATGACAGATCTATAACTCACATTTCTGTGAGCAGTTGGTCGGGTCGCACACAATGCTACATATTGCACCTTTAAACTTCTGTCACACACACACACAGTTTCTGGGGGGGTTGAGTCAGTCTTTGACACATTTACCACTTCTTACGATATGCTGAGCCACAAAGACATGCATACTTTGATTATCTCACACACCTACAGTGAGGAAAAAAAGTATTTGTTCCCCTGTTGATTTTGTACGTTTGCCCACTGACAAAGAAATGATCAGTCTATAATTTTAATGGTAGGTTTATTTGAACAGTGAGAGACAGAATAACAACAAAAAAATCCAGAAAAACGCATCTCAAAAATGTTATAAATTGATTTGCATTTTAATGAGGAAAATAAGTATTTGACCCCCTCTCAATCAGAAAGATTTCTGGCTCCCAGGTGTCTTTTATACAGATAACGAGCTGAGATTAGGAGCACACTCTTAAAGGGAGTGCTCCTAATCTCAGCTTGTTACCTATTTAAAAGACACCTGTCCACAGAAGCAATCAATCAATCAGATTCCAAACTCTCCACCATGGCCAAGACCAAAGAGCTCTCCAAGGATGTCAGGGACAAGATTGTAGACCTACACAAAGCTGGAATGGGCTACAAGACCATCACCAAGCAGCTTGGTGAGAAGGTGACAACAGTTGGTGCGATTATTCGCAAATGGAAGAAACACAAAAGAACTGTCAATCTCCCTCGGCCTGAGGCTCCATGCAAGATCTCACCTCGTGGAGTTGCAATGATCATGAGAACGGTGAGGAATCAGCCCAGACCTACACGGGAGGATCTTGTCAATGATCTCAAGGCAGCTGGGTCCATAGTCACCAAGAAAACAATTGGTAACACACTACGCCATGAAGGACTGAAATCCTGCAGTGCCCGCAAGGTCCCCCTGCTCAAGAAAGCACATATACATGCCCGTCTGAAGTTTGCCAATGAACATCTGAATGATTCAGAGGAGAACTGGGTGAAAGTGTTGTGGTCAGATGAGACCAAAATCGAGCTCTTTGGCATCAACTCAACTCGCCGTGTTTGGAGGAGGAGGAATGCTGCCTATGACCCCAAGAACACCATCCCCACCGTCAAACATGGAGGTGGAAACATTATGCTTTGGGGTTGTTTTTCTGCTAAGGGGACAGGACAACTTCACAGCATCAAAGGGACGATGGACGGGGCCATGTACCGTCAAATATTGGGTGAGAACCTCCTTCCCTCAGCCAGGGCATTGAAAATGGGTTGTGGATGGGTATTCCAGCATGACAATGACCCAAAACACACGGCCAAGGCAACAAAGGAGTGGCTCAAGAAGAAGCACATTAAGGTCCTGGAGTGGCCTAGCCAGTCTCCAGACCTTAATCCCATAGAAAATCTGTGGAGGGAGCTGAGGGTTCGAGTTGCCAAACGTCAGCCTCGAAACCTTAATGACTTGGAGAAGATCTGCAAAGAGGAGTGGGACAAAATCCCTCCTGAGATGTGTGCAAACCTGGTGGCCAACTACCAGAAACGTCTTACCTCCGTGATTGCCAACAAGGATTTTGCCACCAAGTACTAAGTTATGTTTTGCAAAGGGGTCAAATACTTATTTCCCTCATTAAAATGCAAATCAATTTATAACATTTTTGACATGCGTTTTTCTGGATTTTTTTGTTGTTATTCTGTCTCTCACTGTTCAAATAAACATACCATTAAAATTATAGACTGATCATTTCTTTGTCAGTGGGCAAACGTACAAAATCAGCAGGGGATCAAATACTTTATTTCCCTCACTGTAGTTTTCATCTGCTTCACATCAAATAGGTGAGGGTACACTAGAAAAACTTACAAAGAAAGGATTCCATATTTCAATTCATT
This sequence comes from Coregonus clupeaformis, assembly GCF_020615455.1. NCBI lineage: Eukaryota > Metazoa > Chordata > Actinopteri > Salmoniformes > Salmonidae > Coregonus > Coregonus clupeaformis. The sequence goes on from NW_025533587.1 coordinate 544,520, forward strand.
TGGCCCATTTTAAAGATATATTTTATTTAAGTTTGGATTGTTTTTCAAGTTTTGAAAGGCTGGTAAACAGCATTAATAGATGATAGGTGGGGTTGCAGATGGGGGTAAACCACCAGTCTACAAAGCTAAAGCTTCCAGGTTTGTGTCCCCCTTGGAGATACTACGTTTTGTTTTAGCTTCGACATACATTAAATCATATTAATATACAGTTGAAGTCGGAAGTTTACATACACCTTAGCCAAATACATTTCAACTCAGTTTTTCACAATTCCTGACATTTAATCCTAGTAAAAATGCCCCGTCTTAGGTCAGTTAGGATCACCACTTTATTTTAAGAATAGTAGAGAGAATGATTTATTTCAGCTTTTATTTCTTTCATCACATTCCCAGTGGGTCAGAAGTTTACATACACTCAATTAGTATTTGGTAGCATTGCCTTTAAATTGTTTAACTTGGGTCAAACGTTTCGGGTAGCATTCCACAAGCTTCCCACAATAAGTTGGGTGAATTTTAGCCCATTCCTCCTGACAGAGCTGGTGTAACTGAGTCAGGTTCGTAGGCCTCCTTGCTCGCACACGCTTTTTCAGTTCTGCCCACATATGTTCTATAGGATTGAGGTCAGGGCTTTGTAATGGCCACGCCAATACCTTGACTTTGTTGTCCTTAAGCCATTTTGCCACAACTTTGGAAGTATGCTTGGGGTCATTGTCCATTTGGAAGACCCATTTGCGACCAAGCTTTAACCTCCTGACTGATGTCTTGAGATGTTGGTTCAATATATCAACATCATTTTTCTTCCTCATGATGCCATCTATTTTGTGAAGTGCACCAGTCCCTCCTGCAGCAAAGCACCCCAACAGCATGATGCTGCCACCCCAGTGCTTTACGGTTGGGATGGTGTTCTTCGGCTTGCAAGACACCCCTTTTTTCCTCCAAACATAACAATGGTCGTTACGGCCAAACAGTTCTATTTTTGTTTCATCAGAAGAGAGGACATTTCTCCAAAAAGTACGATCTTTGTCCCCATGTGCAGTTGCAAACAGTAGTCTGGCTTTTTTATGGCAGTTTTGGAGAAGTGGCTTCTTCCTTGCTGAGCGGCCTTTCAGGTTATGTCGATATAGGACTCGTTTTTCTGTGGATATAGATACTTTTGTACCTGTTTTCCTCCAGCATCTTCACAAGGTCCTTTGCTGTTGTTCTTGGATTGATTTGCACTTTTCACACCAGAGTACGTTCGTCTCCTTCCTGAGCGATATGATGGCTGCGTGGTCCCATGGTGTTTATACTTGCGTAATATTGTTTGTACAGATGAACGTGGTACCTTCAGGTGTTTGGAAATTGCTCCCAAGGACGAACCAGACTTGTGGAGGTCTACAATTTTTTTTCTGAGGTCTTGGCTAATTTCTTTTGATTTTCCCATGATGTCAAGCAAATAGGCACTGAGTTTGAAGGTATGACTTGAAATACATCCACAGGTACACCTCCAATTGACTCAAATGATGTCAATTAGCCTATAAGAAGCTTCTAAAGCCATGACATCATTTTCTGTAATTTTCCAAGCTGTTTATAGGCACAGTCAACTTAGTGTATGTAAACTTCTGACCCACTGGAATTGTCATACAATGAATTATAAGTGAAATAATCTGTCTGTAAACAATTGTTGGAAAAATTACTTGTGTCATGCACAAAGTAGATGTCCTAATCGACTTGCCAAACTATAGTTTGTTAACAAGAAGTGTGTTTGAAAAACGAGTTTTAATGACTCCAACCTAAGTGTATGTAGACTTCCGACTTCAACTGTACACATACACACACACACAAGCCTCCTCAAAAGTTATTCTTAAGTCTCAACCCCTCTGTCTACTCCATAAATATATTTATCTATCAGGCCCTGCTAAGGCAGCTATAGATTGCAACACAAACTCTTTTTCCGTTTTTCCATGTCCATATTCAGCAGCTTTGTTAATATCTCTGAAAGATGTTAATTTCTAGCGCTAACAATGTCTCTTGGAGCTGTGGACTTGTCTGAAAGATGTCAATCAAATCTCTGGCAGGATCGAGGCAAAGCCCACACACTGTCAATACCAAATCAGGACAGTGGAAAAAATATAGCGCATGCACGGTTCGCTTGCGCTTTAAAGGGGCTGCGCTGATAGACAGACTTGATCTCAATCAGTGTAATCCCTGAGCGGTTTCCTTCCTCTCCAGCAACTGAGTTAGGAAGGACACCTGTATCTTTGTAGTGACTGGGTGTATTGATACACCATCCAAATAGTAATTAATAACTTCACCATGCTCAAATGAATATTCTATGTCTGCTTTTTTTTTTTACCCATCTACCAATAGGTGCCCTTTTTCGCGAGGCATTGGAAAACATCCTTGGTCTTTGTGGTTGAATCTGTGTTTGAAATTCACTGCTCGACTGAGGGACCTTACAGATAATTGTATGTTTGGGGTACAGAGATGAGGTAGTCATTCAAAAAACATGTTAATTACTATTGTTGCACACAGAGAGTCCATGCAACTTATTATGTGACTTGTTAAGCACATTTTTACTCCTGTACTTGTTTAGGCTTGCCATAACAAAGGGGTTGAATACTTGACTCAAACAATTTCAGATTTTAATTTTTAATTAATTTGTTACAAAAATTTAAAACAATTCCACTTGGACATTATCTTGTGTGTAGGCCAGTGACACAAAATCTCAATTTAATCCATTTTAAATTCAGGCTGTAACACATCAAATTGTGGAAAATGTCAAGGGGTGTGAATACTTTCTGAAGACAGTCCCAGGTACATGTGGAGATCAATAGCCTACATCATAATGTGGAGTGTGTGTCTGATGAGGAATCCAGTCACGCGGTGTCCTTGGCGCTTGTCAGGGACGACCTTTTATTAAATGTTTTTCCTTAAAGATTACTTTTTGCTGGGGGACTGGCCCTCTGATACCATCCACTATTCAAGTAGGAGTAAAGGGCATTTTGTTTCAGTGCACTGTAATGTTAAAACACGCACACACAAACACATACAAATGTACACAATACCAGAATTTTGACTTCGATACCGATACCAGGTTTAGTATCACGATACTCGATACCATCATGATACTCGATACCAAACGATACCATGGGGGAAAAAGGCGTATTAGCCAAAGTCACAGAATGGCACTTGATCCAGGCAAATAAACTCAGCTACTGCTCTGTTCAATCGTTGAGCATCTTTTAAGTTCAATATTTTTACATTTGAAATTTGACGTGAACTATTTTCAGAGACAATCATGTATGCATTAATGAATGAATTATACAATCATAAAATTAATTTTACTTAGTTTTACAAATCTATCTATATGACAAAATACTGGTAATAATTTATTTGAATGGTAAATAATGTTGCAGCCCAGGCTCCCAGTGCTTTAGCAATGAGTCAGTGGAGCAGGCAAGAGGCTATAAAGGGGCTGCACTGATATACAGACTTGATCTCAATCAGTATACGACGTGAGACACATTTGACAGAAGTACCGAAAGTAACAAAAATTCTAGCACCGAACCGTTTTTCATGATCTAGTATTGAAAAAGTACCGAAGTTTTGGTATACCATGCAAAACTAACACACACAGACACAGTCTACAGTCGGAATAGTATTTATATGGCTCTCTATATGGCACATTTCTGTCATGGGATTGGTCTGGAAATTACAACATTAAGATCGGCCCTTGTATTGACAAAATAAACAGAGGCGGAGAGAGAGACAATGGATTGTAAAGCATTTTAACAAGCAGGAAATACACAGACAAACAGGGCCTTGGCCACAGGTTGCTGTAAAGAGCCTTATTACAGCCCAATAGGTAATGAACCAACATGCCTCTGCCGTGTCAACAATGGCAAAGGAGTCATTTTTAACAACGAGGAATTAGGCCTGTGCAAGATCATGGCCCCGGCAATATGGCTACGGAGATGTGAATCTGAATCCAATGTAAAACCAATTGTGACTTTGTTTTCTCATCGCTAGTTTGGTTTTAGTTCTCTCTCCCTAATTGATGGAGAAAGTCTTGATGGAGAAAGAATTATGTCCCTGGTGACTGTTGCTAAGGAAGAGATAACCATAGCTGGGGAACATCTCTCACGAGCAAAGTCAACTCTCTGTCTCTCTGCTCTTTCTCTCCCTCCCTCACTCTGTCCGTCACTCTCTCTTTCTCTCACAGTCGTGGATGTGAGTGTGCTGCATAGTAATCGCAGGCATTATCATTTCTTATTATCAGTTCAGACACACACGGTTACTCGTTGCAAGGTATCAATTTACATATTCACCTGCCATTATCTTGCCAGAGCCATACTGGGCTCATCTTATACACATCACCTAATGAGCATTTAGCACAAACAATGCATATTTTTATCAATGATAGCACAGAGGAACTAGGCATACACATGTGAGCCTCCTAGCAAGTAGAACTGGTCACAATATTCCCTCTAATTTTTTATGACACTGAGAAAATGTTAGGTCTTGTAAGAGGAAACTTGAATGTTGCGAGCATTCTGTGCAACTTCCAGCACACAGGCTGTACCTGCTTTAAGTTACAGTTTTAGACAGTGGCCAATATATTATTGTGGCTATTTGAGCATAATGTAAGCCTCTCAGAGTGGCCTATCAACAAAACCAACAGAGGAAATGCCATAACATTTTCATATGGAAATAGCTATTGACTTCCACCAGACTAGAATCACTACTCTCGGCGGGTCTGACCTAGAGTATGTGGACAACTACAAATACCTAGGTGTCTGGTTAGACTGTAAACTCTCCTTCCAGACTCACATTAAGCATCTCCAATCAAAAGTTCTATCTAGAATCGGCTTCCTATTTCGCAACGAAGCCTCCTTCACGCATGCTGCCAAACATGCCCTCGTAAAACTGACTATCCTACCGATCCTTGACTTCGGCGATGTCATTTACTAAATAGCCTCCAACACTCTACTCAGCAAATTGGATGTAGTCTATCACAGTGGCATCTGTTTTGTCACCAAAGCCCCCTCACTACATATTCGTTGCCAAACCCACTGGCTCCAGGTCATCTATAAATCACTGCTAGGCAAATTCCTGTCTTATCTTAGCTCACTGGTCACTATAGCAACACCCACCCGTAGTCTGCGCTCCAGCAGGTATATCTCACTGGTCATTCCCAAAGCCAACACCTCCTTTGGCCGCCATTCCTTCCAGTTCTCTGCTGCCAATGACTGGAACGAACTGCAAAAATCTCTGAAGCTGGAGACTCTTATCTCCCTCACTAACTTTAAGCGTCAGTTGTCAGAGCAGCTTATCGATCACAGCACCTGTACACAGCCTTTCTGAAATTAGCCCACCCAACTACCTCATCCCCATATTGTTATTTATTTTGCTAATTTGCACCCCAGTATCTCTATTTGCACATCATCTTTTGCACATCTATCATTCCAGTGTTAATACGAAATTGTAACTATTTTGCACTATGGTCTATTTATTGCCTTACCTCCATAACTTACTACATTCGCACACACTGTATACATATTTTCTGTTGTATTTTTGACTTTGTTTTGTTTACCCCATATGTAACTCTGTGTTGTTGTTTTTATCGCACTGCTTTGCTTTATCTTGGCCAGGTCGCAGTTGTAAATGAGAACTTGTTCTCAACTGGCTTACCTGGTTAAATAAAGGTGAAATAAAAATAAAATAAAAAAATAGCCTACAATAGCCTATACCAGGAACTTTGATCGGGTTGGGGGCTCATCATGAGGGGCCACAGTTGCTCGCAGGTTTGCGTACCCCCCCCTCCCCACTACCACCACATTGCAAGCAAAACATTTTAGCAGCCCCCCTCTTGACAGATACATTTTTTATGTTTTATAGTCAATTTCATACCAATTTTGCCATAGGGCATAGAGAAAACGTTGCAGTTTTAAAGCAAGTTTGCTGCAAAATTATGTTGTACTGTGTTATATTTACGTTTTAGTCATTTAGCAGACGCTCTTATCCAGAGTGACTTACAGTTAGTGAGTGCATACATTTTCATAATGGCCCCCCGTGGGAATCAAACCCACAACCCTGGCGTTGCAAACACCATGCTCTACCAACTGAGCTACACGAGACCTACGTTATATGATGCATGAAACCACTTTCCAAAATAAAATGCATCATCATTATTGTTACCATACATGAAATGAGACAAAACTGTATGCTACCCTCTGCCCATTGGCTTATTTGCACTGACACTGAACAGGAAAACGTCATTTGGAAGTTGTGCAAGCGGTCTCTTGCTGCAAAAGGAGGAAACACAAGTAACCTCTTCTTTTTCTTCTTCTCTGGTATAATGGTGTTTGCACAAATTTAATGTGCATTCCGCCACCCACTGTACATGTAGCTAGTGAACTTAAAAAATAGTCCATTGCGAAAAAAGGTGGACACGCACACACACACACAAATAGCTAAATCAAAAAACACATTCCACTTCCAGTTCAATCAAGATCACATCCCTACACAGGCTCAGGGGCCTGGGAGGGGGAACAACTTCATTCAGTATTCCCTGCAATATTTAAACCGTTAGTTCCTGAAAAACCCCAAACTTTCAAACCGCATATACAATTATTTCCAGTTTCTTGGACTTCTTGTTAGTTTGGGCTGAACAATTAATCACATGTGGAATAAACACCACAATCTGCACCTTCTTTATGATCAGCATATCAGTCTCTCTCAACTGTTGAACGACATTCTGAGTCTCCACAGACTGCGGGGCATCCACCACCATATCTTCAGCTCCACTCACTTCATCTACCATTTCATGCACCTCCTTGTAGGAGACCTGCTGTACAGCCCTGACCCTTGCCACTTCAAACTCCTTTACCCTTGCACCACCGTCGTCCTTCTACACGCCATTCTTCAGTAGACTCCGTACATCTGCACACACTCGAAACATGGCCAAAAACTGCAATGGTTTTTCCCAGTGCATGTTTCACCATCTTTGACACCTGAAACGCACCTCCCAGATATGCATCCTTAATCAACAAACGCATCCCAACAAGAAACAACATGGCTGCCATTTTACAGCCCTCTAACCAATTGTACTATTATGTGTGTTTTTTCGCGTTATTTGTAATTTATTCTGTACATAATGTTTCTGTCATTGTCTCTTATAACCAAAAAGAGCTTCTGGATATCAGGACAGCGATTACTCACCTCGTATTGGACAAATATGTTTTCTTCAACGAGGCGGCCGCGAAAGATATCCTACAAACACCCGACAAGGCACAAATCCCCGTCATTCGCAGGAGAAAGAGATGGAGATATCGTGGACGTAGGTCGGGGTGCCTCGTAAGGTTCCGACGGCGCGTGAGTAAACTGCCTCTTCCTTCAATCCTATTAGCCAATCTTCAATCATTGGAAAATAAAATAGATGACCTACGATTACGCTTATCCTACCAACGGGACATTAAAAACTGTAATATCTTATGTTTCACCGAGTCGTGGCTGAACGACGACATGGACAACATACAGCTAGCGGGCTATACGCAACATCGGCAGGATAGAACGGCTGACTCCGTTAAGGCAAGGGGTGGCGGTCTGTGTATATTTGTAAACAACAGCTGGTGCACAAAATCAAATACTAAGGAAGTCTCAAGGTTTTGCTCGCCTGAGGTAGAGTACCTTATGATAAGCTGTAGACCACACAATTTACCAAGAGAGTTTTCATCTATATTTTTCATAGCTGTCTATTTACCACCACAAACCAATGCTGGCATTAAGATTGCATTCAATGAGCTGTATAAGGCCATAAATCAACAGGAAAACGCTCATCCAGAGGCAGTGCTCCTAGTGGCCGGGGACTTTAATGCAGGGAAACTTAAATCCGTTCTACCTGATTTCTACCAGCATGTTAAATGTGCAACCAGAGGAAAAAAAAACTCTAGACCACCTTTACTTCACACACAGAGATGCATACAAAGCTCTCCCTCGCCCTCCATTTGGCAAATCTGACCATAACTCTATCCTCCTGATTCCTGCTTATGAGCAAAAACTAAAGCAGGAAGCAGCAGTGACTCGGTTAATAAAAAAGTGGTCAGATGACGCAGATGCTAAGCTACAGGACTGTTTTGCTAGCACAGACTGGAACATGTTCCGGGATTCTTCAGATAGCATTGAGGAGTACACCACATCAGTCACTGGCTTCATCAATAAGTGCATCAATGACGTCGTCCCCACAGTGACCATACGTACATACCCCAACCAGAAGCCATGGATTACAGGCAACATCCGCACTGAACTAAAGGGTAGAGCAGCCGCTTTCAAGGAGCGGGACTCTAACCCGGACGCTTATCAGAAATCCCGCTATGCCCTCCGACGAACCATCAAACAGGCAAAGAGTCAGTACAGGACTAAGATTGAATCGTACTACACCGGCTCTGACGCTCATCGGATGTGGCAGGGCTTGAAAACTATTACAGATTACAAAGGGAAGCACAGCCGCGAGCTGCCCAGTGACACAAGACTTCCAGACGAGCTAAACCACTTCTATGCTCGCTTCGAGGCAAGCAACACTGAAGCATGCATGAGAGCACTAGCAGTTCCGGATGACTATGTGATCACACTCTCCGTAGCCAATGTGTGTAAGACTTTTAAGCAGGTCAACATTCACAAGGCCGCAGGGCCAGATGGATTACCAGGACGTGTACTCTGAGCATGTGCTGACCAACTGGCAAGTGTCTTCACTGACATTTTCAACATGTTCCTGACTGAGTCTGTAATACCAACATGTTTCAAGCAGACCACCATAGTCCCCGTGCCCAAGGACACTAAGATAACCTGCCTAAATGACTACCGACCCGTAGCACTGACGTCTGTAGCCATGAAGTGCTTAGAAAGGCTGGTCATGGCTCACATCAACAGCATTATCCTAGAAACCCTAGACCCACTCCAATTTGCATACCGCCCCAACAGATCCACAGATGATGCAATCTCTATTGCACTCCACACTGCCCTTTCCCACCTGGACAAGAGGAACACCTACGTGAGAATGCTATTCATTGACTACAGCTCAGCATTCAACACCATAGTGCCCTCAAAACTCATCACTAAGATAAGGATCCTGGGACTAAACACCTCCCTCTGCAACTGGATCCTGGACTTCCTGACGGGCCGCCCCCAGGTGGTAAGGGTAAGTAACAACACATCTGCCACACTGATCCTCAACACGGGGGCCCCTCAGGGGTGCGTGCTCAGTCCCCTCCTGTACTCCCTGTTCACCCATGACTGCATGGCCAGGCACGACTCCAACACCATCATTAAGTTTGCCGACGACACAACAGTGGTATGCCTGATCACCGACAACGATGAGACAGCCTATAGGGAGGAGGTCAGAGACCTGGCCGTGTGGTGCCAGGATAACAACCTCTCCCTCAACGTGACCAAGACAAAGGAGATGATTGTGGACTACAGAAAAAATAAAGAGGACTGAGCACGCCACCATTCTCATCGATGGGGCTGTAGTGGAACAGGTTGAGGGCTTGAAGTTCCTTGGTGTCCACATTACCAACGAACTATCATGGTCCAAACACACCAAGACAGTCGTGAAGAGGGCACAACAAAGCCTATTCCCCCTCAGGAGACTGAAAAGATTTGGCATGGGTCCTCAGATCCTCAAAAGATTCTACAGCTGCACCATCGAGAGCATCCTGACTGGTTGCATCTCCGCCTGGTATGGCAACTGCTCGGCGTCCGACTGCAGGGCACTACAGAGGGTAGTGCGTACGGACCAGTACATCACTGGGGCCAAGCGTCCTGCCATCCAGGACCTCTATACCAGGCGGTGTCAGAGGAAGGCCCTCAAAATTGTCAAAGACTCCAGCCACCCTAGTCATAGACTGTTCTCTCTGCTACCGCACGGCAAGCGGTACCGGAGTGCCAAGCCTAGGTCCAAAATACTTCTCAACAGCTTCTACCCCCAAGCCATAAGACTCCTGAACAGCTAATCATGGCGACCTAGACTATTTGCACTGCCCCCACACCCCCACCCCCACCCCATCTTTTTACGCTGCTGCTACTCTGTTAATTATTTATGCATAGTCACTTTAACTCTACCCACCTGTACATATTAGCTCAACTACCTCAACTAGCCGGTGCCCCCGCACATTGACTCTGCACCGGTACCCCCCTGTATATATAGCCTCCCTACTGTTATTTTATTTTACTACACTTTTTTGTAGTTGTTTTATTTTACTCTTTTATAAAAAAATATATGCATTGTTGGTTAAGGGCTGTAAGTAAGCATTTCACTGTAATGTGTACACCTGTTGTATTCGGCGCATGTGGCCAATAACATTGGATTTGATTTGATTTGATTAACTCCAGTTCTATGAGTGGAGCGGAGCACCATAGAGGAGCTCTGCTCCTATTGGTTTACCCCGCTGCCTATGCAGCGAACAGCCTGAGACAGAATTATGCACACACCTGCAGCCAATAGGAGTACAGGTGTCCCTGTAAGAGGGGACGCTTCCCCTCAATCAGCCTCCTGAGATATTATCTTCAGCGAGACTAGAGAGGGTCGGCAGGGCCTTAAGTCCTATGGGGCTCCGCTCCACTCATAGAACTGGAGTTACACTCCGGTAACTATCGTTCTATATCGTGGAGCTCCGCCCCATAGGGGAGCTCTGCTCCTACTGGTTTAAGGCGGAGCGCAACACTCCAAAATGTACTCCCTGCCGAGCCCAACACTTCCCATCGAAATGAAAAGGTTGGGCCTAGCAATGGCTGCGACCAAGTCCCGCAGTACTGTAACACACTGTGTCACAATAAACTGTGTCATCGGTCCAAATCCGCCCCACCTAGTCCAATGGCATCACTAATGTCTGGTGGGCAGATCACCAGAATACGGGCCATACTAATCTGTACTAGCAGATAGATGGTACCTCAATATCCTGTTACAACAATACCGACCACTAATGGAATGACACAAAGTGTAGCCCGCCCCACTCAATCAATGGAACCCCAAAGATTAGTGGGCAGATCCCAGAACATGCCTTCTACTGTACTGAACATGTCAGCCAGGAGTCATGCTAAAACATGTCTTTCTATCAGAAGCGGACCTGAAAGAGACCTGTCTCCTCGGTCCTGCATTCCTCTTTCTTAGCTCAAGTCCTCCCCTCAGCCACGCTGAGTACAGACTGAGCCAAAGAGTTAGAAGACATATCCAAGAGATAGACACGGATAAATGGAGACAGTGACGACCACGACGCCGCTGCACAGATATCCTCTACCCCTGTTCCTCTGAAAAGGGCAGTAGAAGCCGCTACTCCACGAGTGGAGTGGGCTCTTATACCCTGAGGCAATTGTTGCCCCGCTGCCTCATAAGCTGTCTCAATGCCTTCGCAAAGCCAATGAGACAGACGCTGTTTCGAAAGTGGTCTACCTAGTGCAGCCGCACCGTGACACAAAAACAGCTGAGGCGATGACCTAATCGCTGCTGTACGCTCAACGTAACACGCCAAAGTGCGCACTGGGCACAGGCGATGGAGCCTTTCCTCTCTCCTCTCCCCATGGGGAGGGGGAGAAAAAGCCCACATCTCCATGGTCTGTGATCTATATGAGCTCTTAATAACCTTCGGCATAAATGCCGGGTTAGGACGTCACACCGCTCTGCTCAAATCACCATTAATGGCAAGGCAGTCGGGTCTCGTCGAAAGAGCACACAAATCACTGACACGCTTAGCAGTAGTCAAAGCGAGCAACAGTGCCGTCTTCATAGACAGCATCTTGAGGGGTATTTGATTCAATGGGTCGAACGGCGACTCACAGAGCGCTTCGAGTACCAAAGCCAAATCCCACTGAGGAAGCGTGGCTCTAGGCATTGGCTTATGCCGCCGCGTTCCCAATAAGAAACGTTTCATAGAGGGTGGCTGAAGACAATGTCTCTGCCAAACCCCTCGTGACAAGCTGAAATCGCGACTGCAAACACCTTAATGGTGGCGGGCGATCGCTGCTTATCAAACATAAACTGCAGGAACGAGAGTACACTCTCAACCCGACAGTTCATGGGGTCTACATTCTCTGTGACACACCACTGTGAAAACACGTTCCATTTACTGGCATACACCCTGGAAGTGGAACCTGCACGTGAACCCTGTATGGTCCTGATTACTGAATCAGATAACCCACGGCGCTCTAGCCTGTCCCTCTCAGGAGCCAAGCCTTCAGTGGTTGGCCGATTATGGGCAATCGCCCTATTGAGCCTCCCGCCTGAGACAACGCGTCCCGTCAATGTGGAATTGGCCAAGGTGGCGCAATCAACATCTGACTCATCTCCGCGAACCATGGAGCCCCTGGGCGATCAGGGGCCACCAATATTATTGACAGCACGCCTGATCTCACCCTGGCTAACAGTGGGAGAATGCAGGACAGCGGTGGGAATGCATACAGGAGAACTCTCGGCCACGGTCGGTGTGCAAACACGTCCCTCCCCAGTGGTGGTTCATCCTGTTCCCTCAGAGAGAACCATAGAGGACAATGCGCATTCACACGTGACGCAAATAAGTCCACCTCGGCTCTCCTGAACTGTTCCCAAATTTGGAGAACAATGTCCGGGTGCAGACGCCACTCGTCGTCTCGAGGACCCCCTGTCTCGAGGACTCCCACGTTCAAGTAGCCCGGAATGTGTGCTGCTCTCAACGAGCGAAGGTGCTCGTGAGCCCACAGCCACAATTCCTCCGCCGACCGGTGGAGTGCAGGAGACCTGACTCCTCCCTGGTGATTTATGTAGGCTACTGTGGTCCGGTTGTCTGACCAGACCAACACATCGCGACCCCGAAGGGTAGACGCGAAGTGGGTCAGAACCAGTCAAACCATTTCCAACTCCAAGAGGTTGATGTGGTGACTCGAAGGAGGCCACACACCTCCTATCGCTTGGGTCTGACATGTCCCTCCCCATCCAGTCAGAGAGGCATCTGTAAACACTGGAATGTAGGAGGACACTTTGCCTATTGGGACTGCACATGCGCAGGAGTCCCAGCGGGACCACGAAATGGGCTGACGACATGAGACCCAAGAGTGACATGACTGACAGCGCCGTTACCGTGTGATTCGGATGAAACCTTCTCAGGGCTAGCAACAGAGCTGCCCTTCGAGGGTCCGAAATTTGAGCCCTCATCATTACAGTGTCTAGTTGTATCCCCAGGTAGACAATCTGATGACTGGGCCAGGGCGCGCTCTTTTTCCAATTCACAGCGAACCCCAGACACGTGAGATGAATCACTGTCTGTGTCGTGTGAGTGAACACCAGCTCTGCTGACGGGGCGAGAACCAGTAGGTCGTCTAGGTAGGCTAGTAGCCTTATTCCCTGACAACGCAACGGTTCCAATGCCGCCTCCACACATTTGGAAAACGTGCGAGGTGCCAGGGCGTACTCGAATGGCATTCTCGTGAACTCGTAAGCCACCCTTTGAAAGGCAAATCGCAGAAACTTTCTGTGACGCGGCTGCACCGGCACATGAAAGTACGCGTCCTTTAGGTCTATGCTCGTATAAAAGTCTCCCTTCTGGACACATTCCAGTAGACATTTTGTCGTTAGCATTCGGAAGGGCCGTTTGGCTACGCTCTCATTGAGAATGCATAAATCCAATATCGGCCTCATTCCCCCCGTCTTTTTGGGCACTAGGAAAAAGGGCGAATATAGCCCTTTATTCCTTTGCTCCTGGGGAACCACTGTGACCGCCTCCTTCGCCAAAAGTTCCGTAATCTCTGAAACCAGAGCGGCCACTTTTTCTGGCGTTTTCATCACCGTCTCCACCACCCCCCTAAACGGGGGTGGGGTCCGATGAAATTGGATGGCATAACCCTTCTCCAGCGCCTGGTCTAGCCAGTGGGAGAGAGTACAGCTTCGCCGCCACTTTCAGCAATGCAGAGAAAGCGGAAGAGCGCGAAGCTGTGGTACTTTCAGTAGGAAGGACCTCTATTTCTCTATGGCCCTTGCCGCCGCTGTTCCCCAACATTGAAGTGGTGGAACGGCCCAAGGCGGGCCTCCCAAGAAAGGGAGAGGAACTATCAGCGCATTCTGAGAGAAACGGGGGCGCCAATACGTTGGTTAAACTTGTAACCGTAGTGTTCCGGCCCTCTGTGAATGCAGCACGGGTCTGAACTGCACTGACTGAGGCATTAGCCTGAGACAGAGCACCGTCCCCGAAGAGCGATTGCGTCATCATTCCATTACCTGGCTGTGACTGCAGTCTGCTATGTGAGACCTTCACTGCAGTACTCCTAATTAGCAAATCACTCCATCGCCTCTGACGGCGACTCCAAAGAGACTGTCGTCAGAGATGGGGGCGTTAAGCAGTGATGCTCTGTCGGCCTCTTTCATGGCCGTCAAGGACAGCCAGAGGTGTCGTTCCCGTGACCACCGAAGTGGCCATGGACCTCCCCGCACAGACGGCCGACACTTGAGTTAGGTGAATAATAGCGCCAGAAATTCTGGACGCCTCTTCCACCTCTTGTCCCGTGAGCTCAGTCTTACCCGTTGTTAGACGGGACAGAGAGGCCGCGAGGATGGCAATATTGTTTGCTGCTGCTACAGCCTGGGCTCCCAACGTGAAGGACTTCTCTGCCAGCTGTGCTGTGAGTCTGTCCTTCTGCGTCGGCAATGTGGCCTTTTTGGAGGAGGGCCTGGGACTCGAACCCGGCACGAGATACGCCGCCATGGCGCTCTCGAGCCTGGGGATTCCCCTTGCAACCATCTGTATCGCTTCCACTCTAGTGAATGGGAGGTACGCTTTAGCCGGCGAACGCGCCGCTAGAGGTGCCTCCCATGAGCCCTCAACGTACTTGCTGAGAGAGGGCATGGCTGGAGCCAGTGGCTCTGCCGCCCTTCTCGGCCGAGAAAAAGGTCCGCCCTCCATCATATCCACCTCCGAAGCGGGGGGAATGGGGGGCAGCGCTATCTCTAGACGTCTAGCAGCCCTCTCAATGAGCCCAGGAAAGTCTGAGCGCAGAGAGGCTGCCGCGAAGGACAGGGCTACTGATCTCTCAGAGCCCGTGTCGTCATCGCCCAGGGAGTTACAAGACCTCTCACTCTCCAAAGGAAAGGGGGTCTTGAAAGTCTGGGTCAGAGGGACGGATTGTTCCATAGGAATATCCAGCTCATCCCCATAATCCCTGTCTTCCTCAGAGTCTGCGCCCTCAGATGATGCCTCAGAAGCTGAGGCTAACACCGATAGCACATCCTCTAAGGGGACATCCTCCCTAAAAAACGCCCAGTGCTGCTTCCTCTCCTTCAATGGAAGGAGGGCGCAGCTGGCGTAAATAGGGGGATCGCTGTTTCCGTCCTTGGCGTGCTGTGAACCCAAACACACGAAACAAAGGTAGTGGGAGTCCGCAGCCGCCATGGAGGAACAGCGGCATTGAGCTCTGAAAAGAGCTTTTGGGGGTGGAACATTTCCCGGTGTGCTCATTTAGGACAACGTCGAGAGCTGGATATCGACGGCGTTATCTTCGTCCTGAGTCTTCGTCTCTTCTTGGCTTCTTCAGTCTAGTCCAGTCGCTGAAGATAAAGGGAGGCTGATTGAGGGGAAGCGTCCCCTCTTATAGGGACACCTCTACTCCTATTGGCTGCAGGTGTATGCATAATTTTGTCTCAGGCTGTCCGCTGCATAGGCAACGGGGTAAACCAATAGGAGCAGAGCTCCCCTATGGGGCGGAGCTCCACTATATAGAACATTATCCGACATACACAAATACCTATCCTCCACTCCAACTTTAGATAATTTCCTTTTTGTTTTATTCTTTGACACTACTGTTGTCCATTCATCTTCACCAAATTTGCTCAATACGCTGCTCGATTCAACACCAGCATCCACTTCCGGCATCTTCCTGAGACCAAGTAACATCTCAGCCACTACCCGGACAAATACAGGGATAGTTTGAAAATGCACTCCTGCATTCCCCGGTTCCAGGCCTTAAACTACCACGGCCCAATACATTTCCAAGCGGGAAATACAACAAGAAAGCGAAAGATGGAGTGGCATTACGGATTAAATAACTGTTCACATCACCAAAGACATGGTTCCCGTCGGAGAAGGAGGGATTAAAAAACGTGGTGTAACTTTGGATCCCAGGTATATACTGCCTAGCTGAAAATAGTTTAGCGAAACAGCACTGCATAGAAAGTACACTGAGTGCCGTGAAAATATGGATAGGGAGTTCTAAACGTGGCAAACTTTGCCAACACAACTGACTAATGGCCAAGCCGTACATCAGAAACTTACATTAGCCTGACTGTGCACTTTATAACCGACGATTGGAAGCTAAAGACCAGATGTTTGCAGATGGCTTATTTCCCCGACGACCATACAGGAGACTTGCTTGCCTTAGGGCTGAGGGAGGCGCTTGAGTCATGGGGAAAAGAGAATGCTGTGTGTATGACAACTGACGACGCAGCCAGCATGGGAAAAGCCATGGAGATAAACAACTGGAGAGGACTGAAAGTGTTTCGCTCACCATCTTCATCTGGCCATTGGTAAGTTTATTAGCGTGTTAGCTTGCTAGCTACTTGGTGGCTACTAGCAAGCAAAACACCAGCTAATGCTAAGCGTGTTCTTCAGAACTGAGGTAAAATTTTAATATATCACTAGAAATTCAGTGGAAATTTTACAACTTAGTTTTCACCAAACAATAATAATATAATATATAGTATTTCTGAAAGAGTACTCCTCAGTTCAGAGTAATTCGAGACACTGCTGTTAGCTAGTCATCCCATATCTTGCACTACTCATCTCATATGTATATACTGAATTCTATTCTATAATATTCTACTGTATCTTAGTCCATGCCGCTCTGTCATTGCTTGTCCATATATGTATTCTTAAATTCCATTCCTTACTAGTTTTGTGTGTATTGGGTAACTGTTGTGAAATTGTTAGATATTACATGTTAGATATTTCTGCCAGAGCTAGAAGCACAAGCATTTCTCTACACCCGCTATAACATCTGCTAAACACGTGTATGTGACAAATAAAATTTGATTTGATTTGATTTGAGGTGGCTACATGGCAAACCAAAAGTGGTTATGTGAAAGTTTCCAGAACATTTGTTAGTATTTGTTAGGGTCGCGGGAAATGTTCTCATAACACAAAAACTGTCCAGTCGTTCCCAGGATACATTTAGTCTGTTCTTTAAAGGTTCCCAGAATGTTTCATTAGGTTGTGATAACATTGTGGGGATATGACAAGCGATAGATTCCCAAAACACTAAAACTGTCCAGTTGTGCTGATATTCAGATAATGTTTGTATCAGGGTGCACAAAACATTCCTGCAAGAATGTTGACAGAACAGCCTTTGAGTTCGTTAAAGGTTCCCAGAACATTAAATTAGGTTGTGGGAACAGTGTGGGTACAAGAGATATGTTCCCAAAACACGAAATATGCTCAGTTGTAATATCATTCATACAGTGTTTAAATTATGTTGCACAGAACATTCCCACAATGTTCCACAATTTCCAAATAAGTCTGTTTTTATGAAGTTCATAGCATATTCTTTTTAGGTTTAACATAATATTCGATTGATGTTCACGCAATATACATTTCACCTTGTCTTCAAGAACATTTAGACAATTTTATATTTAAGTTGTACCTAATATTACCACAACATTCTCAGCACGCAAATATGTAGCTCCTTTAATTTAAAGCATAAGAAAGAAGATTGGAATAGAACCTCTTTATGTTTCTCTCCAGATTTAATGGCAATTCAAATTTTAGGACTTCATTTTAAACAGCATTTAATCAAGCAAACACAACCATAATTTAATAAGCTGCACCTTTGGCGTTTGAACCTACAATGTTTGGTTCCCAAGCAAGGACGTTTATCCTCTGCGCCACCAGGGAAGCTCCCTTACATATTATTTTTACCATGGCAGTATGGTCAATCCGGAATTCCATGATTCCTTAAACATAACTAATCCAGGCAAATACTGGTATCTGGGTTATTCACCATCACTTCAACCATCCTCTTTATTAGCTGTGTACTTCTGGGCCCATATTTACAAGGTATCCAAGATTATAAATTCTGATCTAGGATCACTTTTGCTTTTCAGATCACCATTACAATAACAGGGGAGGTTAGCATTTTCTGGGGGGGTATGATATCTATGCCTCCGTAACTTTCTCGCTCATCATTATTGCCGATTCATTAAAAATTATCCGTAATCATGGTATCATCCACATTAATGTAGAAGTGTTTAGAAACATATTGTATTAGTATTTACAATAAAAGTGACTCCAAAATGACACAATACATGATTTACCATTCATTTCTATTGGGCACAACATAATCTGAAAAACAACCAAAACAAATAGCAAATGCATCCAACAAATGTGTCACAAACTTGATGTAGTCATTGCGTGCTATGAATATGGGACCAAATACTTACATGTTTACTACTTTAATACATATATACTGAACAAAAATATAAATTCAACATCTAAAGTGTTGGTCCCATGTCTCATGAGCTGATAGTATTTTGAATTTAACACGTTGGTGGAATACTTTGTTATTATTCTATTGGACGTTTTTCGTTCACTCCTGTTTAATAAAATTCAAAAGCATTTGCGGTTTGAAGTTATTATTTTGAAGTTATTATTTTATTCAAAGATATTTCTTTTGATTCCTGTTTTATACAGCATTAAATAAATCAAAAGTTCTACAAAGTTCTGCTTAACTGTCAGTTTTGTCCTCCTATAATTTTTTTGTTGAAGTTTGGTTGAACAGTATAAAGCAATCAGAACAGAGAAAGGAATGGAGACAGATAGTTGAAGGAGAAGGAAGGAGTGGAGGGTACCACAATGAAACAGGGGAACAGGTTAGTGCAATCACCTAACAACATTACCAGAAGGTAACACTTTATTTGGATAGTCCATCTGTAGATGCTCTACAGACTAGCAGTAACTTTTCAACTAAGTATCTATAAACCTAACCCTAGCTCTAACCCTAACCTTAACCCTTACCCTTACCCTAACCCTTATTCTAAACCTAACCCTAACCCTAACCTTAGCAAGCAGTTACTTATCAACAGATACAGTGAGGGAAAAAAGTATTTGATCCCCTGCTGATTTTGTACGTTTGCCCACTGACAAAGAAATGATCAGTCTATAATGTTAATGGTAGGTTTATTTGAACAGTGAGAGACAGAATAACAACAACAAAAATGCAGAAAAACGCATGTCAAAAATGTTATAGATTGATTTGCATTTTAATGAGGGAAATAAGTATTTGACCCCCTCTCAATCAGAAAGATTTCTGGCTCCCAGGTGTCTTTTATACAGGTAATGAGCTGAGATTAGGAGCACACTCTTAAAGGGAGTGCTCCTAATCTCAGCTTGTTACCTGTATAAAAGACACCTGTCCACAGAAGCATTCAATCAATCAGATTCCAAACTCTCCACCATGGCCAAGACCAAAGAGCTCTCCAAGGATGTCAGGGACAAGATTGTAGACCAACACAAGGCTGGAATGGGCTACAAGACCATCGCCAAGCAGCTTGGTGAGAAGGTGACAACAGTTGGTGCGATTATTCGCAAATGGAAGAAACACAGAAGAACTGTCAATCTCCCTCGGCCTGGGGCTCCATGCAAGATCTCACCTCGTGGATTTGCAATGATCATGAGAACGGTGAGGAATCAGCCCAGAACTACACGGGAGGATCTGGTCAATTATCTCAAGGCAGCTGGGACCTTTGTCACAAAGAAAACAATTGGTAACACACTACGCCGTGAAGGACTGAAATCCTGCAGCGCCCACAAGGTCCCCCTGCTCAAGAAAGCACATATACATGCCCGTCTGAAGTTTGCCAATGAACATCTGAATGATTCAGAGGAGAACTGGGTGAAAGTGTAGTGGTCAGATGAGACCAAAATGGAGCTCTTTGGCATCAACTCAACTCGCCGTGTTTGGAGGAGGAGGAATGCTGCCTATGACCCCAAGAACACCATCCCCACCGTCAAACATGGAGGTGGAAACATTATGCTTTGGGAGTGTTTTTCTGCTAAGGGGACAGGACAACTTCACCGCATCAAGGGGACGATGGACGGGGCCATGTACCGTCAAATATTGGGTGAGAACCTCCTTCCCTCAGCCAGGGCATTGAAAATGGGTCGTGGATGGGTATTCCAGCATGACAATGACCCAAAACACACGCCAAGGCAACAAACCTCAAGAAGAAGCACATTAAGGTCCTGGAGTGGCCTAGCCAGTCTCCAGACCTTAATCCCTTAGAAAATCTGTGGAGGGAGCTGAAGGTTCGAGTTGCCAAACGACAGCCTCAAAACCTTAGTGACTTGGAGAAGATCTGCAAAGAGGAGTGGGACAAAATCCCTCCTGAGATGTGTGCAAACCTGGTGGCCAACTACAAGAAACGTCTGACCTCTGTGATTGCCAACAAGGGTTTTGCCACCAAGTACTAAGTCATGTTTTGCAGAGGGGTAAAATACTTATTTCCCTCATTAAAATGCAAATCAATTTATAACATTTTTGACATGCGTTTTTTGACATGTTGTTATTCTGTCTCTCACTGTTCAAGTAAACCTACCATTAAAATTATAGTCTGATCATTTCTTTGTCAGTGGGCAAGTGTACAAAATCAGCAGGGGATCAAATACATTTTTCCCTCACTGTAGTTTGTTCATAGTATGACCATCTGTCCAGCATCTACAGATGGAAAATCCGGACTATCCAAGTAAAGTGTGACCCATCACCATTATAAACCATATTATCACCATCAACAATAAGCAGAAATATAATGGAATGAATCTCAACTTTATCTGTTGCAGTATCTCTTTGAGTACCATAGGAACAAAGCCAGCCAGAGACAAACAAAATCCACATGTTGAGGACCATTTCCATAGCGAGTTGCTGTGAAGGTGAAAACACAAATAACCAACGTGGAGCTTCCCTATCTCTAATGTGCTTAATCATACAGATGGAGAAATATTCATATGCTATTCTGAAACTGCTAAAGATGAAAATCCAGCCTTTTCAATGTGAAGTAGAGAACAAGAGAGGGGGTGCAGAGATGAGGCGACAGGGAACAGATGGCAAAAGGGAAATAGAAAAGGGAAGGTTGTCAAAGAAAGATATGGCCAAACCCCTGAACAGATGTAATATAGCAACGAAGATCATGGGCTTTACCGGGTTGACATCACACACATTCACACGCACGTGTACACTGACACGGACGCACACACACATAGAATCATAAAACAGGACCTTGGTCAGGGTGGCTTGTGTTCTTATATCTGTGTGTCTGCTGTGTGCATACTGTATATGCTGCCTCATGTTTGACTGATCACAGACAAATCCTTCTGGATGGGTTGACATGATGTATTGGAAGCCATGGATTACGCAATGTCCTCTGGAGATATCAGGGAGAAGTCCAGTGCTATTCCAAAGTATGTGTGTGTTTGTGTGTACTGTATATTCAATAGTGTAGAGGAGAAGTGGAGCACAGACATCTCACCACAGTGAGCCACAGCCCTGCAGGTTCCTCCTCAGCTCCATGCATTATCTCTGAAGGAACTCCTTAAGACTGTAATTAGCCAGTGGAGGCTGCTAATGGCCGGAACGGAGCAAATGGAATGGCATCAAACACATGGAAACCATGTGTTTGATCTATTTGATACCATTCCACTGATTCTGCTGCAGTCATTACCACGAGCCCGTTCTCCCCAATTAAGGTGCAACCAACCTCCTGTGGTAATTATCCTACACATAACACAGAGCCAGGTCTTACTATTTAACAGCATACGCTCCAGCAATGGAGATGCCGGGGAATCTTAAAGCTGTCCTTCTGCAGCACAGATGAGGCAGTGCATAACGAGTGGATGATTAAGAGACATTGACATTTAAAATGCAGTCTTCAAGAGCCTCAAGGATGCTGAATACATCCTCTTATTTTAATACAATGATATACGGGCACATCTCTCCATCTCCCCATCTCTCCTCTATTAAGCAACGTCAGCTTGTGTGGGGTAAAATATGGCCTTGTCAGTATGCACCAGAGTGGGGGACAATGGGAAAGCCCTGACTCTAGACTCCTCTCCCCCAGTACTGAGCTCTCTGGGAATTGGAAAGCATTCCCCTACTGTGCAGTTTGGCTATCCACCATATCACATGCCTTTCCGATCCTTGGATGGCTGATAATGTATGTTCAATTGGAAAGCATGGATATTTGGTAGCTATTCACACCCAGACACATCGTGACCCATACACAGCTTCCCTATCTACAACTGAGGAGAGATGGAGAGAGGGAGAGAGAGAAACAGATGGCAGAGGATTGAACAGAAATAAATATATTTACAGTGTGCCCTCCCGCTCTCTCCTTCTCTCTGGCTGTAGCAACAGAGAGAAAGAGAGAGAAACAGAGAGAGAGGGGAGAGAGACAGAAGGAGTAAGACAGAGGCAGTCATGCGTAGAATTGCCTCAATGGTAGAGCACTTCTGACATAACAAACGGCTTTTCAAATGGACACATTTATACACATACTGTTATGATCCCTGAGCAACCCTATTACTGCTCTAAAAGCACAGGGTGATGGAGAGAGGCCCAGGCACCAGCCTTTAGTACCTTCACAGGGACATTGTTGGACATATGGCCTGGTCCATACACACAAGATTTTTTGAGGATTTTAACCCATTACGCTGTCTCATACACAGTGGCTTGCGAAAGTATTCACCCCCCTTGGCATTTTTCCAATTTATGGCCATACAATCTGACATTTTTGGGGGGGTTGTATCATTTGCCTACCACTTTGAAGATGCAAAATATTTTTTCTTGTGAAACAAACAAGAAATAAGACAAAAAAACAGAACTTGAGCATGCATAACTATTCACCCCCCCAAAGTCAATACTTTGTAGAGCCACCTTTTGCAGCAATTACAGCTGAAAGTCTCTTGGGGTATGTCTCTATAAGCTTGGCACATCTAGCCACTGGGATTTTTGCCCATTCTTCAAAGGAAAACTGCTCCAGCTCCTTCAAGTTGGATGGGTTCCGCTGGTGTACAGCAATCTTTACATCATACCACAGATTCTCAATTGGATTGAGGTCTGGGCTTTGACTAGGCCATTCCAAGACATGTAAATGTTTCCCCTTAAACCACTCGAGTTTTGCTTTAGCGGTATGCTTAGGGTCATTGTGCTGCTGGAAGGTGAACCGCCGTTCCAGTCTCAAATCGCTGGAAGACGGAAACAGGTTTCCCTCAAGAATTTCCCTGTATTTAGCGCCATCCATCATTGCTTTAATTCTGACCAGTTTCCCAGTCCCTGCCGATGAAAAACATCCCCACAGCATGATGCTGCCACCACCATGCTTCCTTGTGGGGATGGTGTTCTCGGGGTGATGAGAGGTGTTGGGTTTGCGCCAGACATAGCGTTTTCCTTCATGGCCAAAAAGCTCAATTTTAGTCTCATCTGACCAGAGTACCTTCTTCCATATGTTTGGGGAGTCTCCCACATGCCTTTTGGCGAACACTAAACGTGTTTGCTTATTTTTTTCTTTAAGTAATGGCTATTTTCTGGCCACTCTTCTGTAAAGCTCAGCTCTGTGGAGTGTATGGCTTAAAGTGGTCCTATGGACAGATACTCCAATCTCCACTGTGGAGCTTTGCAGCTCCTTCAGGGTTATCTTTGGTATTTTTGTTGCCTCTCTGATTAATGTCCTCCTTGCCTGGTCCGTGAGTTTTGGTGGGCGGCCCTCTCTTGGCAGGTTTTTTTTGGTGCCATATCCTTTCAATTTTTTAATAATGGATTTAATGGTACTCCGTGGGATGTTCAAAGTTTCTGATATTTTTTTATAACCCAACCCTGATCTGTACTTCTCCACAACCTTGTCCCTGACCTGTATGGAGAGCTCCTTGGTCTTCATGGTGCTGCTTGCTTGTTGGTGCCCCTTGCTTAGTGGTGTTGCAGACTCTGGGGCCTTTCAATACAGGTGTATATATACTGAGATCATGTGACAGATCATGTGACACTTAGATTGCACACAGGTGGACTTTATTTAACTAATTTTGTGACATCTTAAGGTAATTGGTTGCATCAGATCTTATTTAGGGGCTTCATAGCAAAGGGGGTGAATACATATGCACAAACCACTTTTCCGTTATTTATTTTGTATATTTTTCTGAAACAATTTTTTTTTTTCATTCCAATTCACCAATTTGGACTATTTTGTGTATGTCCATTACATGAAATCCAAATAAAAATCAATTTCAATTACAGGTTGTAACGCAACAAAATAGGAAAAACGCCAATTGGGATGAATAATCTTGCAAGGCACTGTATTTTTACATTTTAGTCATTTAGCAGACGCTCTTATCCAGAGCAACTTACAGTTAGTGAGTGCATACATTTCCTACTAGCCCCCCGTGGGAAACGAACCCACAACCTGGCGTTGCAAGCGCCATGCTCTACCAACTGAGCTACAGGGGACTATGAGGCAATAGTACATGAGCAGATTGAAGAGTAAAATTGATTTGTTTGTTTTACATCTATTCTTCCTATTACAAGAGCGAGATATCCCACCATATGGCCAATAAATGAAATCCACTTAAAAATGCATTTAACCTCTTAAGGATCGGACCCTTTTTTTCAATTTTCACTTAAAATGACATCCCCAAATCTAACTGCCTGTAGCGCAGGACCTGAAGCAAGGATATGCATATTTTTGATATCATTTGAAAGGAGACACTTTGAAGTTTGTGGAAATGTGAAATGAATATAGGAGAATATAACACATTAGAGCTGGTAAAATAACATTTGTTTTCTATTATTTTTGTAATTGCATCATCTTTGAAATGCAAGAGAAAGGCCAGACAGTGATGTAGGATTCTAGATGAAATATGGCAGCAGTGTGTGTGCAAAGTTGCAGACTGATCCACTGAGGAATTACATCACTACACAATATTTTGTATCAAGTCTGCCAGGAGTTTTCCCAAATGTGCTGAATTGGTTTTCAAGTACATAATTATATAGAACATAAAACAATTATATGGTAATGCAAAATTTTAGTTTGCACACACTGCAGCAGGGATCATTGATGACATTCCTGGGAGTGTGCAAACTAAAACCTGGTCAAGACCCACAGGAAACGTATAATCTCTGTAATTGCAAACAAAGGTTTCTGTATCAAATATTAAGTTCTGCTTTTCTGATGTATCAAATACTTATGTCATGCAATAAAATGCAAATTAATTATTAAAAAATCATACAATGTGATATTCTGGATTTTTGTTTAAGATTCCGTCTCTCACAGTTGAAGTGTACCTATGATAAAAATTACAGACCTCTACATTCTTTGTAAGTAGGAAAACCTGCAAAATCAGCAGTGTATCAAATACTTGTTCTCCCCACTGTATATATTTTCTTTGAATAGACAAAGTAAACTATATATACAAAAGTATGTGGACACCCCAGCCGCACACAAGCCTAAGATCACCATGTGTAATGCCAAGCGTCGGCTGGAGTAGTGTAAAGCTCGCCGCCATTGGACTCTGGAGCAGTAGAAATGCGTTCTCTGGAGTGTTGAATCACGCTTCTCCATCTGGCAGTCTGACAGACGTATAAGGGTTTGGCGGATGCCAGGAGAACGCTACCTGCCCCAATTTGTAGTGCCAACTGTAACGTTTGGTGGAGGAGGAATAATGGTCTGGGGCTGTTTTTCATGGTTCGGGCTAGGCACCTTAGTTCCAGTGAAGGGAAATCTTAATGCTACAGCATACAATTACATTCTAGACGATTCTGTGCTTCCAACTTTGTGGCAACAGTTTGAGGAAGGCCCTTTCCTGTTTCAGCATGACAATGCCCCCGTGCGAGGTCCATACAGAAATTGTTTGTCGAGATCGGTGTGGAAGAACTTGACTGGCCTGCACAGATCCCTGACCTCAACCCCATCAAACACATTTGGGATGAATTGGAATACCGACTGTGAGCCAGGCCTAATCGCCCAAGATCAGTGCCCTACCTCAGTAATGCTCTTGTGGCTGAATGGAAGCAAGTCCCCTCAGCAATGTTCCAACATCTAGTGGAAAGCCTTCCCAGAAGAGTGGAGGCTGTTATAGCAGCAAAGGGGGGGACCAACTCCATATTAATGCCCATGATTTTGGAATGAGATGTTCAACGAGCAGGTGTCCATATACTTTTGGTCATGTAGTGTATTTAAGTGATGGAAAAAATAGATATAATAAATAGAGGAAAATAGAGAGTGGGAGGAACAGGATATGCTAGACAGCAGTTAAAGGAATTAGCACTAAATGCTAGGTTTGACTTGATGACCGTAATAACCCAGCTCAATTGGATCTCCTGCTTTCCATAAAATAGCTATCTTTACTTCAGCCTCCTGCTGCTGTTGGCTGGCTCTGGGTGTACTGACGGCGCAGCCAGTCTGCTCTGCGCTCTAGCCCACCAGGGGTCTAGCCTACCAGGGGTCCACTTAGGCTGGGTTATTTACAGCCGGGTGCTGGGGTGGCATGGATGCACAGAAACACAGCTGGAGAGTTCCAAGACTTTAGCGGAGGGGGGTGCAGAACTCAAATACAACTTGAATATAATGTTAAGAAAACTCAAAGACAACTTGAAAACAACTTGAATACAACATAATAAAATTAATGGATGAACTGTGGATCAACTTCGGATCAGCCAACACCTAAGAGCCCAAACTATGGAAAAACCTACCTCAGTGTACAACTGGGACTAAACACTTCTTTGATCTGAAGGTCAGACTGCAGTTTGTGCCTTGTGAAGAACTTCTCATAAAAGCTTTATTCAAGACTAATGGCTCCGTTCATGCATGGAGCTCCAAATCCATCCGGCTCCACGGGTGGGAGATTGGTAATCAAAACTTTCAAATGAGTAAGTGTGAGAGCTCTGAGAGCCCGGTCTCCTTAAGGACTCCAGGGGATTGTGGTAATAAAGTGTCACCCTTTCTCCACCTCCTGACAAAATGTATTAAGCCCCTCGGAGGTCCCAAAAGTTATCTGGTATACGCCTGGGGGCAGGGAGGCAGGGTTGACTTTATAGAAGCACTGACCTTTGCAGTAAGGCTTCAAGGATGATTACTTCAGATTAGATAATACACAAACACACACACACACAACAAATGCTATGGTAATGAAAGAACAAAAAGGCTTCAGGCTTCCCATGCCATTGGAAGGCAGACCCGAAGGACCTCAGCACCTTACAGTGGGGTGTCTGATGCCTGGTTAAAGGTACAATATGTACGATTGATTTCATTCAAACAGCTCTAAATGGCTATAATAAAGTGGCATAGATCAGAATATGAGATACTATGAATATTAAATGATGAGGTCAAACTCCAGTTTGGCCTCTGTGGCCACTGATGAAATTCCATTGGTCGGCTTGCATTTTGTGGGATTTCTGGTCTGCACGTTTCCTGAGAACCCCACAACAAAAATGGAGGATGTTACGGAGCTATAGCGAGATTTGTACCAGTTATCAGCAGACTGAGAGGAAACTATCTGCTAAGAAAATTTAATTGGCCAGCCAAAAGGGAGTTGGATGAATGTTGTGGAAAGACCAGGAGACATTACACCTCCGGTATACAAGATGGCGTATTGAATACACAGCGGTACAAATCACCTCAAGATAAAAACATAATATTAAATATCAGTAAGTTAGACTAAATATTAGCATTTCATATATTTGAGGGTAATAACATTCAATCTGGATAATAACACAAAACCAATTATAAGGCTAGAGAAATGTATCAACAAATATTACAACAACATGCAACACCCAAACATGACGGAAGATAAACGAGGAGAATCAATCTCCAAGAGAAAACGTGACTCCTCGACTGATACAGATGATTTAGGCTTTTCACCACTGGGACTGGTAAGTGTGGAAAGCGACCTGTTGAAGTCGATAAATGACAAACTGGGCATACTAGATTTGGTCAGTAATGATGTAAAAGAGTTGAAGGCGAGTCTTGAAATGAGTGACGGAAAAGCTGCGATAATGGAGAACGATACAAAAAAACTAAAAGGGACAGTCACTAGGATGGAAACGGATGTTAAGGAACTTAAAAAGGAGAACAACTTTCTGAGTGAAGCCTTACTAGACATACAAACTAGATCGATGAGAGAAAATCTAGTACTTACGGGTATCCAGGAAAAAGAAGGAGAGGTTACAGAAAAAATTGTGAAGGACTTCTTTTTACAACACTTCAAATCCCACTTGAGGCTGTCGACAAAATCCAACTCTAATGTGTACACCGTTTCGGACAAAGAGGACAGATATATGAGCGTCCAATTATTGCCAAATTTGCATTTTTTAAGGATAAAGTAATGGTTAAAAGCCTAGGTAAAAGACTTTGCTGGCACGAAAATAGGCATGAATGATTAGTTCCCGAGGGAGATTGCAGAATGGCGCAAAGTTCTGTACCCAATCTTCAAGGAAAATAGATTAAAAGGGAAGCGTGTTGCTCTCATTGTCGATAAACTGTATATTAACAACCAAATGTTCTGCGACACAAAGACTACTCCATGGCTATTCTGAAAGTTCTAATAGAGGAGTCGAATAATGGAACACCCAATACTAGCCATGGTAGGGATTGTAATATTAAAGCACATTTATAGTATTTTACAAAGGGATAAGACGGTATTACAAGAAAAGATAACAAGCAAAATAATACATCTTCAAATACAACTAAATTAGAACACAAGTACTCAATCAACATAGTGGAGATAAAAACATAGCAAACAGAAGACATAGAAGGCACAGTATGTGGGTATGTGTGGATGAATTGTGATGGAAGGTGTGGTGTGCGTTTTTGTGTTTGAAAAAGTGTGGCGTTAAGTGAGTGAGAAAGGAAATGGTTGCATATCCCAGAACCAACGTGTGTCTGTGAGCAGGGGTTGTGAGAGAGAGCTTTTAAATATGTGCAGATGAGGGATATACATTTTAAAATATAGTATACATCTAATCTATTTTTTTATTGTCCTATCATGATGGAACGATCCCCAACCCTATATCCTAGACACCCACCTGAGCGATCCATACACCAAAGAGAAGTCCCCATCTGTTTTATGGACCTGCTGTGTGTTGCCTATATGCAGAAAAAACTGAAAATAAATGCGGTCAGAGACCTACTTGAGCAGCACCGCCCCCTCAAGATTCTGAGCCTGCCTGGCAGGGTTGGTCCTACAAAGCCAGAGCCCCCTGATGGGAGAGCATAATATACAAGGAAATTCTCAAAGCTGCTAATGAGAACCTTGACGACCTTGTACCTAACCGGTGGGGATTCCGTTGGGGTACCCCCACCCAGGTAGTGGCAGTGCTGGCAACACTGGCTGCACTAACCCATGGGGAGGGGGTCACACTCGGACAATCAGAGAGGGGGGCTTATTATTGTGGCCCAGGTGGCACAAAATAATCAAAGGTCTGACTGCACGGAGATGCTTGGGGAAAATGGTTACAGTGGGGGACCAGAGTGTTTGTGTCTCAGGTGAAGAGGGTGGATCTGATCTCCATCTCCTAGGACTTGACATAGATTAAATAGATTAATCAAATCTCACATTGTTGTCAATTTTTGGTCAATCTTGCATGCTTTCTCAAACAGCTGTAACTGTATATGCATTCGTAAATCAGGTCCTGTCTTGAGTTGGGCTCTGGGATGTAACAACCGTTGAGCATCTGATCTTATGGGTGATTGTGGAGGAAAGGGGTTGAGTGTGTTAGAGTATGTGTGTGTGTGTCCTGGCCTCTCAGGGGCCTAGGGATCCGGGGGGACGGAGGTGGTATGCCGATCACTGGGATGACGGCCCAACTTGGGATGGGGAGGGGCTTTAGCGGGGGAATGGGTGGAGAACAATTGGAGGGTTACTTAGTAGCAATGCAAATATCATGGTACAGCTATATGGACACTCAATCACTATGGTATTTTTTATTGGTAAATTTACAAACATACATAATGATAAATAGATTTGAAACTTGTATCTCATTATGGTATGTGGTGAAATACAGTGGGGGAAAAAAGTATTTAGTCAGCCACCAATTGTGCAAGTTCTCCCACTTAAAAAGATGAGCGAGGCCTGTACTTTTCATCATAGGTACACGTCAACTATGACAGACAAAATTAGAATAAAAAAAATCCAGAAGATCACATTGTAGGATTTTTAATGAATTTATTTGCAAATTATGGTGGAAAATAAGTATTTGGTCAATAACAAAAGTTTCTCAATACTTTGTTATATACCCTTTGTTGGCAATGACACAGGTCAAATGTTTTCTGTAACACTTCACAAGGTTTTCACACACTGTTGCTGGTATTTTGGCCCATTCCTCCATGCAGATCTCCTTTAGAGCAGTGATGTTTTGGGGCTGTCGCTGGGCAACACGGACTTTCAACTCCCTCCAAAGATTTTCTATGGGGTTGAGATCTGGAGACTGGCTAGGCCACTCCAGGACCTTGAAATGCTTCTTACGAAGCCACTCCTTCATTGCCCGGGCGGTGTGTTTGGGATCATTGTCATGCTGAAAGACCCAGCCACGTTTCATCTTCAATGCCCTTGCTGATGGAAGGAGGTTTTCACTCAAAATCTCACGATACATGGCCCCATTCATTCTTTCCTTTACACGGATCAGTCGTCCTGGTCCCTTTGCAGAAAAACAGCCCCAAAGCATGATGTTTACACCCCCATGCTTCACAGTAGGTATGGTGTTCTTTGGATGCAACTCAGCATTCTTTGTCCTCCAAACACGACGAGTTGAGTTTTTACCAAAAAGTTATATTTTGGTTTCATCTGACCATATGACATTCTCCCAATCCTCTTCTGGATCATCCCAATGCACTCTAGCAAACTTCAGACGGGCCTGGGCATGTACTGGCTTAAGCAGGGGGACACGTCTGGCACTGCAGGATTTGAGTCCCTGGCGGCGTAGTGTGTTACTGATGGTAGGCTTTGTTACTTTGGTCCCAGCTCTCTGCAGGTCATTCACTAGGTCCCCCCGTGTGGTTCTGGGATTTTTGCTCACCGTTCTTGTGATCATTTTGACCCCACGGGGTGGGATCTTGCGTGGAGCCCCAGATCGAGGGAGATTATCAGTGGTCTTGTATGTCTTCCATTTCCTAATAATTGCTCCCACAGTTGATTTCTTCAAACCAAGCTGCTTACCTATTGCAGATTCAGTCTTCCCAGCCTGGTGCAGGTCTACCATTTTGTTTCTGGTGTCCTTTGACAGCTCTTTGGTCTTGGCCATAGTGGAGTTTGGAGTGTGACTGTTTGAGGTTGTGGACAGGTGTCTTTTATACTGATAACAAGTTCAAACAGGTGCCATTAATACAGGTAACGAGTGGAGGACAGAGGAGCCTCTTAAAGAAGAAGTTACAGGTCTGTGAGAGCCAGAAATCTTGCTTGTTTGTAGGTAACCAAATACTTATTTTCCACCATAATTTGCAAATAAATTCATTAAAAATCCTACAATGTGATTTTCTGGAGAAAAAAAATCTAAATTTGTCTGTCATAGTTGACGTGTACCTATGATGAAAATTACAGGCCTCTCTCATCTTTTTAAGTGGGAGAACTTGCACAATTGGTTGCTGACTAAATACTTTTTTTCCCCACTGTATTGTAGTGAGATAATTTCTTTCTTTCGGGATATGAATACCAAGTATGACCACTTCACCATCGGACCATTTTATGGGTAAACTACATGGTAATGTAAAAGTTGTATTTTTTAGAGATCCAATACTTAATATGGTGCACTTATCATAATTTAGTTTTAATCCAGAAAGGTTCTAACAATTATCAAGATCCTCTATGAGGCTGTGCAGGGATATAAATTGCGGACTTAAAAGAAAACATAAATCATCAGTGTGCAATGACACCTATGTTTTTAAGCCCTGGATTTCTTGCTATTATTGTTTGATCTGATTTTAATAGCTAACATTTCGATAGTGAACAGTCTTGTTTTACTCCTCTTGACAATTTAATACTTTCTGAGAAGTAGCCATTATTTACTATTTTACACCTGGGGTTACATTTTACATTTTAGTCATTTTAGCTGACGCTCTTATCCAGAGCGACTTACAGTTAAGTGAGTGCATACATTTTCATACTGGCCCCCCGTGGGGTTACTATACATACCTGGGGCAAAGATTGCTAGAGACAGCCTAGCATGATGTGGTCTTGCAGTAGACTTATGCTCTACAGGGAGTAAAGAAAATAACTAAGTACTGCAATCATGTCCATCTATTCAAAGGCTTAACTTTACACTGGAAATAGCACAGTCAAAAATAGCCAATAGCCAACCCTTAAAAAACAAAGCCTTAAACTGGTAGGTCACATGACATGGTTTCCCCCTGTTGTTCAAACTGTCGGACAAACGGTTGTTCTGTTTGCCAACTTCACCAATAGCCTTTGTTTTTATAACAAATTCACTCTGAATGGTCCCACTCTTAAAACATTAACATAACTCTGTAACAAGCAGAAAATTGTGCCGTTTGCCTCTTTGAAATATGAATGGACTTGATTTAATCTCTGTTGCACGTAGGGAGCCCTGAAATGTCAGGCAATGTCAGCGTCTTATTGTGTCCTTTGTGTCCCGTAAATTAAAGAACAAAATTCTAGTGTGCCCGAGGGATCAAAATACAAATCAACACAAAGGTAGCTGGCACAAAAAGACACTCTTTGGAAAATGTAGATGAATTATGAGCAAGAGGGGCAGATCATCTCATTGTATACACTTTCTCTCTGCAATAAATCAAATTACCACCATGACAATAGCATTATTCCATTCTTTCGACAGGAGGAAGCTGCAAGAAAACAGCCACTGGAAATATATTTACATGGTCTTTAGTATAGTATTCCAGTAGTTAATTATGTCACGATTCAGACAGATGACCAGAGGACCACAATTGCGTCACACCAGAAAGTTTATTAAACTTAAGGGAAAAGGGAAGTAGGGAGTGAATGAAGGCTCCAGGGGTAACAGGGATCCCGTCCAATGCGCTGGGTCTGTGCCCCCCCCAGTGGCAGCGATGCGTCCTATGAAGCCGGTGGTGGGTGGTCCAGAAGTCCTGGGGGGGGGGAGACACAGACACAACAGGGCGGAATGAAACCAGGCAGCAGTACAGTTCAAGGGAAATCCAAAATACGTAGTAGCAAGGCAGAAGGCTGGTCAGAGTTACCGGGATTGAAGAGTAGTCAGGAGTCGTAATGGCAGAAGCAGGTCTGGATCTCCTGAGGCAGAAGAGTATCCAAAAAACAGGCAGGTCCGGGGTCACAAAACCAGGGTGAGCCAGAAGCGCGAGCAAACAGGTTCCGGGTGTGAGCTTTGCAGACGATCTGACACCGGAGAGCTGAAAGACAGGGCCTTAAATACTGGGAGAGGTAGTGGGTAATGCAGCGCAGCTGGCAGAGTAATTAGAGCCGAGCAGAGCAGGGACAGGTGGAGCTAGTTAGGCTGAGTAGAGAGAGGGAGGTGAGCAGAGTGGAAGATAGTGGAAACAAATTAAGGTGGTAACCCGGTGGAGTGAGAGGGCTCATGAC
Organism: Coregonus clupeaformis; assembly: GCF_020615455.1. Lineage (NCBI taxonomy): Eukaryota > Metazoa > Chordata > Actinopteri > Salmoniformes > Salmonidae > Coregonus > Coregonus clupeaformis. Next base: position 578,068 of record NW_025533587.1, read on the forward strand.
AGAACCCCCCCCCCCAAGGGACGGCCCCAGAAGTCCCAAGAGCAACACCACGCCGGGCGGGAGGAGGGGAGCCGGAGGAGGGCTAGAACTCCTCCGAACGGTCCGAGTGAACGTCCTCATCCTCGGAGGAAGCCGGAGGGCCGTGGTCGGGAGATGGGACAGGTCCCGAGACAAGATCAGGCACAGGACAGGAAGCCAATGAACCGAGGTGCCAGCTTCTGCGACTCCACCCTGAGTGGCAGGTTCTTCGATGACAACCACACCCTTTGACCAACCTGGTAGGTGGGAGCAGGAATTCTCCGACGGTTGGCCCCGGTAGTGTAGCTGGCAACGGACCTGAGGAGTGTGGCTCGGGCTTGTGACCAGGTGCGGCGACGTCGACGGGCAAAAGCAAGTGCAGATGGGCAAGTAACCTCCTCCTCCTGGCTGGCAAATAGAGGAGGCTGGTATCCATAAACACATTGGAAAGGGGACATACCGATGGCAGAGCAGGTCAGAGAATTGTGTGCGTACTCCACCCATGTCAATTGCTGCGACCAGGAGTGGGGGGTTGCGTGAAGTCATGCATCGCAGTGCCTTCTCGAGCTCCTGATTAGCCCGCTCTGACTGCCCATTGGATTGGGGATGGAATCCGGAAGTCAGACTGACTGTGGCTCCCAGCAGGTGACAGAACTCCTTCCAAAAAGCGGAGGAGAATTGTGGACCACGGTCAGAAACAACATCCCTTGGCAGTCCGTGGATCCGGAAGACGTGTTCCAGGACCACCTGGGCGGTCTCCTTGGCGGTTGGGAGCTTGGGGAGGGGAATGAAGTGTGCCATCTTGCTGAAACGGTCAACGATGGTGAGAATGACGGTCATGCCACTTGAAGGGGGGCAGCCCCGTGACAAAGTCAAGGGCGATGTGAGACCAGGGACGTCTGGGCACAGGCAGGGGCTGCAGCAATCCGGCTGGGGGGCTGGCAGGACGACTTGTGTTGGTTGCAGATGGGGCAGGCTTGGACGAATTCCCGTACATCCTTCCTCAGAGAGGGCCACCAGAACCTCTGGGCGAGCAGGTTGTAAGTGCGGGTGGAGCCAGGGTGACAAGCTAGGCGGGAGTCATGTCCCCACTGAATGACCTGGGACCTCAGGTCTTCGGGGACAAAAAGGCGGTCAGCTGGGCAAGTGCTGGGACCTGGCTGGTTACGGAGAGCCTCCAGCACCTGTTCCTCAACAGCCCAGGTCAGAGCTGCAACGATGCAGGGACTTGGCAGAATCGACACAGGGTCCTTGGAGGGGGTGTCATCCTTCTGGAATTGACGGGAGAGGGCGTCTGGCTTGGTGTTGCGTGATCCAGGCCGGTATGACAGAGTGAAATTAAACCTGGTGAAGAACAGGGCCCAGCGGGACTGCCTGGAGTTCAACCGTTTGGCCGTGCGGATGTACTCCAAGTTCTTATGATCGGTCCAAACGAGAAATGGAATGGTGGACCCCTCCAGCCAGTGACGCCACTCCTCCAAGGCAAGCTTCACAGCCAGCAGCTCACGGTTCCCTATGTCGTAATTGCACTCAGAGGGGGACAACCGACGTGAGAAAAAGGCACAGGGATGGAGCTTCCTATCCTCCGCAGCCCACTGAGAAATCACAGCACCAACTCCCACATCCGAGGCGTCCACCTCCACAATGAATTGCCGGTCCACATCAGGCATCTGGAGGATGGGAGCGGAGGTGAACCTCACCTTGAGGGTACTGAAGGCTTTGTCGGCTGCTGGGGTCCAGGTGAAGGGTTGCTTGGTGCTGGTTAGAGCAGTGAGAGGGGCAGCAACGGTACTGTAGTTCCGGATAAACTTCCTATAGAAGTTAGCAAACCCCAGAAACTGTTGCAGCTTCTTTCTGTTCTCCGGAACTGGCCATGAAGTGACTGCTGATACTTTGGCAGGATCCATTTGGATACTTCCTTCTGCCACTATGTACCCCAGGAAGGCCACTGTCTTGACGTGAAACTCACATTTCTCTGCCTTGGCGTAGAGGGAATTCTCCAGAAGACGATGAAGGACTTGCTGGACATGGCGGGTGTGTTCAGACAGGTTTCTGGAGTAAATTAAGATGTCATCCAGGTAAACGAAGACAAACTTGTTTAACATGTCCCGCAGTACATCATTCACTAGAGCCTGGAACACAGCAGGAGCATTGGTGAGGCCAAAAGGCATAACCAGATACTCGTAGTGGCCTGTTGGTGTATTGAATGCGGTTTTCCATTCATCTCCCTCCCGGATCCGCACTAGGTGGTAAGCGTTTCTGAGATCCAACTTGGTAAAAACAGTGGCTCCCTGGAGCAACTCAAAAGCAGAGGTGAGCAGAGGCAGAGGGTAACGGTTCTTCACTGTGATGTCGTTGAGTCCCCTGTAGTCGATGCAGGGGCGAAGAGATCCGTCCTTCTTCCCCACAAAGAAGAAGCCAGCACCAGCAGGAGATGAAGATGAACGGATTAATCCTGCGGACAGAGAGCCATTGATGTAATCCTCCATGGACTTTCTTTCAGGAGCAGACAACGAATAAAGACGACCCCTTGGAGGAGCTGTTCCAGGGAGGAGGTCGATGGCACAGTCGTACGGTCGGTGAGGGGGCAGAGATGTGGCTCTTGCTTTGTTAAACACCTCTCTGAGACCATGGTAGCATTCTGGGACATTGGAGAGGTCAGGAGCGGAGTTAGTAGGTACTGGCCGAGGGGGTAGTGCGGCAGCAAGCAGGCAGGTTCGGTGGCAGTCCTCTCCCCACTCCCTGATCACCCCGGTCACCCAGTCGAGCTGAGGGTTGTGCCGGGCGGAGCCATGGGTAACCCAGGATGAGGGGTTGGCCTGGAGAGGGGAGCAGGTGAAACTGGATAGTTTCTTGATGGTTTCCGGACAGACCCATCGAGACCGGGGCCGTGACATGAGTGACCGATCCGAGTAAGTGTCCGTCCAGTGCCCGGGCAGGAATAGGAGGTGTCAAACGGAGGTTCTCCAGTCCCAGTTGGCGTGCCAGCTTGATGTCCATTATGTTGGCTTCGGCGCCAGAATCCACCAGAGCAGCCAGGGTGTGAGTTGAGTCAGAGAGGCGGAGGTGAACTTGCAGCAGGGGTTTGCGGTCGGAGGACTGGATGGTCATTGAACTCAACCGGACTCCCCCTACGCCCGGTGAGCTTCGGCCCTTTAAAGGGCAGGTTACCACACGATGTCCATCACCTCCACAATAGAGGCAGAGGTTTGAGGTGAAGCGGCGCTGGCGCTCTGCAGGAGTGAGGGAGGCTCGCCCAATCTCCATAGGCTCAGACTGATCAAGCTGACCTGGGTGAGTGGCAGTAGATGACAGGAGCCCAGTCGGATCTCTCCGAATGCCGGTAGTAGGTGGACCTTGGCGCCCCTCTCACGACGACGGGTCTGTATCCTTCTGTCGATCCTGACAGTCAGTGCGATGGCTTCATCAAGAGTGGAAGGCAGTTCATGGGAGACCAACTCGTCCTTGATATAGTCAGCCAAACTATGGAAGAACGCGTCCACCAACGATGGTGTGTTCCAAGAACTTCGTCTAGCCAGGGTTCGGAAGTCGATGGAATGGTCTGCGACTGTACGTCTGCCTTGTCGAATACTGAACAGTTCACGAGACGCTCTGCGGTGGGTGAATCCAGGTCAAACACCTTCAGCATCTCCTCAGCAAACAGGTCGAAGGTTGCACATGCGGGGGGTTTGACGTTCGAACTCTGCTGTTCCCCAGAGTCGAGCTCGGCCCGTCAGGTGAGTGATGGCATACCCAACTTTAGCCCCCTCCGTGGCGAAGGTCCTTGGCTGCAAGGAGAACTGAAGTCGGCAGCTAGTCAGGAATGGCCGGACCTGGGTTGAATCGCCGTTGAACCGCTCAGGGTTTCCAATCTTGGGTTCCGGAGCAGCGGCTGCAATGACCGGGGCAGGTAACTCGGGGGCTGGGCTGGTGGGCAGACTGGCTGGGGTAAGGTTGGTGAGGAGTTGAATGATCAGGGCGAGTTGTTGTTGCTGCTGCTGGAACTGCTGCTCATGCTCATCGGTTTCCATGTCGGGGAAAGTGTGCGCTGAGTCCATAATGGTCAGATCGTACTGTCACGATTCAGACAGACGACCAGAGGACCACAATTACGTCACACCAGAAAGTTTATTAAACTTAAGGGAAAAGGGAAGTAGGGAGTGAATGAAGGCTCCAGGGGTAACAGGGATCCCGTCCAATGCGCTGGGTCTGTGCCCCCCAGTGGCAGCGATGCGTCCTATGAAGCCGGTGGTGGGTGGTCCAGAAGTCCTGGGGGGAGACACAGACACAACAGGGCGGAATGAAACCAGGCAGCAGTACAGTTCAAGGGAAATCCAAAATACGTAGTAGCAAGGCAGAAGGCTGGTCAGAGTTACCGGGATTGAAGAGTAGTCAGGAGTCGTAATGGCAGAAGCAGGTCTGGATCTCCTGAGGCAGAAGAGTATCCAAAAAACAGGCAGGTCCGGGGTCACAAAACCAGGGTGAGCCAGAAGCGCGAGCAAACAGGTTCCGGGTGTGAGCTTTGCAGACGATCTGACACCGGAGAGCTGAAAGACAGGGCCTTAAATACTGGGAGAGGTAGTGGGTAATGCAGCGCAGCTGGCAGAGTAATTAGAGCCGAGCAGAGCAGGGACAGGTGGAGCTAGTTAGGCTGAGTAGAGAGAGGGAGGTGAGCAGAGTGGAAGATAGTGGAAACAAATTAAGGTGGTAACCCGGTGGAGTGAGAGGGCTCATGACAAATTAAGGGGCATTGTGCTCCTCTCCTCCGTTCATTCACTTGCCACTATCCCAGAATGTGGAAACAATTGGGAGAATGCCTCTTCTAAAATTGGGGTTATAATGGAAGCAGAGTATTTCCCGAACCAAGGTCCAAGAGTTGGACCTGAATGGGCAGTCATTAAAAAATGTCCTCTGAATGCTGCAAGGTGAAAATAGCCTACACAGTAGTAAAGCAGAACAGAAGGCCCTTCCTTTAAAACCTAATTTCCATTTTAAGAACCATGAATAAACATAACCCCACAGTCAGGTCGACTAGAATGCAATTCACCGGAGGGGTATCCTACAAAGCAGGTTTGAGGAGTAGGCGGGGTAACTTTGGTCAATTCTGAGTTCAACTCGGGATAACCGGTCATACGAAAGTGTCTCACCTTTTAGCCAGGTACATTTCTATGTCAACGAATCCTTCAGAACTAACTCAGGGCTAACTCCACTTACCCTGAAGGAAATGACTGAGCCGCTAGTAGAGGACCAATTAAATCAGATTCCCTCCCTCTTGTAAAGATTGTGTCACCATCCCTTTCATTTGAGGAAGACGACTGATTAAATATTTTATTAATCAAATGTTGTTGTTTTTTCAAACATTTTAATGTTAAAATATATCAGATTACACATTTAGTAATGACAGAATGCATTTTAAACTTCACACAACGTAACACTTTTGTATGACTTAATAAAAAAAGGTGTTTGTGCATTGAAAAGCACACCAAAGACAGCATTAACGATAAGTAGTAAAGTAAAGACGGCACTTCTAAAAGCCTACTTCACACCATAGCCTGCTGATTTTGCAAGGTAACTTTTCTTTCATTTTGATTTCGGCACATATAAAAATGTGTCACTGACTCGCCCATTGATTGATGTTTCAGCATTGTCTCAATGAAGAGTTCAGCATTCAACTAGCCATGTGCGACATGCACATGCAGTTACAAGCCTGCCTGCTATAGTTAGCGGCAGGTGGACGAGCAATATCCACCGTCGTTTACGGATTAAGCCTGAGCTGGAATGTGAAGTTAACTGAAGCTGGATACCTCTCAGCAGTGTGTTGTTGTGGATTTAATTTTGCAGCTTGCAGGTCACCGACAGGTGGAATGACGATTGATTTAAAAAAATCTAGATTCCAAAGGTATCGTGTCATGTCTGAGTTTTCCCTCCATTTCTCTTCACATGCATAGACAAACTAACTGTTTGCTACAAACATTGGTTGCTAAGCTATCAATGGTCCCATCAAACATTGCCGTTTGTTCTTTACAATACACAGTCTTATAATCTATAATGTGGCTAATTTATCAATGTTTATAAATATTTTGTTTCTTAGGCTATTGTTAATCTGTCTCTATTTACCAGCGCTGTATGTGAACTGGCTGCATGCTAGGTGAGCACGCGCCGTTGACGTATGGGTAGCTGCAGCCCAATATGGCGACCGGTGTATGAGCGAGTGGGTGTGTTGAAAGTAGTGGGTGTATGGAAAATGAATCAGCTAATTGGGCAGATTTGTTGCCACTCAAGACTGTTTTGCGTGGCTGATTGGGCTGCACGACAAATCGACGGTCCATTATAAATCGCAATCTGTGTCAGGTGTACATGATTTGAAAGTTTGTTCTATTGCCAACACAACTAGCTAAGTTATAAAATACGATCTTACAGAGAAACAGATCGTAATTTTGGTGCTCATAGAAAGGAGTCATGAGTGCATTCAGGTGCGTGTGCCACGGCAAATGTTCTTCACAATAAACAAACATAGGCTCATTCTGTTCAAAATAACTCAGGGTATGATGCCATGTCATCTTGTTACTGTACATCAAACATAGTGATCATAAACGTTGACACTGTATATGACATCAGTTTTATGATATGGAATTGTAAAGTGCACATTCGGACACACGGGTGTTTGGTTTGCTTGTATGACATCGAAGCTGTATTTATTATAATCCTCAACGTTTCATCTTTCAAAATACATTGAGTCCTCTTAATTTACACCATTTCCCTCACTCAGACAACAAAACGTTTGCAAACATTGCCCAATTACTGGGAGGGATGGGGGCAACTTCTTGTTGAGCGCAATGCTCAAGTTCAGAATAGCTGTAAGTCAAAACCCATACAGCGCTGTGAAGCGCAGAGCCAGCGCTCTGACGTCATGTAAAGCATATTACTGTACAGCCACTATGTTCCAATTTATTAGTGCCCAAATCTGCCATTCTAAACCCATATATGGTGTAAAGGGTTAATAGACCCAAAAAAAAGAGCGTTCCAAACCTCTCTTAGAATAACAGCTAGTTTTCAGTTTTCCCGTCCCCACTCAGACCAAAAATCTTGCTTGAGAAATTGGTCTTTGCTAAGAAGCAAAACATTTTTACTATTTTATAAAATTATTATTATGTTTATTATTATTATTTTATTATTACTTTCTAACCCTGCCACCCCTCCCTTAATTGGAGTAAACTAGTGAACAACAATGCTTAGGCCTCTACTTCCAGCTTATACATACTATATACATTTTATGGACACTATTTTGTTTGTTTTTACTCCTGTCCTTCCTCTACCCTCAACCTCTCCCATCTATTTCTGATGTCCTTCCGGTTTCATTTATATTTGCCATATCTTTCAAACTGTGCTCTTTCAAAAAAAGTTCTTAACCTATAACCTATATATGTTTTACGGACACAGTATGTTTTACATTAGTTATGTTGTTGTTATTAGTTGTTATTAGTCCCAACCTTCAGCTCCATTCAACCCCTCCCATCTATCTCTTAACACCATCCATATTGGATTTCTATTTGCCATATATTTTTCAACTGTGCTGTGATGTTTCACAAAAGTTCTGAACCTTTCTATTCTCATTGTTTCTACAGATTGTAAATTGAAAATAAACATTTTTGCTAAAAGTATTATTATATTGATCGATTGACTATGACTTTTCAGATCACCCATTAGTGCTATCTGCAGGGTTAGCTCCAGGTAAATATTGCAATTCTTCAGTCATTCCTGGACCTGTGACCAAAAACTAGCTACATATGGACAGCACCAAAATAAATGATCTAATGATTCTGTCTCTTCGTAGCAAAATCTGCAGAGCTGGGAAGGTTGTATCCCCCATATAAATAACATTCTATTGGTTGCAAGAATTTTGTATAACAATTTAAATTAAAAAATTATATGTTTTGAATCCGGCTTAGTTTTGCGTATCAGTTCATAAACAATGTGCCATGGAATCGGTACGTCAAAAATCTCGTCCCAACTATTTTGTAATCTATATGGCACAGCTGTCCATTTTCTGGTCCTGAAATGAAACTGGTATGCTTTTTTATTTATCACAATTTTCTTTAACCAATAATGGTCTTTAATGCAAGGCCGACAGACAAATTCCTTACATTTTCCCCTTTTCACTTCCTCGTAATGCTGCAATTAGTTGGTTATAATTTTGGGTAGAGCAGACATTTCCATATGTTTTGTTAGCTTCATGTCCGACATAACTCCACCAGTCCTACCTATGATATAATTTACAAAGATTGTACTTTTTTTTTTTTTTTTTTTTTAATCAATTTGTATATTTGAGTTTAACCACAATATTTTTTGAATTATTTGTTCTGTCGTTTCTGGTGGATGAAATTGAAATAGCATACAACTTTCTATGGCTTGTTTTAGAAATAGTGATATTTGGGAGATTATTTCCTTTTCAAATAACTGAAAGTGAGAGGTTGTAATCTGAATAAAGGGAAAAGGGCCATTCATGAACATAGGGTGAGACATTGATACTAATTTGCTAGAGAACCAGTTCGGATTTAAGTATAACTTTTGTATGACTGAAGCCTTTAGTGAGAGGTCTAATGCTTTAATATTTAATCATTTCTGCCCTTCGAATTCATATTCATTATATAAATAGGCCTGTTTAATTTTGTCTGGCTTGCCGTTCCAAATTAAATGGAAGCTATTTTTGTTTATTTTTTACTATTTGAATTTAAAACAATCACAGTAAGGTACTTAATAGGACATTCACACAGCTAGACCACTCAACTATGGACCCCATCCTCCAGTGGTCTTTCCCTGTGTTAGTGTGTCCGTGACAGAAAAACCTACCACTATACACTTTCACTAGTCCACTCCCTGTCTGCTGTGTGATTGTGCCTGTGTTGAGCGTGGCAATAAATGTATGTTCTGTACACCGGTCTCCTACTGGTCATTTCCGTCCTCTCACCGGGACGCTGGGACAGTGTCCTAAATTCTAAACCGGCACCTCTTTCGAGACCACCACCAGTTGGTGGCACTCTTTTTCATGGTCCTTTGAGCCAGATAGGTGCAATTGTCTTGGACTATAACCAGTAGCGATAGGTTGTAGTTCATGCCTAATGCCATGCCCAAGATCAGGCACACACGCCGGCGAGAAGGGAAGGACTGGGAAGTCCAGCACATCGAGGCCATGGAGAAGCCCCCCATGAGGATTCTGTCCCCCTACTGCAACATTTTCACCATCAGGGAACGGAGCAACTCAGGTGTCAATAGAAGGAATACACGGCACTATGGAGGCACAAAGGCCCTGCAGCAGCGGTCCTGAGTCCTCCTCCTGTCCAGCACTCACCAACTCCCCAACCTCCGCCTGGCTACTTGCAGCACCCCAATGCCTGGCCTTCATCTCACCTCCCTAAGTACCACAGGATCGACCAGCCGTTTCCTGTATACCAGGTGGTGCAGCAGCCTTAAACGGCCTGGGTGCCACGGCCGCCGGTCCAGCCGCCACTCACTCATGTGGAGTGGACACGGGTGCCCCTGGAGGTGCTCCAGCCATTTCCCCTCACCAGCTCCTTGGCTCATCAGATATCCACCGGACCCCAGCTTGTCCAGCCATCAATGCAGCCTCCAGCATGCCAGTCTGCCCAGCAGCTGCCAGAGTTGAAGCCTGTCACCCACACCGATGCCACAGCGGGCATCCCTTTAAAAGCCCAGTTCGGCACTGAAACCAACCCGGCCTCCACGGCTCTCATCGCCATTCCACGAGCCAGCCGAGCAGTGGCCAGAGCTGCACCTAACAACGTCGTCCAAAGTGCTCCAGCTAGCCAACCCGACAACAGCAGTGTAGCCAGACCAGCGACTGTGAGTGCTCGAGCCTGCCCTGCAACGGCTACCAAGGCCCAAGTCATTCCAGCAGCCGGCCGAGCTCCACTCCGCACCCCAACCGATGCCAACAAGAGCAGCACCTGAGCCAGTCGAGCCATTGCCAGAGCTCCAACATGCTCAGCCGGCAGACTCTCATTCAGCCCTGCAGCCAAAGGTGCCTGAGATGGCACCCCAAACGACATAGCCGGTGTCTCTCCTGGACCAGCTATCACCGGACTGAACTCCGGTCCTGGTCCCTACTACACCTGCTGCTATCCTGACCTGGATAGAACTCCATCTGCTGACTCAGCGCCAGTCCCTGGTCCGCTGCCTTCACCGGCCCCCGAGGACACATCAATGCCCACAACTAGCACTGAGTCTGATGTCCAGTCCTTCCCCTGCGACACCGCCTGATCCAGCGACAGCCCTGCATCCACCGCCCGGACCAGATCTGGGCCTGCCTCCAGACCTGGATTTACATCCAGCGCCTGTAGGAGAGCCATCACTCTCTCCCTGTTCAGGCCAAGGATGCCTGGCCCGATTTGTAAAATAAATAAATAAATAATTGCAACTGTAGATAGCTTGTTCTCCATCTTCTTTTTAAATCGTTAGCCAACATGTTTTCAGCACTTTTATTTCCCTGACTGATCAAAACTCTTTGTTGTCTCTCTGCAGTAGACATATAGTGAGCAATACGTTTGTAACATCAAATCATAATAAAATCATACAATAAATTCAGTATAAAATTGTGAGAATCGTAATACATATCGTACCGGCACCTAAGTATCGTGATAATATCGCATTGTGAGGTCCCTTGCAATTCCCAGCCCTTATCTTTACTCCACATTTATTTGCATTACATTTTTCCTATGGTCTTGTTCGACAGGCTTGCTCTGTAAATATGCTAATGGTGAGTGAGTCAACGCCAGTCCTGCACAAGAATAAGCCTTTGATAATAAACAGGCCTGCCCTCTGACACCATCCCTCCACAGTGCCACACACACACACACACACACACACACACACACACACACACACACACACACACACACACACACACACACACATACACACACACACACACACACACACACACACAGTTAATGACATTTACCAGCACTGACTGATCTAATACGATTCTTCTTCAAATCGTTCCCTTTAATTAAGCCGTTTACACCCATTAATATCTAATCAGTTCTATGTCTTTAGTTTACAGAGTTGAATGGACTCCCTGAAAGAGGGCGTCGGGTGTACCTTTGGTCTATGAATATTATATACAGTGGGGAAAAAAAGTATTTAGTCAGCCACCAATTGTGCAAGTTCACCCACTTAAAAAGACGAGAGAGGCCTGTAATTTTCATCATAGGTACACGTCAGCTATGACAAACAAATTGAGAAAGAAAAATCCAGAAAATCACATTGTAGGATTTTTAATGAATTTATTTGCAAATTATGGTGGCTCTCACAGACCTGTAACTTCTTCTTTAAGAGGCTCCTCTGTCCTCCACTCGTTACCTGTATTAATGGCACCTGTTTGAACTTGTTATCAGTATAAAAGACACCTGTCCACAACCTCAAACAGTCACACTCCAAACTCCACTATGGCCAAGACCAAAGAGCTGTCAAAGAACACCAGAAACAAAATTGTAGACCTGCACCAGGCTGGGAAGACTGAATCTGCAATAGGTAAGCAGCTTGGTTTGAAGAAATCAACTGTGGGAGCAATTATTAGGAAATGGAAGACATACAAGACCACTGATAATCTCCCTCGATCTGGGGCTCCACGCAAGATCTCACCCCGTGGGGTCAAAATGATCACAAGAACGGTGAGCAAAAATCCCAGAACCACAGGGGGACCTAGTGAATGACCTGCAGAGAGCTGGGACCAAAGTAACAAAGCCTACCATCAGTAACACACTACGCCGCCAGGGACTCAAATCCTGCAGTGAAGATGTGTCCCCCTGCTTAAGCCAGTACATGTCCAGGCCCGTCTGAAGTTTGCTAGAGTGCATTTGGATGATCCAGAAGAGGATTGGGAGAATGTCATATGGTCAGATGAAACCAAAATAGAACTTTTGGTAAAAACTCAACTCGTTGTGTTTGGAGGACAAAGAATGCTGAGTTGCATCCAAAGAACACCATACCTACTGTGAAGCATGGGGGTGGAAACATCATGCTTTGGGGCTGTTTTTCTGCAAAGGGACCAGGACGACTGATCCGTGTAAAGGAAAGAATGAATCGGGTCATGTATCGTGAGATTTTGAGTGAAAACCTCCTTCCATCAGCAAGGGCATTGAAGATGAAACGTGGCTGGGTCTTTCAGCATGACAATGATCCCAAACACACCGCCCGGGCAACTGAAGGAGTGGCTTCGAAGAAGCATTTCAAGGTCCTGGAGTGGCCTAGCCAGTCTCCAGATCTCAACCCCATAGAAAATCTTTGGAGGGAGTTGAAAGTCTGTGTTGCCCAGCGACAGCCCTAAAACATCACTGCTCTAGAGGAGATCTGCATGGAGAAATGGGCCAAAATACCAGCAACAGTGTGTGAAAACCTTGTGAAGACTTACAGAAAACGTTTGACCTGTGTCATTGCCAACAAAGGGTATATAACAAAGTATTGAGAAACTTTTGTTATTGACCAAATACTTATTTTCCACCACAATCTGCAAATAAATTCATAAAAAATCCTACAATGTGATTTTCTGGATTTTTTTCCCACATTTTGTCTGTCATAGTTGACGTGTACCTATGATGAAAATTACAGGCCTCTCTCATCTTTTTAAGTGGGAGAACTTGCACAATTGGTGGCTGACTAAATACTTTTTTCCCCACTGTATCTATATCTAGTGCCACCTCTGCCTATACGCAGACTATGCACTGTGCGTAGGGCCCCGCGGCCGCCAGGGGGCCCCCAACCCAAAAAGAAAAGGAACTCAGTCGGGGTCTCTAGTTACTGTTGGGAGTTAGAATACACAAGGTTCCAATTTCGAAATGTGGTAGTGCATCAGCAGTTTTCCTCTCGTTATGCCAGTCGATGACAGTCACTCAATGTCAGCTAACATTTTATAGATTGTTAGGTAAATTAGTCTAAAAGGCTAGAGGCGGCTCTGTCTATATCACCACCTCCCGAGTGGCGCAGTGGTCTAAGGCCACTAGAGATCCTGGTTTCGAATCCAGGCTCTGTCGTAGCCGGCTGCGACCGGGAGGCCCATGGGGCGGCGCACAATTGGTCCAGGGTAGGGGAGGGAATGGCCGGTAGGGATGTAGCTCAGTTGGTAGAGCATGGCGTTTGCAACGCCAGGGTTGTGGGTTCGATTCCCACGGGGGGCCCGTATGAAAAATGTATGCACTCACTAACTGTAAGTCGCTCTGGATAAGAGTGTCTGCTAAATGACGTAAATGTAAAATATCACCTGGTAGGATCATGAACTCAGACTGTGAAAGAGAGGCTTTGGATTGTTTCTGTGTGGGAGGTCGTTATCTGAAAACACCACCCTCTCTCTTGTTAGTGGCATTCCTTGTCCATCTCTTGTTGATATATGACTAATCGTTGGTGAGATTAAAAAGTATATTATGAAGATAATGTTTTAAACTTTGTTTAACTGTATTAATGTTAATTTCTCCAGGCTTAAAATCAGCTACACTGCTCCATAGTTTCTACTTATTAATGAGTGTAGTCAATGTCAATGACCATTCACATTTCAAAAGCTGGGAATATGCAGCTTCCTTATGCAGTGGCCGAAGTTATGCAAATGAGGGCTCTGACCTCGTAAGATTCAGGGCAGACGGAGGAGGAGGGAGAGAGGAAGGAGGGATAGTAAAACTACTAAGCTTGCATCTTTAAGTGTCCGTAATAGTGTCACCTCCAGAGGACTGCCTAGCCTTGACAAAGACTAAGCTGTTTCTCCATTCTGAGATGTTCCTCCTTTCAGCCCTGCCACATGCTAGACAAGCTAGACTCAGCGATTTTATTCTGAATTTTCTACAGCCTATTTTAATGAGTGTGACTTATTTTGGTTAGTTCATTCATTATCAAGCTAACTATAGAAGGGAGAGCAACATCAATTGATCACCTTTGTAAGTTGTAAGTTTTGGTTTATCAGACCAAACAGAACATCTAACATATATTGTGTCATACCCAAATCTATTTTACTGGAGTAAAAAGTTCCCATGTGAAAATAAGTGAGTATAAAGAAACAGTGAAGTCATAAACACGTTTTTTTCAGTGAAGATCATACAGTACAGTATATTACTTATCTATTGGTTCTGTGAATGAGAAAGGGAAAGGGAGGCAAATTATTGGGAAAAGCACTTAGCCTACGTTATCCTAGCTACTGCCTCAATGCTATTGTGTAGCTGACTGTGATTCACTGTGGAGATATGGAAGTTACGTATATTGTGGAAGGGGTGACCCAACTCTATCAGCTCAAATATTAGATGTTGTTACATTTGTGCCAGGAAAGTTGCCTTGACCTGTGTCATATGTTTTGAATTGCTTGTTTGTTGTCTAGTTACGTATAGGTTATATTTCATTAAGAGACTAGGGATTCCCAACATGATTGTCAAAAAACATTAGTAACTAGTAACTTCATTATAATTCACAAATATGCTACAAGAGGTAATAATACAATATTTGCTACACCATTCTGTTGTAGACATCAGTGATAAAGTACAGTGAGCTAGCCATTGGCTTTGCTGCTGTAAATGGCTAGAACCCAATAGCTATGGCCCTAACAAAGTCTCCTACAAACAGAATGACGAGGTCATCAGTTCTGAGCGGCTGATTGAGAGCCTGTACGCAGGGAGAGAGAGACCAGTGAAGAGAGTCGCTATGAGGTCAGTGAGAAGCATGCGGCATTAGAGGCATCTCGCTAAACGCTAATTAGCTCCCCTTCATTACTATCTCTCCTTGGCAGGTCCCGCTGGTACTCTCCATTCATACATCATTAATGGCTGCATGCTCTGACCCCGCCCCTCTCTCCCTCTCCCTGTCTTTCTCTCTACGGTAATTACAGTGATGGACAGCTTCTGTGTGGAGAGAGAAGGGGGAGAAAGAGAGAGAGTCCAAGTGTGAAGAGGGAGATAAAGAAACATAGTGTGAACGAGAGAGAGAGAGAGAGAGAGAGAGAGAGAGAGAGAGAGAGAGAGAGAGAGAGAGAGAGAGAGAGAGAGAGAGAGAGAGAGAGATCTACTTGGACATGTCATAAATAACTCTACACAGCCTGCAGAGGGAGACTACGCCTATGGAGACGATGGCTGCAGTTGACAGGGGTCAAGGTTCACTAACTAGCTCCTCCCTGTAATAAAACTTTTCCGCCTGAGGGGTTTCAGCAATTGCTGCTCCATCCAGGGTTAGTGAGGCACAGAGAGCCAGGTGAGGAGGGATTAAGGTGTGAGAGTCACCCTGCGGAGAGAGGAGAGAGATGGGATCAGGCTCAGGCTGAGGTCAGCCCCCCTAACAAAGACCAGGGATGAACTATCACTGTGTGAGTCAATCTGACTCATTACTTCAGCTTCCACACCATGGACAGTGAAAGGCCAGTTAATTAAATGAGGAAACCTGGAAGTGTAGAACTTAAGGAGTGGTTAGGATACCACAGCTATATTAGATGAATAGTGGGAAGGATGTGTAAGTGCAGAGTACAGTTAGTGCTGGATTAATTTAACTCAGTTATTTTACTCTATGTAGAAAGTGAAGTCCTCTGTCATCTGGCTTCAGTAAGGAAGTACAGTCATTTTAGATTATTTTTTATTTCAAGATTTCAAATTCAGAAGCAGCCATTCACAGTGGGGCTCTGGAAGTCTGGGAAGTAATCTGAAGTTTAAGGTGCTCCGGACATGTGAAGAGGAAGTACGGCCGCACAGCCAGCTTTGAACTTTCCATGACTTTGACACCAGTCAGGGATTAATGCCACCCCACTGAGCTGAGTAACTGCCCCATTACAAGAGAGGGGAAAGGGGACAGTGGGAGGCAGAGACAGAGTACACATTAATAGTGTTTGTGCTGCTGTGTTCGTGAATGAAAAATCCCTTGAGCGGAACAGGAATGAAGAGAAAGAGGGAGAGAAAAGGAAAGCATAGAGTAGTACCTTTACCTGTGAAGGAGTGTTTCTTCCACACACAGAGTACGAAGGGGTGTAGTGTCTCGGTGTGTATGCATTGATTTACGGTGCTGTGGAAAAGATCCATTAGCAGTGAAACAACACAGCTCGCAAGAAGGAAGTGATTTATGTATTCAATAAAGGTCTCTGGCTTTCACTCCCTGCTTCCCCTCCGTATCACTACCTTAAGAAAAGCAGCAGCGTGGAAAGTAGACTCTGTCACGCAAGATGTCCCAGGTACGTGAGAGTACATCGTCCTACTGTACTGTAGTCGGGTGGTGCACTGTACTGTGCCATTGGACCTCATACACTAACTGCTATTCTGGGAAAACTACCTGACAGTGTGCTGGAGTATGTGAGTCAGAAAACTAGAGGAGGGTGATGGTGCAAAGCGGCAGATTTTAATTGACAAGTGAAAACTTGTAGAACAATGAGCTGTTTTATCTTCAAGCAGCATATCAACACAGTGACGAAGTGTGTTTTGATCTAGTAAGACAGCTTTGAGCCTTTCAAAGTGTTCACTTCCAATTTAATGGCATATGGTTCTAAATATGAACCATTTATTAGGAGGAGGAGGGGAAGTGGGAGGTGTGGAGCGGGCCTAGGGAAACTTTTTAATGAGAACACGGAGGAAACAAACTGCAAGTTTCCTTGAGGTGATCATTAAGGAAATTATTGACACCACAACACGTAGGAAACAAACTGCAAGTTTCCTTGAGTCAATCATTAAGGAAATTATTGACACCACCATTGTTTTCTAGGGAGTGTAAAGGCAGGGTATCTTTTTCCATTCATACGGTGGTGGAGGGCTGATAGTCCACCACAGCTTGACTATGGTGCTGGCAAAAGGCAGGACCAAATGCTCTAGAACACTTCTTAAAAGGGACATTCAGAACAGTACAATCTATCAGTGGGGGGAAACAAGGAGGGAAAAGAAAGAGGAGAAGAGGAAAGTACAAGAGAAGGAGATGGAGGGAGAGAAGAGAGAGAAGTCACGGAAGCTGGGGATCGAGAGAGGCAGGCCAGATCCTGCTGACTGCTCCACTTTCTAACAGCTGGTTGGGGAAACTCACAGTGGCCATTTAAACATCCAGAGAGAGAGAGAAAGGGAGAGAGAGGATGAGTGGGAGATAGAGAAAGAAAGTGCGGGAGAGAGAGGAAGAGAAAGAGAGGGAAAGAGAGGGATGGAGAGTAAAGGAGAACAAGAAGGAAGAGCGCCTGTCAGAGCGGGAGAGGGAAAACAGAGGGGAGAACTTAACACCCATTCATTTCCCAAAGCCAGGTGTGGAGGAAATTAATCCTGATAGGGGGGCTGATGATCTTTGCCAGCTTCCCTCTCTGCTCTTGCCCTCTCTCTGCTATCTCTCACTCTCTCTCTCTCTCCTTCTCTCCTTCTCTCTCTCCACTACTCCAGCCAGTGGTTGATGCTCTACAGATCCAGCAGAGCAGAAGAGGCCAAACAGACTCAATTAGAGCCAGAGAGAGCAGAGGAAGGTCAGAGGGGAGGAACGATGGAGAGAGTGAGAGGAGAACACCAAAGGCAGGAGCCAGGATGAGAGGGACTGATTGATGCTGTGCTCTGACTTGACCATCCCCACAGATGGCTGATCCTCTATGATAGAGGGCAATAGACAGACACAGCACACAGATCAGAGGTCTGGCACAGGGAAGTGTTACATTACATGAAGTTGTAGCAGTGGGTGTTCTGTGATATGTCTTAAACCTCCAACATGGGAGCTGTGTGGTATCGCGTCGAATGCTGTTGGGTATTGCTGTCGATCAAAGAATCCCCTTAGACTGTATCGTGTTCTAGAGACTTTTATTAATACCACGAGGTTACAGCATAAGTACAGACCCGCGTTGTCCGGAGAACCAGTCCCAAATAAATCTTACTACGTTCTAACTCTCCGCCGTTCTTCCCCCCTTTATATAGCCTTCCAAGAGTTGAATGGCTCCCTCTACTGTTCAATCCCCATATCTTACAACCCACTTCCTGTCTGTCATATGTGGCGTCACGCTAAAACCTTCCCTCTTGATACCAAAAATCAACATTCTTTCAGTTCCATTTAAAAACATTTAACACCATCATATTGTCAATACACTACATTCCCCCCTTTCGAGACAACCTAAACGTCTCGAAACCAAACAGAATAGGATTATAACAAGTAACAATTTATCTTATTGAGTATCTTTAACATTAAACCAAAAACATTCTTCTCTAGAGTGTAAATACCTTTCTATGCAATAACTGTTTATGAAGTGGGAATACATTACTATGGCATATGAAGAAATCTCTATGGAGTGTAAGAGCGAAAAACTGTCCGGCAGCCATCTTTTCAGATATCCATCCATCAATCAAGACAGTAAAATTCTCTCACGGTCCCTCTGCCCCAGGCAACCACCATTCGGTACTCCAGATAACCTCATAACCCACGTAAATACATTTGAAACTATGATGCAACTAAATACACATGTAAGCCCCTGCAAACAAAATCCTATCCAAAAACATCCACTCTAAAGGCTGGTCAACCCATTGGACCTCCAAAGTGGAACTCTCCCTACCTAGCCTCTCTGTCCCTAAACCTTCACGAAATAAACAAAAACATCTAAGATCCTCACATGTATTCAATAACATCAAACATCATTCTACAAAAATTAATCCCTAAGAATATGACACAATTATGTATTACACATGTCTATATTTCATTGCAGACACTGGAATGTAGTCCACTACACTTCATCTCCTCCGTAGTCTCCTCTTCCAATGCATCGTTGATGATGGAATCGGAATCTTTCCACACCCTCCTTGTTTCATCTCCTCCAGTCATATTGTCCCTTCATATTGTCTTTGTTTGAGTATTTCAATCTCCACATGTTCCCCCAAATGCTTCTGGAATGAAAAGAAAAAGACCAAACAGTATCTTTTCCAAAAAACACTTTCAAATTAAACATCAATATCCACTAAGAATCTAAAAATGATATATCAATGATGCATGAATCACATAAACCCATTCCCCCCTTTGATTCATAAAATCATACTAAAAATCACACTAATATTGAACAAAATTGAAAAATGATCAAATAATCAAAAAGGATATTTATCCATCAGTAGTCCATCTAGATCCCCTCGTCCATCTTCGTCAAGATCAGGAACAATCAACAACGGCATCTGAGTGTTGTCTCCAGGCATCACAACACCAACCCATCTTAATATCATAGCTTTTGCAAAGGTCAGTAACAAAGTACAAAAGCAAAACATGACACACAACGCTATCAGAGCTGCGACTAAAATCTGAACCATCACTGCTCCTATTGGGCCTAACTGATCTTGCAACCAAGACTTCGCTGACCATCCAGCTTTCTCAGATCTCCCAAATGCATCCCTTATATTCTTCAAGGCATCTATAACACTCGTGATATTATCGGAACTATCTGGGATCAAAGTATAACAATCATCCCCCGTCAGATTCATAGCCAAACATAATCCACCTTGTTTTGCCAAAATATAATCAAGAGCCATGTCATGTTTCAACAACGTCAGTCTGTGACTTCTTTGAGTATTTGACAGAAGGTGAAACCCTCTTATTGTTTCATTCGCAAAGCCCTGCAACGTATATGTAATACTATCAATATGATCTGCTAAAAATGTTACACCATACCATGGAAAAAGACCAAGTCCCCACTTCTCTCCCAGACTTATTCTCCAATGGTAGGCTTCCAGATTAGTAAATTTAGCCATGTCTCTTTTAACCCTATTTTCAACAGTAGTTTCAGATTGATCTGTGTTCGGTGCTACTCCTCTTTTAATTGTGAAAACCTCATATGGAAGCTTCAACGTTGACATGTAACAACATCCTTTCCATCCATAGGGTAAGAATATATATGCTTTATCACCACAAACCCACCAAATATCTCTAAAATTCCCAATAGTTACATTCATAGTGAAAAATTTATCTCTCACCATCAAAGTCCTGCCCTTCTTACTACCTGGTGCATAAAAAGTTACATTATATTGGTCACCTTTCCCCTTTTGTCCATGTTTATCCAAAGTCATCATATAATCATCACAATCTGATATTCCCATGAACATACCATTTACCTCATCTGTATTATTAGAACAAACTGTCACAAGCTGGGCTAGAACTCCGGTCTCAGATGTGGAGAGCTGGGGGGTTCTACCCCTTAGCCACAGAGGAGGTATAGTTGGACCCAAATGAAACACCCAAGGCAATACTCCAGGCAAGTAGATTTAATGTAAAAACAAAGGTTCTTCGCACTTCAAAAATAGTCCAACAAAAGTTCTTCTCCGAAGGAGGTATATTAACAGAGGTAGAGTAACAAAACAGGAGGCAAAACAAAATAACTCCACGAGGGGAGAAAAACAAACTAAAGATAACTTAGAAAAGCTTACTTGGAAAGACACGGTGGGACAAAGCAGGAGACACATAGCCAGGACTCAAAAACCAAGTGAGAAACAAGGGGAAAACACACAGCTAAAATACTCAAGGGGAAACAAGGCACAGGTGACCTGGATCAAGCTAATAAGGACACACGAGGAAGAACTAAGGCAGAGGGGAACACCGATGACCTCTAGAGGCCCGGAGACAAACAGGAGGCAGGAAGCTGACACAAACACAACTTTTAGCCCTCACTGCCCTCACCTCAAATGCTTCAGGGATCGCTGTCACCTCACTTTCTTTACCATCCAACATATTCACATAGGGAAATTCACTTAACCAAGAACACTTATACCTAGGCTTAAACAAATGTTGTGACAACGACATATCTTTATCTGTCAATGCTCGTTGATGATACAACAGCCATCTCATCGCATAGGCCTGACACCCACCCGACAATGGTTGCGCGACCGTCTGTAAAATTGAACCCCACGTCTCTGGTGCTGGAATTCTCAACAGACATGGACCCTCAAGATTCCTCACTGATCTTACAGCATGAGTTAATTGCTGAAACCAAAGATTTCTCCCTGCCCATTGATCTTTAATTTTCAAAACAGCCGAATCAAATCCATATGCTTTCCATTTAGCGTCTCTTTTCCCTACCGAGCGATATTGATCAGATGTATCTTCTGATGTTAGATTGACCCCAAAAAACTCCTCCTGTACTTCCATTATATTATCCTGTACTATTTCAGATGAACCTATATTGTTCTCTACCACTATTTGCTGAGTCATTTCTGTTACATCGTTTACTTTTAGAAAAGTTGTCGGTGTCGGTATCATACCTCCTACATTTGTTATTGCCGTCGATTCCCTCAAATCCTTCCAAAGTTACCATTAAAGTAGTTGATTTAGTTAATGTCTTTTGTTCTAACATTGGTGCTGACACTATTGGATCCCTTGTAATCGAATGCGATATATTTATGGCTTTACCAACTGTCAATGTTGAAAGAGTTAAATTGCTTCCTACTGTTGTTATAACAGACTGACGTGTTGGTGTTATTGTTGTTACTTCATTCCTAGTTTTCGTAACGTTTTGGTCTGACTTTTCTCCTAACTGGTCTAGGCCTATTTTGTCCAACCGAATCACTAGCTTCTCCTTTAACAGAGTTGCCCTTGGTGGTCTCAGCTGCTTCACATCCCACTGAAATATTCCCTGTTGCTTCTGGGACGTATTGAAAATCAATTTCCCCAAATCCCCTTTCCTTTCCATCCCCTGCATAGTCATCTCTGGCATCATCAGAAGTGTTACCATTATCAACATTAACCCCAACATTGACAGTCTCTCCCTCTTCCTGTTCTCCCCTATCTCCATCCTCTCTCTCTGCGCGTGGCACCTCTTCTGTAGGCGCTTTAACACAATGCGACAAATGATACCACGTAGGAGACCCCTTAACCTGGACAGCTGTTCCAGTACTACGAACCACTTCAAATGGTCCTTCACGACGTTCGTTATACCACTTCCTTCTGAATACCTTTACAAATACTTTGTCTCCCGGTTGTACTGTATTCCTTTTATCCTCCTCAGGCGCCTTCTGCACCTCTTCTTGTCTTTGCCTGTCAGAAACATATGTGGACAACTTTTTATGAAAATTGGCCATATATGTAACGTACGCTCTCATTTCATCTTCCAATAGGGCCAAGCTTGGACCCTTTCCGCTTGTTCGCAAACAAGGCGTTGGCATCCTTCTTCCGGTTACCAACTCATGGGGTGTCATACGTAGATCACGTAACTCACTTGAGCGACACACCATTAGTGCTAAAGGAAGCGCCGCTATCCAGTTTAGACCTGTATGTTGACAAATCTTCACAATGCGATTTTTCAAGACACCATTCATTCTTTCACACATCCCCTGACTTTGTGGGTGATAAACTGCTCCAAGACGTTGCTTAATTCCCAATTTTTGCAACATCAATTTTACTGATTTATCCACAAATTCTCTTACATTGTCTGAGGATATTCGATCGGGTAATCCCCACCTGCTTATGACTTCTCTACATAAGAACTTGGCAACCGACTGAGCATCCTTACGCTTGGTTGGACAAGCTTCCGTCCATCGTGAAAATCTATCTACAACCACCAACATGTATCTTTTCCCATCAACTGGTTGTATCATATCAACAAAGTCAATGACCAACTCACGCATAGGACCCCTTGGTGTAGGAATGTAACCTGGATGAACAGGTATCCCTCTTCGAACATTATTTCTAAGACAGATAGTGCATCTTCCTATCAAATAATCAATTAGTTCAAACAAATATGGAGCCCAAAAACCATATTCCTTTGTGATCTTTCTGTGAACCTCCCCCCTCGCAACATGAGCTAAGCCATGTGCTTCTTGAATCATCAGACCTAAGAGGTCTAGAGGCGCTACTATCAACCCCTCATGGTTTCTCCACAGACCAGTAGCATCTTTGACCGCTCCTCGGTCTAGCCATAGCTGTTTGTCGATCATAGAAGCGGCTTCTTGCATCAAAATTACATCTCGAAGCGTAATTTTGTCTTCCAAGTCCACTACATGAGTGACCAGCAAAACTTTCCCCAATTTATCTGCTCCTGCGACGGCTTTTGCAGCTTCATCAGCAGCCTTGTTCCCTTGTGTCACTCTGGACATATCTGTCTTGTGAGCTGCACACTTAGCTATCGCTATCTCTGTAGGTTTCATCATAGCATGCAACAGTTTCATTATTTGTGCATGATGTTGTATCGGAGAACCATCCGTTTTCTTGAACCCTCGACCTTTCCATACCGCCCCAAACAAATGACATACACTATGTGCATATGCTGAATCAGTGTATATAGTTACTCGCTTACCTTCTGCTAACAAACATGCTTCTGTTAGCCCCACAAGTTCAGCAAGTTGTGCCGATGCAGGCTGTGGTATTACTTCAGCCTTTTCAACAACAAATCCCGTCCCTCTGCCTCTAACTACTGCATAACCAGCACATAATTTATCTCCCACCCGATAGCAAGACCCATCAGTCCAATACTCCAGGTCTGCCTCACGTAATGGAAAGGCTTGTAAATCTGATCTAAGCCTTGAATATCTCTCTGCTTCTTGGACACAATCATGTGGCTCACCATCCTCGGAAGTTGGTAAACTCTCGGCTGGATTTACTGTATCACATCTCACAAGGGTGACATCCTCCTGCTCTAAGAGTCTATGATAGTCTCTGAGCCTAGGCATAGTCAATGTATACTTCCCATAGTTCAGAAGATTTCTGAGACTATGATGAGTAAGAATTGTCACGGGGTAGCCCATCGTGACCGATGATGCTTTGTCATACATTGAATATACCCCCACCATTGCTCTGTAGCACAATGGTAACCCTAGTTCTACCTCTGAATAAGCAGTAGAGTAGTAGGAAATAGGTTGAGGATTCGTCCCCATGCCTGTCGGTTGACAAAGAACCGCACACGCATATTTACCTCCAGTAGAAGTAGACACATATAGCAAAAAGTTCTTCGAGTAATCTGGTAGTGCAAGTGCAGGTGCCTCCTGCAACCTCTGTTTGATCGTTTCAAATGCCACATGGCCTTCCTGTGTCCAGGAAAGATTGCTATGGAGTTGACCACTCTCAGTACCCCTCACCATAGCCCTCAATGGAGCCATCAAACTAGTATAATCCTCTACCCAAGCTGAGGAATAACCAGCAATACCCAGAAATGTCATCATTTCTCTGACTGTTCTAGGTTTTGGAGCCTTACGAATAGTTTCCACCTGCTTGTCCGAAATGTTTCTGTGGCCATGAGTTATGTTTTGACCTAAATATACAACTTTCTCCTGACAATATTGCAACTTTTTCTGTGACACCTTGTGTCCCTTTTCTGCCAATACCTGTAGTAATTTAATTGAGTCCCTATGACATGTTTCCTTATTTTGTGAGCAAACCATTATATCATCCACGTACTGAATGACAGTGCTCTGCAATATCTGATCTATCCCTACCAAATCTTCCTTCAGTACTTTATTGAAGATATGCGGCGAATGCCGGTATCCCTGTGGCATTCTATTGTACTCATAGAACTGTCCCTTATAGGTGAACCCAAATAAATCCTGACTCTCTACACTAAGTGGAACACTGAAAAATGCTCCACATAAGTCCAGTACTGTAAAATGTGTCGCATCCGGGAGGAACTTGAGCTAACAAGGTATGAGGATCTGGCACTTCTGCTGGAAAGTCAATCACTATCTCATTTACTGCTCTCAAATCATGAGCTACACGATAACTTCCATCTGGTTTTTTTACAGGCCACAAAGGCGTGTTACTCCGAGGGTTTTTTGTTGTCTTTAAAACCCCTGCTGTCGAAAGTCCATCAATTTGTGGTTCAATTCCTTTGATTGCTTCCTCTTTCAATGGATACTGATTTTTCCATGGAGGTTTGGCTCCTGGTCGAAGTTCAACCTTCACAGGTTGGGCTGATTTCATAAGTCCAATATCAGTACTATGTTGAGACCACAACCCTTCTGGAACTTGTTGCAACATCTCCTCTTTCATAGGATCTGAATCAATTTTCATATGGCAAATAGATTCATGTGTCATTCCTACAGCCTGTGGCTCTCCTTGTCCTTGAGCCGAAATCATTATTTTAAGAAATTGTTGATCTTCACTTCTCCAGATCGCCAAATTGTCTTTCATTGGTCTGAAACAAAGTTTCTCTGCTTCTGTCATCATTTCTCCTATTTGCTTTTGCTCATAGCCTTCCGAAACCAACAAGGTAACATGTGGCACACTCTTCTCAATATCAAATTCTCTATTCAGATAATCGTCTGTGTTTATCTTCATAGCTGCTCCTTGTGGTCCTAAAATAATGCAACTTGAACTAAGTTGAACATTCTTCGGTTGATGACTCAACCATTCCTCTGAGTGTGATTGAGCAGCATTCTTGAAATATTTGAGCGTACAATGGAATGGATATTCCGGAAGCTTCGCATCCGGCATATTTGCAACAATAAATCTGTCCCATATCTTAGCCTGCTTCATAAAATCTTCACTAAGATTTCCAATCCAGAATACTGAAGACGAATCCATCTCCGTCATCATCGACAATTGGTAAACCCTTTCCTTTGGCATTTCTATCAGACAGCCGTCTGGTGTACATCTGATTGTACAGTTCAACTTACACAATGCATCTCTTCCCAATAATGCAACCGGTGTATGTTCTGATACCAGTATGGGTATTGTAATTGTCTGATCTTTATAGCATAGCTCAATTGGTTCCGTAAGAGGAATCAGCTGTTTTACTCCCTCAAATCCGATTGTCCTAATGAGTTGATTGGACATAGGGAGATGTGTAGCATCTTCAGGTCGAACACAGGTGAACGCTGCTCCGCTATCCGCCATCACTTCCAATGGTCGATTGTTTATTTTCACCTCAATTGTTGGATCTTTTTCCGATCCTGACGCTACCAGCTGACACCCCCCTTTCGAATCATCTAGGCACCTCTAGAATCCTGGCTCCGGACCCCTGTAGGGGTTCACCGGTCCTCCAGATGCTTTTGACTGGCCCCTGTATCTTCCTCTGAAATTCCCTCTGATGTTTCCTCCTGACCACTTGCAGTCCCTGGCACAGTGACCATCCTGTCCACAATTATAACACACATCTTGAAATTGCTGGAAGGGTTGCTGAAACCTTCCTCTTTCTTCGAAGCCTTCTCGTCCTCTTCCTCTCCAATTTTGTGTCTGTCCAGAAATTGGCTGTGAATATGAATCAACTGGTGCCGTCCTTGGTGACTGATACACTTGCGGTTGGAACTGTTCTGGTTGAAGCTGTGGCAGTGATTGTTGGTTTGGTGCATACTGACTCTGCATCACCACAGCTTGTTTCTTATCCTTTTTATTCTCCCCCAGTTGTAGTTGATTGAGTTTTCTAAGAGTTTCTTCGTCCTGCTCTTTCTGGTTGAGTTCCTTCTTCCTGTACAGATCCACTTGATGAGCTATGTGATCTGTATAGACACCTTTTGTCATGCTTCCAAGTCCAACCACTTCTGCCAGTTTGTTTCTTACTGGTGCGGGCAGTCCCATTTGCAGTTTAGCTCTCAAAATTGACTGCTCAATTTGACTCACATCTGGATCATTTCCAGTAATATTTCTCCACACTTGATGAACTCTTGACACATAGGCTCTCGGATTTTCTTGTTGTCCTAGTGGGTCAATCAGAATATTATCAGGATGCACATTTGTTGGAAATGTATCTTTCAATGCTCTCCACAGACGATTCCTACTTGCAGCCAACAATTCAGGATCGTTCACTGCCGTCCCAACATATCTCATGAGTCCAGCCCTCTGGAAGACTTCTTCCATATCTGGAATCACAATGAGATTAGCCAACAGTCTCTTAACGTCTCCTATGGCAGACTGTGTTCCCACCGTAATTTCTTCCAATTTCGAAATCCAAGGATAGGCCCCATTCTGAAGAATAGGCAGCTTCTCAAGTATGTTTGACATATCGGTATTTTGCAACGGCTTATATTCAAAGTTTTGACCTCGAATGATAACTGGTACCATTTTGCTCGGGGTATCTTTCCTTGACCTTAATGCATATTTTGTCTCACCTTTTTCAGATTCTCTTCTCAGTTGTTTCTCCTTCCGTATGGTCAGCGTCTGGAGTTCTTCCTGTAGCTCTCTTATTTCTCCTGCAGTCCTTGCACTCTTCAGTTCTGATAAGCATTGGTCTATATCTCCTTCTATTTCTTCTGCAACAGTCTTTGCAGGATAACCTCCTTTCGAATACGCAGCACCTTCAGTCTTCTCTTTATCGCTGTCTTCATCTTTGCTTCCCTCAGCACTCGAATATATTGTATCCTTCTTCTTCGAATCTTCCTCAGCACTGTAATATCTTGTATCCTTCTTCTTCAAACCTTCCTTACCCCTTCTCTCCGTTCTGGCCAACCTCCGTTTGATGACCGGATCATATCCACCCATGATCCCCTCTAAATCACTCTGATCATCATTGTCCTTCTCCAGTTCCATCCTACTTAACCTCATACCACCCTTAGTTTTCAGACTTCTCGTTTTCTTTCCACCTTTGGTGCTTGGATGCATTTTTATGGTCGTTTCTGCTTGTCCTCTCTCTATTATTTGTTCATCTTCATCTCTGATGTAATAATCACCCTGCTGGAGGATCACTGGAAGCTGAGGATAAGCATCCCTAAGCTCGACTTCCTTCTCATAAGGTGGGGGTCTTCTCGCCGAATCCGTATGTGAGAAAGGTATACCAACCTCTACCCTTAGTTTCTCTGTCGACTTCTCTTCCTTTAGCCTTTTCTCCATACCTTTGCTTCCATTGTCGTTAGTATCTTTCATCAGTTTTTGTCCTTCATCTTCAAACAATTTAAGAACACCCAGCTCCCTTTGTCTCTTCTCTTTACGTCGTTCCTTTTGTTTTCCCTTCTTCTGATCTGCCTTGTAAATTGACAGAAGCACTTTCATGATGTTGATAACATCCGGATTAAGCGTCCCTTCCACTGGCCAGGGTTGTTCAATGTCAGGCCAACGTTTGTTCCATTTGCCGGATAATGTCGCAATACCCTTAACTAAAGGATTACTATGTTCCACTATATTAACCGGTGTAATAACTTTGATAGCCTTGCTATCCTTTCTCCCCATTGTAAGTACTCTTTTATATTCCTTTATTGTGAACTGTTTTATTCTATTTTAGCCTATATAGCCTATGGCTTCCCCCCCTTTAATTATTAATATAACCTAAACAACCCGAGAAAAAACAGAGAGAGAAAACATATTTTTTTTTTTTTTTTTAGAAAAATATGAATCTATAAAAATAAAATAAAAAAAATACAAAATAAAAAATTTATGAATATAAAAAATTTAATTCTCAATAAAAAAAAATAATTTTAACCAAAACATTTTTTTAATCAAATATATATATTTTTTTTATCAAAAATAAAACCCCCCCCAAAAAAATCAATTAAATTATTCAAAAAATAAAAATATCAATCAGAAATATCATTTAAAAAATCAATTAAAATTTCAATTAAAACCTATGAATAATTATGAATAATTAAGACCAACTTTTACTTTTACACCTATTTTACCAATTAATCAATTAATGGCCCACTTACCTTAACCCCTCCGGAAAGTGAATACCAGTAGTCAACTCCACAGTAATCCAAACAACATGGAATTCCAATCTACAACATTATCACCCCAATAAATTCCATTGTTTAATATGCACCCAAGTATTTTAATATCACAGAATAAAGGACTTCCAATCTACAACAATACCACACCAATAAATTCCATTGTTTAATATGAACCCAAATATTTCAATATCACAGAATAATGTCAGTACCTGCTTTCCAACCGAACCCTCCAGTCAGGCCCAGTAATGCACAGAGACCCCAAACTGTAACTTTTATTCACTGATCAGTCCGTTGCCAAGCGTCTAAGAGAGTGTCATTGCATCCAACATCCTAGGGAAAGATTTTGTAGACAAAAAAGCACTAGCCTGATTTTGAATGATCCTCTGCCTGCGTCACACCTTGTCACGTCACGTCACGCACACGTTAACCCCCCTCTCTCTCCTTTGCTCCGTTCTATAGCCTCATATAACAAGGGAAGAAAACAATACAGACAAGCATTTAAAGTTTACACTTAAACAAGTTATTCACATTCAATATTCCCCACTCACATCTGCTCCAAAACTGAACCCAGGAATAAATAAATCGCTCAAAACATTTTAAAACCTGACCCCAAGAATAAATAGATCACTCAAAACATTTTAATTTCATTTTAATCCGTCATTCAATTCAATGCATTATACTTCGTCAACATATATTTAATTTATACATTTACTACATCTCAACAAATAGTTTAACGTTCAAATAACAGTTACTTTAACGATTTTTAAAAGATTCGTGTCCACCTTTCCTTCTCGGTAGCTATTACAGTTTTTTTGGATTGCTTACACACTAAAATTAAAAGTAGTACACTATTAGCAAAACCTTACACTCAAGAAGCAAAACATCAGCCCATATTTGCACAACTATAAGCACATTGTCAACCTTACACTAGTTGCAAAACTCTACACACAGTGATTTGCAAAACACTAAACACACTTAACATACATTACACACAAAAATCTATCATGAAGTCACGTCCTTGCAATACCAAAGCACTGACTGTCAAATTACCACACCGTCCAACCAATTGGTTCAACACAGTCATCAGGTGTGCAAACACTCGTTTGCTTAATTGTAGACACACCAATCAGGTGTATAAGCACTATAAAAAGCAGCAGGTGAGTTCATCGGTCTTCAAGCACAATGGAAAGAGTCAGAGAAAGAGTAAAACGAGGAGGAGGAGGAGGAGGAGGACGAGGAGGACGAGGAGAACGAGGAGGAGGACGAGGAGAACGAGGAGGACGAGGAGGACGAGGAGGAGAAGGAGGAGGAGGAGGAAGGGGAGGAAGAGGAAGACAAGAAGGTGCTCAAAGAGGACCGAATCTGACAAATGAGATCCGCGCAACACTGGTTGACCACATTGTCAACCACGGCCTGACGCTGAGGGAGGCTGGACTGCGAGTACAGCCAAATCTAAGCCGATATACAGTGGCAAGTGTGATGAGAACATTTCGACTGGAAAATAGGTATTGTAAAAATATCATCATATCAAAAACATCTGCACGGTTTCAGTAACTGCTTACAGTACTATATTCTATGCACTATCAACACTTCTGTTACCTTTTCCTGTGAAATTACTGTACTATTGTATACTGTTTTTTTTCTACATAGGATTGAGGGTCAGGGACGACAAGGGGGAAGGCCTCCTATGTTCACAGAACAGCAAGAGAGGGAGATAGTAAACATGGTTTTGGCCAACAATGCTATAACACTCAAGCAGCTCCAAGCTAACATTGTCAATAACCACGCCATTTTCAACGATATCCATCAGGTCTCAACATCAACACTGGCACGCATCCTAAAAAAAAACATATTCAAATGAAGCAAATTTATCGAGTGCCTTTCGAGCGCAATTCGAAAGGGTGAAACGACTGCGGCATGATTATGCAGAGGTATGTATTCACTTTAGCAGTGTGATCTTGCATACTGTCTCATAATCTTTTACTGTACTGTAATATGTATACTAGATCTACACTGAACTACACAATTTTGCCTGACACTGTTTTTCAGAGAGTTTTACGAATGGATGGAGAGGAGATCCAGCATGAGTTCATTTACGTAGATGAGGCTGGGTTCAACCTGACGAGAACACGAAGGAGGGGAAGAAACATAATTGGCCACAGGGCTATAGTCAATGTCCCAGGGCAACGTGGGGGTAATATAACACTCTGTGCAGCCATTACACAGAATGGGGTCCTCCACCGCCATGCCCATATGGTCCCTTACAACACAGCACTCATACTTACATTCTTGGACCAATTGCACAACATAACAGCAGCAAATCAAATCGATCATATGCAATACATTGTTGTCTGGGACAATCTGTCTTTCCACCGCTCTGCTCTGGTTCAGAACTGGTTTCAGCAACATCCACATTTCACCGTCCTATATCTTCCACCATACTCTCCATTCCTCAACCCTATAGAATAGTTTTTCTCGGCATGGCGGTGGAAGGTATATGATCTCCGTCTCCAGGCTGAGGTACCCCTCATCCAAGCCATGGAGGAGGCCTGTGACCAGATGGAGGTAGCAGCAATGCAAGGATGGATTCGTCATTCAAAGACGTTTCTTTCCAAGGTGTCTTGCTAATGACAACATTGCCTGCGATGTTGATGAAATTCTCTGGCCAGATCCAGCTAGGCGAAGAGACAATGTCTAGTTTTTTTTTTTAGTTTTTTTTGAACTTACAATACGTAAAGTGACGTTTGGTTACAGTATTATGAATCTCCATGTCAACATTTTGGGCGTGTTGAGAAATAAATGAGTTTCTTCAGTCTGCAACATTGGTCTTGTGTAGTGTTTGGTGAATTTACATTATATTTGTACTTTGTTGAGAGTAGCCTACTGTAATCATAGGGAAGTAGAAGTGCTAAAAGTGTTTTAGGTTTATCACAGCAGAGTGTAACTCGTGCAAACAGAGTATAGTAATGTGAAACGTGTGTGTTTCATATGGTAACAAAGTGTGGTTTTTAAAAAGAAGTGTATAGTTTTTACAAGAGTGTTTAATTTTGCAAAGGATCTGTAGTGTTTTGCTAATTGGGTGTGTGGTTGTGCTAATTGTGTGTAGTGTTTTGAAAACACGGGCCCTGTTTTGAAAATCGTGCTTAAGCAATCAAAAAAAACTGTACGTAGATGAGGCTGGGTTCAACCTGACGAGAACACGAAGGAGGGGAAGAAACATCATTGGCCACAGGGCTATAGTCAATGTCCCAGGGCAACGTGGGGGTAATATAACACTCTGTGCAGCCATTACACAGAATGGGGTCCTCCACCGCTATGCCCATATGGGCCCTTACAACACAGCACTCATACTTACATTCTTGGACCAATTGCACAACATAACAGCAGCAAATCAAATCGATCATATGCAATACATTGTTGTCTGGGACAATGTGTCTTTCCACCGCTCTGCTCTGGTTCAGAACTGGTTTCAGCAACATCCACATTTCACCGTCCTATATCTTCCACCATACTCTCCATTCCTCAACCCTATAGAAGAGTTTTTCTCGGCATGGCGGTGGAAGGTATATGATCTCCGTCTCCAGGCTGAGGTACCCTCATCCAAGCCATGGAGGAGGCCTGTGACCAGATGGAGGTAGCAGCAATGCAAGGATGGATTCGTCATTCAAGACGTTTCTTTCCAAGGTGTCTTGCTAATGACAACATTGCCTGCGATGTTGATGAAATTCTCTGGCCAGATCCAGCTAGGCGAAGAGACAATGTCTAGTTATTTTTTTTTTTTTTTTTGAACTTACAATACGTAAAGTGACGTTTGGTTACAGTATTATGAATCTCCATGTCAACATTTTGGGCGTGTTGAGAAATAAATGAGTTTCTTCAGTCTGCAACATTGGTCTTGTGTAGTGTTTGGTGAATTTACATTATATTTGTACTTTGTTGAGAGTAGCCTACTCTAATCATAGGGAAGTAGAAGTGCTAAAAGTGTTTTAGGTTTATCACAGCAGAGTGTAACTCGTGCAAACAGAGTATAGTAATGTGAAACGTGTGTGTTTCATATGGTAACAAAGTGTGGTTTTTAAAAAGAAGTGTATAGTTTTACAAGAGTGTTTAATTTTGCAAAGGATCTGTAGTGTTTTGCTAATTGGGTGTGTGGTTGTGCTAATTGTGTGTAGTGTTTTGAAAACACGGGCCCTGTTTTGAAAATCGTGCTTAAGCAATAAAAAAAAACTGTAAACCCCTGAAAGGAAACCCCAAAAAACATATGACCTTACGCCACCATTTTGGTTTGTAGGCTCAACGCGACCACATGTCGTAGTTTTAGCCCTGTAAAATCCCGCGCATGCGCACATCCAATTAAGCCCATGCTTACCGCACAATAGAACGCCAGCATCCTACCTCAGTTTCTCTATTTTACACTTACAATCAGACAATTACACAACAGACCTTACATTTGCGTAGAACTCTGAATTCCACCCAAATGCAAACAAATTTAAGAGGCTTGAATCCATCGCAATGGACCTCCAAGGATACGTTAGCATGTAGCACACAACACAATTAGCATTAGCATTTACCTTAGCCACTATGTAGAATGTAGCATGATTCACACTTTAGCATTAAAAAAATTAGCCTTAGCAACGATGTACCACGTGGCCTGAAACAATCAAGCATTAGCCACGAGGTACCACGTGGCCCAAAACAATCCAGCATTAGCCTTAGCCTCTAGCTAACTGCGGCCTACTACACAATCCCACACCCTGCACTGGCCTAATTATTTTGAACCTATTTCTCCTACCGTTTTTGTTGCCGAGAATTAATGACAATTACACCGAGAAATCAGACCTAATCAAACACCCCGTCGGACGAGAGTCAAATCCTGATCACAATCAGATAAATTCCACCAACCCGAGTTCTCTTCAAAAACTCACCGAATATACATTCTATCGTACACATGGGTTTGCCAGCCCATTATCTAAAATGGCCCCCTCGGGGTCTTAAAGCGGTCCAGTGCCCTAAATATGAATGCATATCGGCCTTCTCTAAATCCTCATTGTCACCCGTTACCAATGAAATATACACTTTAAATACTTAAATCCTACCGTTTAATGCTCTAAATTTCCAATTACCTGCCGTTTACCAATGGAATTATATTTTAGAATATTTTTAAAGACCCGTAATCGACCGCAACACCCCACATCAACAACGATCCAAGTATTTTTAATCTGTACACCTTCACTGCCCTCTCCCCAATCAACGAAATCACTAATGCCCAAATTTTGTGAGTAATCTCACCTTTAGCCGGCTTGGACAGTAGTCACCTCGCGTCTCAGGCAGGAAACAGCACAATGCAATCAGAATCTCGGTAGGACCTCCATTTGTGGTATCGCGTCGAATGCTGTTGGGTATTGCTGTCGATCAAAGAATCCCCTTAGACTGTATCGTGTTCTAGAGACTTTTATTAATACCACGAGGTTACAGCATAAGTACAGACCCGCGTTGTCCGGAGAACCAGTCCCAAATAAATCTTACTACGTTCTAACTCTCCGCCGTTCTTCCCCCCTTTATATAGCCTTCCAAGAGTTGAATGGCTCCCTCTACTGTTCAATCCCCATATCTTACAACCCACTTCCTGTCTGTCATATGTGGCGTCACGCTAAAACCTTCCCTCTTGATACCAAAAATCAACATTCTTTCAGTTCCATTTAAAAACATTTAACACCATCATATTGTCAATACACTACAGCTGTCATGTTGGACACTGAGCCATGGAAGAGAAAGGAGGCTGTCAGCCCACAGACAGTATGGCTGATTGTCTTGTCTGTTTTTGGGGCCGTTGTATGAGGAAGAAAATGGTTGTTCAACACACTTCATCACTCATCAGGTTTCTGAGGGACAGAACACACTTTCGATTTCGGGGATGGACTGTGTGTGTGTGTGTGCGAATGAGTGTGTGATAGTGTTAGTGTGTGTCCCTACTGCAATAATGGCTAGACTCTCCTCAGTCCTTTTCTCAAATTACAGGTAACATAAATGGATTTCCAGACAATGAGGCCAGCTTTGCTCTGATTGGGTGGAATGCTTCCTCAAGTGTTTGTCAGCCAATTTGTCCCATTACCCAGTAAAGTGAATAAGGACTTCTGGTCCATCAATGACCTGTCCAGCTGCTAAGCAATAGCAGTGGGACAAAAAATTGTTCTTAAAGAGAATTTTGGTGCAAGGGAAATGTACCACCTTAGCAATATTAGAGGTAAGAAGAGTGATGAGAAGTGATCTAGTGCAAATACATATTTATGGCAATAGATTAACACAGCACTCAGGAGGCACTTGTAGCACCTGCACTGCAAAAATTTAGTAACGTTTTTTTTTCACTGAGGAGTATTTCTGTCTGAAATAAAAAAAAAATTGTCGGGAAAAACTCATTCTGATTGGCAGGGCATGGCTCCCCAGTGGGTGGGCCTGGCTGCCAAGTGGGTGGCCCACCCATGGCTGAACCCCTGCCCAGTCATGTGAAATCCATAGATTAGAGCCTAATGATTTCAATTGACTGACTTCCTTACAGTGCATTCGGAAAGTATCCAATTCGGGAAAGTCGTATTCCCGGTCATAATGCTGGTGAGTTACTGCTGCTCTGATATCCAAAAGTTATTTCCGGGAGACCGAGAGAGAGAGAGAGAGAGAGAGAGAGAGAGAGAGAGAGAGCGAGAGAGAGAGAGAGAGAGAGAGAGAGAGACAGAGAGAGGAGACAGAGAGAATAGTAAAAAAAGGATGCCTTGGGAAGGGATGTTGAGAAGTATAAAGGAAAAAAAGAGAGTACATTTTAGATAGAGGAGAGAATGGAATCTTTCTGGAGCCCAATCTTTCTGGAGCCCTATCTTTCTGAGCGGTCTCTAACAACAGCCTCATTAAAACAGCAGTGAATCACAACTGTCCCTGTGTTTTCACGACCATTCACCTTGTTTATTCGGTTAGAATTTGTGGCTTCCATCTCAAGTCTCAGTTTCTCTGCCATATTTCACTAATTTATGGGCTTGCCGATCTAAATCACTCATCTCTCTCTTCCCTCCACTCTGCCTTTAGAATACAATCACAATCTCTAGCCCAATTTTCTAAAGATTTGATTCAGAAGGTAATATCCTCTTTAGAGTAAAAAAGCTACCTTATTCTTTCTTTCTCTCTAGCTATGATTTTCCCCAGTTTGATTCTAGCTGAACTGCAGTAAGAGTAGCGAGGGCAGGGCAACCCTTGGCTCTGTGTGTGTGTGTGTGTGTGTGTGTGTGTGTGTGTGTGTGTGTGTGTGTCCCTCTCTTCTCTGTGTTACTCTTCTTCTGTTTCTTCTGCGGTGACCCTTTTCCACCCTTCTCCAAGTGCTGAAGAAATGTACTTTCCTATTGTTTACTCTGATAGACATTATTATGAGGACAATGGCTTCTGAGCAAAGGAATGATTTCTAGGTCTAGTAATTATGTTATTCAATGACTCTCGAAGGGACAGAGCGAGAGAAGGTGAGGGAGACATTGGGATGCAGTGAGTGGGCTTTCCTCCATTTACCTTCTCCCTATGGTTCTTTGATTACACTCACTCCATCTTTCCATCCATCCATCCCTTGCCTTTTACCTCCTTTGCTCTCTCTCTTCCCTCTCTCCATCTCCTCCCCCTGTATTTACCCAGCCTGATGAAAGACACCATGGAGGGGCCAGCAGACCTCTTCAGCTGAGCACAGACAGTCAATTACCCCCTGGGTGAACGCTAGGAGAGCTAGTGTGTGTCCGTGTGTGTGTGTGATTGTGTGTGTGTGTGTGTGTGTATGTTGTTGTGCATGTCTGTGAAAGGTGAGGGGTGGCTCTGCAGATGTCAACATAATCATTCCCTCACAGTATAAAGGCATAGACATGCATATGGCCTTGTGTCATTTCAATATAACAGATATACCATAACCTCACAGAGTTAATCATAGAGCTGTATAAGCCTACATATGTGCATAACACTGATGGAGTGACCTTACTGTGGAACTGTGCAGATTACAGAGACTACAGAGAGATTGGAGGTGGTAGGGGATAATCACACATGCTTCCTGCCCAGGATTGATTTGTTTACCTGTGCTGTACTGAACACACACTTGAAGAGAATCCCTGCTGCATTGCATGCACACACTTGTTCTAAAGCAGAGTACACACACAAACACACACACACACACACACACACACACACTTTTGCTGCACTGGTTCTACTCAACACCCAGTTGAAAAGGCACTTATCACTTGAACAGATAAAAAAAAAGACAACTGCTGGATTTCTAGTGATTCATAGCTCCACCTACTGGTTATAAAGCAGAAGTGTAGTTTCACGTGTAGCTCAGAGTACACCTTTAGCTGAATACCAAGAAAAGCCCATGTGTACCCCCAGCGAGAAATAAAATGTTCATGCCGATTAGAGCTTTTAATATGCTTAAATATGATTAAGTGAAGTGATTACACCAGCATAAGAAACTCTGTATGTTTCTATATCCGTCCCTTCCCTGTGCCGGGTTACGACAAAGTCAACATCCACCCACAAACTGGCCATCAATTACTGGGGCAGGGTCCATTAACAGAATAAAGAATATTAAGTGAATGAGGCACAGTGCACCACTTTCTCATTCCTACTCTCTCTTACCCTCTCTCTCTTTCTCCCATATAAGTGATGAGGGCTAGTTTAGGTGATCTCCAGGTTATCTTTTGTGTCCTTGGATGCTCTTAACTGTTAATAGAAAGTGATGATGTATCCACCGAGAGGCTATAAAGTAGACAGAGAATATGCACGTACAGTATTATGTGCTGTGGTGTGACTACGAGGTGACGCGAAAGCTCAATTTATATACAACCAACAACCATCAGAGTCTGTTACCCACTACATTTTACAGGGAGGAGAAATCAAATGAGGATATCGCCTGCATTTCAGCAAATTAAACATTGCACTTTCTGTCCACGTGGGCACCAACAAGTATGCATTGGAATCACCCTGCGTTCTGTGGTGATTGGCTCATGATTTGCTAGTGTCAAAGGAGATCGATCCAATAAGACCATCAGATTCTCCGGGAGAATTTCAACCAACGGCGTCCAACACACTCCCGACATGCTCCGAATTTGTATTCACTTATAAGAGACGGTAAGCTACTTAACTCTTCCGAGTTGGCTAGATCTAAATTCCCCTTAACAGTTTTTAGGGAGCATTACTGTTACTATTTCTGTCCCTGTTAAGTTCAGACCACTTTAACACTATAAGAGACAATGCTATGTTGTTGAATTCACTCTGAGTGATGTGCAGTGGATAGTGCAACCAAAACCTACACAAAACATTGAAGAGTGTACAGCATTGTTTTAAAGATACAAAAAGTTGTACTCACTGGGGTCACATACACAGTATGCACATTGACCTCAGAGATATCATAGATCAGTAGAAGAGCCATTGGATCACTGTTTGGCTCTCAGTTTGGATTGCAGCATTGAGATCGCTGAGTTCTGATACTACAAAAATGTAATGTACTACTAATGTACAGGTACCATGGACAGTTCAATACTGCCATGACAATGACCGTATAGAGGAGAAAGGCAAAGAGAGACAACGAAAGGGAGAGCGACAATTATAGGCTTCCGCAGGAAACGGGTGACATAGTGTACCAATTCGGAGAGAAACGAAGGCGAGCAATATGGCTAGTTAACAAGCTAGATGGCTATATCCAAATATTGCTTGCCATCTATAGTGGTGATGACAGTAGTCTGACTGACAACTTTACCAGGACGAGGACTTGCCGATGTTAAGCACTTTCCAAGTTCTCTGATGAGGCAAGCTAAATGACACATTGTTTGCTTAGCTAGCTAGCTACATGCCAAATGAACTGGCTACCCTCACTTATCTGAAAATACATGATCAATTGATGTTTACTTATCATAAAAAGCATGCAGTATGACTCTGATCATAGAGATACATGTGGAATAATCAGAAATGTGCAATTCTGACTATGCTCTTCAAGAGAAGATGATATTAAAACCAAATAGTAATAACATTTATGTAACAATTCCTTGAAAACGGCATGTAGTTGTCAATGGTTTAAGAGGAGCTTAAAGCAGCAAAATCGAAAGCTCTGCACCGTATTGTGACGTTTTATTGATAACGACCTGTTATCAACATGATACATATTTTGAAAGCTGAGAAACCGCTCTTTCAAATGATATGGCATACAATAGCACCACATCAATCAAATGGTAATCAGTCAAGAAAAAACAGCTGTGAAAATGTGTATATTATATGAAAATCAACACTTCTTTCCCAACAACTGCCATTTGAGAAAAACGTAGAGCATATTGAGTCTTTAGGATTTTGTAAAGATCTGAAATTTGAAATCAGAATAGTAATACCTTTTACTGTGAATGAGTTACAGCTGTTTGAGTGAACAGTGGTATTTCTCTAGAATTATATAGATGTTCTGTGATCAGATACTTTCTTATCTGGATAGTATATTAAACACATATATGCACCAAAACATATAAAAAATTGTATTTAGTCTTACATATGATAAGGAAAGACATACACAAGTAAGATATAATATTAATAATAGGTTAGGGGAATACAATGTCTCATTCAAACCTGAAAACAAAGTGCAAGTTACACCGCTATCATATTCAAAACATTATATACAACATTCGTCTCAGGGATATTGTAATCAAAATTGAACTGCAATTACAAAATATGATAAGACTAAACATATTATAACAATAATTGGTTTTTCAACTTAAATGTATTGTGTACTACATTCCACTAGGCCTATAGCTTAATACACAAAGAGTCAGAATAAAAACTAACTAAAAGCATGCAAGAGAGGAGAAAAAAGCAGTGACAATCTGAGCTACCATGGGTGAAGACTAGGAGTAACTTTACTAGTTCCTATGTTTGCAAAGTCATCTCATTGGAGTGCCACAACCTAAAACAATTTTGGTCCCCTACGATGCATAACTGCTTGCCCATTCAGGTGCTACACAAACAAATCACTTCATATTCTCCTTTCTATCTGTCCTGTAACAAAGCCAACAATTCTACAGTAGTCCTCCAGTACATTGAAGTACACCTAGGCTCACCTAGACTGTTAGGGTGTGTCCTGTGAGGTTGTGATTATCCCTCAGTCCGTTTGCAGCCTCAGCAGCATTTTGTCCAGTCTCTCCAGCCCCTGCCTGTTCACTGTTCACTGGAAAATGGCGCCGACAGACATGGCAGCTCTGCTTCTAGCTCCTAAGCAACTTTGCAGTATTTCGTTTCTTTGTGTGTTATTTCTTACATTATTAGCCCAGGAAATGTTTTGTGTTATTACATAGAGCCGGAAATAACTTTTGGATATCAGAGCAGCAGTAACTCACCAGCATTACGACCGGGAATACGACTTTCCCGAATTGGATCCTTTGTTCGTACCACCCAGGGCAATTGAACTGATTCCAGAGGCTGATCCAAAACACAGCTGGCGGAGAAGAGATATTCGGAGTGGACTTCTAGTCCGACTCAGGAGGCGCGCACACCATCCACCGCTTCTGAGTATATTACTCGCTAATGTTCAGTCTCTGGATAATAAAGTAGACAAGCTCAGGGCGAGAATCTCCTTCCAGAGAGACATCAGGTATTGTAACATACTCTGTTTCACGGAAACATGGCTCTCTCGGGATATACTGTCCCCATCCATACAGCCAGCTAGGTTCTCCGTATATCGCGCAGACAGAAATAAAATACTCTCCGGGAAGAAGAAAGGTGGTGGTGTTTGTTTCATGATTAATTACTCATGGTGTGATTGTGATTACATACAGGAACTCAAGTCCTTTTGTTCACCCGACCTAGAATACCTCACAATAAAATGCAGATCGTAATACCTCCCAAGAGAATTATCTTCGATTACAGTCACAGCCGTGTATATTATTCCTCCCCTCAAGCCGATACCATGACGGCCCTCAAAGAACTTCACTGGACCTTATGCAAAATGGAAACCACATATCCAGAGGCCGCATTTATTGCAGCTGAGGATTTTAACAAAGCAAATTTGAGGAAAATGATACCGAACTATGATGAAACTGGCTCTTATGAGGACCGCCACAGGAAAGGAAGACCCAGAGTTAACTCTGCTACAGAGGATAAGTTCATTATAGTTACAAGCCTCAGAAATTGCAGCCCAAATAAACTCTTCACAGAGTTCAAGTAACATACACATCTCAACATCAACTGTTCAGAGGAGACTGTGTGAATCAGGCCTTCATGGTCGAATTGCTGCAAATAAACCAC
The DNA here is from genome assembly GCF_020615455.1 of Coregonus clupeaformis. NCBI lineage: Eukaryota > Metazoa > Chordata > Actinopteri > Salmoniformes > Salmonidae > Coregonus > Coregonus clupeaformis. Next base: position 618,903 of record NW_025533587.1, read on the forward strand.
TATTAAAGGACACCAATAAGAAGAAGAGATTTCCTTGGGCCAAGAAACACGAGCTATGGACATTTTTGATTCCAACCGCCGTGTCTTTGTGAGACGCGGTGTGGGTGAACGGATGATCTCCGCATGTGTATTTCCCAATGTAAAGCATGGAGGAGGAGGTGTTATGTTGTGGGGGTGCCTTGCTGGTGACACTGTCTGTGATTTATTTAGAATTCAAGGCACACTTAACCAGCATGGCTACCACAGCATTCTACAGCGATACGACATCCCATCTGGTTTGGGCTTAGTGGGATTATCATTTGTTTTTCAACAGGACAATGACCCAACACACCTCCAGGCTGTGTAAGGGCTATTTACCAAGAAGGAGAGTGATGGAGTGCTGCATCAGATGACCTGGCCTCCACAATCCCCTGACCTCAACCCAATTGAGATAGTTTGGGATGAGTCGGACCGCAGAGTGAAGGAAAAGCAGCCAACAAGTGCTCATCATATATGGGAACTCCTTCAAGACTGTTGGAAAAGCATTCCTCATGAAGCTGGTTTAGAGAATGCTAAGACTGTGCAAAGCTGTCATCAAGGCAAAGGGTGGCTATTTGAAGAATCTCAAATATAAAATATATTTTGATATGTTGAACAATTTTTTGGTTACTACATGATTCCATATGTGTTATTTCATAGTTTTGATGTCTTCACTATTATTCTACAATGTAGAAAATAGTAAAAATAAAGAAAAACCCAGGAATGAGTAGGTCTGTCCAAACTTTTGAATGGTACTGTATATAAATGAGATATTTCTGTATTTCATTTTCAATAAATGGTCTAACATTTTCTAAAAACATGTTTTCACTTAGTCATTATGGGGTATTGTTTGTACATGAGTGCTACATTTTTTTTTTTTTTTTCAATTTTGAATTCAGGCTAAAATACAACAAAATGTGGAAAGAGTCAAGAGGTAAGAATACTTTCTGAAGGCACCACACACACACACACACACACACACACACACACACACACACACACACACACACACACACACACACACACACACACACATGCAGTGGGGAAAAAAAGTATTTAGTCAGCCAACAATTGTGCAAGTTCTCCCACTTAAAAGATGAGAGAGGCCTGTAATTTTCATCATAGGTACACGTCAACTATGACAGACAAATTGAGAAAAAAATCTTGAAAATCACATTGTAGGATTTTTTTGTTAATTTATTTGCAAATTATGGTGGAAAATAAGTATTTGGTCACCTACAAACAAGCAAGATTTCTGGCTCTCACAGACCTGTAACTTATTCTTTAAGAGGCTCCTCTGTCCTCCACTCGTTACCTGTATTAATGGCACCTGTTTGAACTTGTTATCAGTATAAAAGACACTTGTCCACAACCTCAAACAGTCACACTCCAAACTCCACTATGGCCAAGACCAAAGAGCTGTCAAAGGACACCAGAAACAAAATTGTAGACCTGCACCAGGCTGGGAAGACTGAATCTGCAATAGGTAAGCAGCTTGGTTTGAAGAAATCAACTGTGGGAGCAATTATTAGGAAATGGAAGACATACAAGACCACTGATAATCTCCCTCGATCTGGGGCTCCACGCAAGATCTATTGAATGACCTGCAGAGAGCTGGGACCAAAGTAACAAAGCCTACCATCAGTAACACACTACGCCGCCAGGGACTCAAATCCTGCAGTGCCAGACGTGTCCCCCTGCTTAAGCCAGTACATATCCAGGCCCGTCTGAAGTTTGCTAGAGTGCATTTGGATGATCCAGAAGAGGATTGGTCAGATTAAACCAAAATATAACTTTTTGGTAAAAACTCAACTCGTCGTGTTTGGAGGACAAAGAATGCTGAGTTGCATCCAAAGAACACCATACCTACTGTGAAGCATGGGGGTGGAAACATCATGCTTTGGGGCTGTTTTTCTGCAAAGGGACCAGTACGACTGATCCGTGTAAAGGAAAGAATGAATGGGGCCATGTATCGTGAGATTTTGAGTGAAAACCTCATTCCATCAGCATGGGCATTGAAGATGAAACGTGGCTGGGTCTTTCAGCATGGCAATGATCCCAAACACACCGCCCGGGCAACAAAGGAGTGGCTTCGTAAGAAGCATTTCAAGGTCCTGGAGTGGCCTAGCCAGTCTCCAGATCTCAACCCCATAGAAAATCTTTGGAGGGAGTTGAAAGTCCGTGTTGCCCAGCGACAGCCCCAAAACATAACTGCTCTAGAGGAGATCTGCATGGAGGAATGGGCCAAAATACCAGCAACAGTGTGTGAAAACCTTGTGAAGACTTACAGAAAACGTTTGACCTGTGTCATTGCCAACAAAGGGTATATAACAAAGTATTGAGAAACTTTTGTTATTGACCAAATACTTATTTTCCACCACAATTTGCAAATAAATTCATTAAAAATCCTACAATGTGATTTTCGGGATTTTTTTTCCTCATTTTGTCTGTCATAGTTGACGTGTACCTATGATGAAAATTACAGGCCTCTCTCATCTTTTTAAGTGGGAGAACTTGCACAATTGGTGGCTGACTAAATACTTTTTTTCCCCACTGTACACACACATATATATATACAGTGGCTTGTGAAAGTATTCACGTCCCTTTGCATTTTTCCTATTTTGTTGCCTTACAACCTGAAATTAAAATAGATTTTTTGGGAATTTGTATCATTTGATTTACACAACATGCCTACCACTTTGAAGATGCAAAATATGATTAGAAAAAACAGAAAACTTGAAAACCCTCAAGAATTTCCCTGTATTTAGCGCCATCCACCTGTTTGGAGTGCTCCTTGGTCTTCATGGTGCCGCTTGCTTGGTGGTGCCCCTTGCATAGTGGTGTTGCAGACTCTGGGGCCTTTCAGAACAGGTGTATACAGTGGGGGAAAAAAGTATTTAGTCAGCCACCAATTGTGCAAGTTCTCCCACTTAAAAAGATGAGAGAGGCCTGTAATTTTCATCATAGGTACACGTCAACTATGACAGACAAATTGAGGAAAAAAATTCCAGAAAATAACATTGTAGGATTTTTAATGAATTTATTTGCAAATTATGGTGGAAAATAGGTATTTGGTCACCTACAAACAAGCAAGATTTCTGGCTCTCACAGACCTGTAACTTATTCTTTAAGAGGCTCCTCTGTCCTCCACTCGTTACCTGTATAAATGGCACCTGTTTGAACTTGTTATCAGTATAAAAGACACCTGTCCACAACCTCAAACAGTCACACTCCAAACTCCACTATGGCCAAGACCAAAGAGCTGTCAAAGAACACCAGAAACAAAATTGTAGACCTGCACCAGGCTGGGAAGACTGAATCTGCAATAGGTAAGCAGCTTGGTTTGAAGAAATCAACTGTGGGAGCAATTATTAGGAAATGGAAGGCATACAAGACCACTGATAATCTCCCTCGATCTGGGGCTCCACGCAAGATCTCACCCCCGTGGGGTCAAAATGATCACAAGACCGGTGAGCAAAAATCCCAGAACCACACAGGGGGACCTAGTGAATGACCTGCAGAGAGCTGGGACCAAAGTAACAAAGCCTACCATCAGTAACACACTACGCCGCCATGGACTTAAATCCTGCAGTGCCAGACGTGTCCCCTTGCTTAAGCCAGTACATGTCCAGGCCCGTGCTAGGAGTGCATTTGGATGATCCAGAAGAGGATTGGGAGAATGTCATATGGTCAGATGAAACCAAAATAGAACTTTTTGGTAAAAACTCAACTCGTCGTGTTTGGAGGACAAAGAATGCTGAGTTGCATCCAAAGAACACCATACCTACTGTGAAGCATGGGGGTGGAAACATCATGCTTTGGGGCTGTTTTTCTGCAAAGGGACCAGGACGACTGATCCGTGTAAAGGAAAGAATGAATGGGGCCATGTATCGTGAGATTTTGAGTGAAAACCTCCTTCCATCAGCAAGGGCATTGAAGATGAAACGTGGCTGGGTCTTTCAGTATGACAATGATCCCAAACACACCGCCCGGGCAACGAAGGAGTGGCTTTGTAAGAAGCATTTCAAGGTCCTGGAATGGCCTAGCCAGTCTCCAGATCTCAACCCCATAGAAAATCTTTGGAGGGAGTTGAAAGTCCGTGTTGCCCAGCGACAGCCCACAAAACATCACTGCTCTAGAGGAGATCTGCATGGAGGAATGGGCTAAAATACCAGCAACAGTGTGTGAAAACCTTGTGAAGACTTACAGAAAACATTTGACCTGTGTCATTGCCAATAAAGGGTATATAACAAAGTATTGAGAAACTTTTGTTATTGACCAAATACTTATTTTCCACCATAGTTTGCAAATAAATTCATAAAAAAATCCTACAATGTGATTTTCGGGATTTTTTTCCTCATTTTGTCTGTCATAGTTGACGTGTACCTATGATGAAAATTACAGGCCTCTCTCATCTTTTTTAAGTGGGAGAACTTGCACAATTGGTGGCTGACTAAATACTTTTTTTCCCCACTGTATATACTGAGATCATGTGACAGATCATGTGACACTTAGATAACACACAGGTGGACTTTATTTAACTAATTATGTGACTTCTGAAGGTAATTGGTTGCACCAGATCTTATTTAGGGGCTTCATTGCAAAGGCGGTGAATATATATTTACGCACCACTTTTCCGTTATTTATTTTTTAGAATTTTTTTAAACAAGTTATTTTTTTCATTTCACTTCACCAATTTGGACTATTTTGTGTATGTCCATTACATGAAATACAAATAAAAAACAATTTAAATTACAGGATGTAATGCAACAAAATAGGAAAAAAAAATGCCAAGGGGGATGAACACTTTTGCAAGGCACTGTATATATATAAAATAATACATAATTGACAGTTACCTTCCATTCAAAAAGCTTGGCTGAGAGGCAGCAGCATCACGTGGTGGCTTCTCAACTTCCTCTCTCATCCACTTCATCCTCACCAAGTAACGATGACCCTTCAGCACATAAAAAAGGGAATCATTAATGGAAGGGAATTGTGTAGCTATTGTGTAGATATCAAACAGCTTTTCACTGTAACATCTGAGAAAACATGTAACATAATTGCATATCTGATAGTCTATAACTGAAAAAATATGATAATGTCCGCATGCCTGTAAGCAACAAAGTCACAAAACCAGGATGATTTACCAAGCTGACTACCAGCCTGAGCATTCAATTCATTATCTAGCTAAGTTAGCTACAGTTGAAGTCAGAAGTTTAAATACACCTTAGCCAAATATATTTAAACTCAGTTTTTCACAATTCCTGATATTTAATCCTAATAATAATTCCCTGTCTTATGTCAGTTAGGATCACCACTTTATTTTAAGAATGTGAAATGTCAGAATAATAGTAGAGAGAATGATTTATGTCAGCTTTTCTTTCTTTCATCACATTCCCAGTGGGTCAGAAGTTTACACACACTCAATTAGTATTTGGTAGCGTTGCCTTTAAATTGTTTAACTTGGGTCAAACGTTTCGGGTAGCCTTCCACAAGCTTCCCACAATAAATTGGGTGAATTTTGGCCCATTCCTCCTGACAGAGCTGGTCAGGTTTGTAATAACAATATAATAATAATATGCCACTTAGCAGACGCTTTTTATCCAAGCGACTTACAGTCATGCGTGCATAAGTTCTTTTTGTGTATGGGTGGTCCCGGGGATCGAACCCACTACCCTGGCGTTGCAAGTGCCGTGCTCTACCAGCTGAGCTACAGAGGGCCACCTTGCTCCCACACGCTTTTTCAGTTCTGCCCACACATTTTCTATAGGATTGAGGTCAGGGCTTTGTGATGGCCACTCCAATACCTTGACTTTGTTGTCCTTAAGCCATTTTGCCACAACTTTGGAAGTATGCTTGGGGTCATTGTCCATTTGGAAGACCCATTTGCGAACAAGCTTTAACTTCCTGACTGATGTCTTGAGATGTTGCTTCAATATATCCACATAATTTTCCTTCCTCATGATGCCATCTATTTTGTGAAGTGCACCTGCCCTCCTGCAGCAAAGCACCCCCACAGCATGATGCTGCCACCCCCGTGCTTCACGGTTGGGATGGTGTTCTTCGGATTGCAAGTATCCCCTTTTTCCTACAAACATAACAATGGTCATTATTGCCAAACAGTTCTATTTTTGTTTAATCAGACCAGAGGACATTTCTCCAAAAAGTAAGATCTTTGTCCCCATGTGCAGTTGCAAACCATAGTCTGGCTTTTTTATGGCGGTTTTGGAGCATTGGCTTCTTCCTTGCTGAGCGGCCTTTCAGGTTCTGTCGATATAGGACTCGTTTTACTGTGGATATAGATACTTTTGTACCTGTTTCCTCCAGCATCTTCACAAGGTCCTTTGCTGTTGTTCTGGAATTGATTTGCACTTTTCGCACCAAAGTACATTCATCTCTAGGAGACAGAACGTGTCTCCTTCCTGAGCGTTATGACTGCTCCGTGGTCCCATGGTGTTTATACTTGCGTACTATTGTTTGTACAGATGAACGTGGTACCTTCAGGCGTTTGGAAATTGCTCCCAAGGATGAACAAGACTTGTGGAGGTCTACAATTTGTTTTCTGAGGTCTTGCCTGATTTCTTTTATTTTCCCATGATATCAAGCAAAGAGGCACTGCATTTGAAGGTAGGCCTTGAAATACATCCACAGGTACACCTCCAATTGACTAAAATGATGTCAATTAGCCTATCAGAAGCTTCTAAAGCCATGACATCATTTTCTGGAATTTTCCAAGCTGTTTAAAGGCACAGTCAACTTAGTGTATGTAAACTTCTGACCCACTGGAATTATGATACAGTGAATTATAAGTGAAATAATCTGTAAACAATTGTTGGAAAAATTACTTGTGCCATGCACAAAGTAGATGTCCTAACCGACTTGCCAAAACTATAGTTCGTTAAGAAGAAATGTGTGGAGTGATTGAAAAACAAGTTTAAATGACTCCAACCTAAGTGTACGTAATCTTCCGACTTCAACTGTAGCTAGCTAGCTATCATCATAAGGGTTAGGATTCAGGCTTAGGCTACATTACTTATTGCAATCAACAGCCAGCGGGCTTAACGTTAGCTACTATTTTTAGCGATCATAGCTATGATATCACAGATAAACAGACACCTAATGAGATATCTAGATATGTAGCTAGTTACCTAGCTAGCTAATAATTATAGCTATGGGGATCATCATACATTAATCACTATACAGTTAGTTTTTACTCTGAATAATGCCTAATGAGAAATGCTCTTCAAATTGTCAATATGAGCATTTTATGTTGTACAGCTATCAAAAAAAACATTAACATCATAAAGACAAGAGCTAAATCAAGTAGCTAGCTAACGTTAGCTAGGCTAGCTAGCTTGTTACCTTGCCTCGTTTTGGCTGACTGTCTACTCAGCTTGTTATCAAAAGTTCATTTCACAGACTAATCGTATCAATTGGAAAAAATACTCTAAAATGTCAATATTATAATGAACAACATAAAAACAAATTGTATACAGTTTCTTACCTTAATGTTGTTGTCCTGATCTCAATGACAGAGCAGTGTCAAAGTTGTGAGAAACCTTTCCGGTCCAGTGGAATTTTAGAACTACTTCATATAAGGTTTGTGTTTTGTGTAGGCTTACCCTGGCATGACATTTTGATAGCCATGTAATTCTCTTTCGGACAAGGTGAGTTTTCTCAATATATTCGCCTCAATTTACTCAAAGAAATTAAAAATGCTAATTAGCAACAGAGAAGACCTCAGCAAGACTAAGAAATTCCTGCAGGAAGCTCTTGCACGTAATCTCTAGCCGACACTGTCAGCTACCGTTCACCAGCGCGATCAGAGAGCTTTGTGCCCAGAGACCTTCGGTGCCCAATCCATTAACTTTACATCCCATTCCTCTGTCTTAGCTAGCTATTGACTACACTTTAGCTAGCTAGTTTGCAGAGCAGTAGACCAAAAAATATTTTTGTTTTACTTAGCCTAGATAATTGTTTGCACAGTATGTCGACTTTGGGGTCTATTTTAGACCTTATAGCATTTTTCAAGGATGAGCATAAGAGCATTAAAAGTGGAGAAGACCACTATAAGTCTGGCCATGTGCAAAAGTGCAGCTACAGTGAGAGGCAACTTACCGGTTTGGTCAGGGCCAGCATGAGGGATAAGGTTTATCCTGTGTCAGTGAGTGTAGCTATTAAATTACATTTGAGCAGCTTAGCAATACAATGTGTTCTATTAAGCTGTCAACATTCTACAAGGAAAGAGCCACTTAATCAATTAATTATTAACCAGATAACCCCAGATCAGACATTGATGAGTGATAACTCAGTTCTAGAATGTTGTCATTGATGAGAATGAATCTAAAAACCTGTTTCAGTCTTCCAGAGATTTGAGACTGGGACGGAGGTTCACCTTCCAGCAGGACAATGACCCTAAGCATACTGCTAAAGCAACACTTGAGCGGTTTAAGGGGAAACATTTAAATGTCTTGGAATGGCCTAGTCAAAGCCCAGACCCCCTGGGAAACTGGTCAGAATTGAAGGAATGATGGATGGCACTAAATACAGTGGCTTGCGAAAGTATTCACCCCCCTTGGCATTTCTCCTATTTTGTTGCCTTACAACCTGTGATTGCCAACAAGGGTTTTGCCACCAAGTAGTCATGTTTTGCAGAGGGGTCAAATATTTATTTCCCTCATTAAAATGCAAATCAATTTATAACATTTTTGACATGCGTTTTTCTGGATTTTTTTGTTGTTATTCTGTCTCTCACTGTTCAAATAAACCTACCATTAAAATTATAGACTGATCATTTCCTTTGTCAGTGGGCAAACGTACAAAATCAGCAGTGGATCAAATATTATTTTCCCTCACTGTACATATACTGAGATCATGTGGCACTTAGATTGCATGCAGGTGGACTTTATTTAACTAATTATGTGACTTCTGAAGGTAATTGGTTGCACCAGATCTTATTTAGGGGCTTCATAGCAAAGGCGGTGAATACATATGCACGCATCACTTTTCCGTTATTTATTTTGTATACTTTTTTAAAACAAGTTATTTTCTTCATTTCACTTCACCAATTTGGACAATTTTGTGTATGTCCATTACATGAAATCCAAATAAAAATCAATTTAAATTACAGATTGTAATGTAACAAAATAGGACAAACGCCAAGGGGGATGAATACTTTTGCAAGGCACTGTATACTTATTTAAATGTCATATTTCAGTTTTTAATTTGTAATACATTTGCAAAAAGTTCTACAAACCTGTTTTTGCTTTGTCATTATGGGGTAATGTGTGTAGATTGATGATGGAAAAAATCTATTTAATCAATTTTAGAATTAGGCTGTTACGTAACAAAATGTGGAAAAGGTCAAGGGGTCTGAATACTTCCTGAATGCACTGTATATGATTGATATGTCAAGTGAAAAAATCCCAAGTTATCAATTAAGTGAGTAGAGAAAAATATAAAAAACTGTTTTGCCTTGTCATTATGGGGTATTGTGTGTAGATTGATGAGGGGAAAAAACAATTTAATCAATTTTAGAATAAGCCTGTAATGTAACGAAATGTTGCAACAGTAAAGGGGTCTGAATTCTTTCCGAATGCACTGTAAAGTCAAAATTTCACAAATTCAATGTTTTACACAATATTGTATCATATTTTATGTGTTACTGACCTGTTCGTCCATAGGCTCAATGTGCTGTAGTCTACAAATACAGATCACACTGGCACAGGATGTCCATGCGCCGGATGGTCTGAGGGATGCACTCCTGTTGGACTGGAAAACAAAGAGACATTTGGTCAGTGGTGGGTCTTTTTCAATGCTGTATCAACATCATTATCTGGACAGAAAATGCATTGTTTATCATAATACAAACCCACCTTGGACCATGTGACAAGTGGTCCCTCAACATCCAATCATCATGCCTCATTGTTTGTTCTTGTTTCCCAATCAACAGCTACTTCTCTGATGAGTGGGTCTTGGATGTTTACAAGTGCACAGCAAGTCTGCACCAGCACATTACTACAACAACACAGAAGGTGGGATGAATCTCAGGATTTTGAAATCTTTCAGTCAAGCATTTGCCGCCTCAACATGGATCCTGTTTCTCGCTATGTTTTTTGTGAGATGTATCTCACTCTCTGTGAACCTTCCATGGTTCAGGAATGGAGGAATGTTCACAGTGACTCCTGCAGGCATCAAGCTCTGGATCAAGATGCCTTTGTCTGCCAACATCATGTCTCCGGAAGGGAAAATCTTCTCAAACCCAGACTTCTGGACAATGGCTTTGTCCGTCACAGATCCTGGATACAGATCACTGCAGTATGTTATCACCGCATTAGGTGCAACTCTCAGGAGTAGCTTGAAGGAGTGCATTGAACGGTACACAGAGTAGGTTTGCTTCTGCAGATCCATCTGACTTGGAGTAGCAACTTCTATGTCAGTACAGTCAATGACCATCCTGCATTTTCTGCTGGACCCCTGAAAAAACGCAGGCAAGCACATTTGGTTCTTCTTCCGACTTGGAACAGTCTTCATGATGCTAATGAAAAAGCTTTTGGATCACGTGAATGAAAGTGATGGTAACATTGCTGACAGTGTTTGCACTACAATGGAATAGTTGAGCCAGGTGCAAGTTGGTGTAGCTGTGATGCAACTTCATAAGTGTCATAATCACCTGATCTTCAAATGACAGCATCTCAACCCTCCACTTGGCAAAGTAGACAACGCAGTCCTTGTAACTTTCCAAGTATTTAACAACGATGTTGAACATGTACTTAGTCCTGTTTCCATCCTAAGTACTTTATCAGACAGCTGTGATGCTGAATACCTGTTGCAGGTATACAGCTGATTCTCCAGTAGAACCTTCAACTGCGCTAATGTTTCCTCAAGATGCACCTCAGTGAGAACATTCTGCAACTGTGCAGACAGCAGCCTCCTACATTCTTCAGCGGCCGAGGGGCCTGGAACTTCATCGTCTGCCATGGTGGATGTGTCTGGATCTTCCTCTTCTGTCATGGTGGATGAGCTACCTTTTCTGGTAAATACAGGCCATTTCTCTTTCCCAACAGAAAATGGCAGCTGCAGACCCGAGTGTTGTCACTGGGTTTCCAGTCCACCCGTCTGAAAGACAAAAAAAGTACTACATTTCACTAGCTAGCTAAGTTGATTACTAAAATGGTCAAATCTATATTTAAATACCATAACCCACAGACTTGACTATAGTAACGGTAAAATAGACTGGGCTTTGGTCTATCTGCTCATCTCAAATCCTACTATGTGGATGGGACATATCTGCTGGGATGGAGGAATTATCTGGAATGCTCAACCAGATGATCAGGATAGTCTAGGGTACTATTTGCCCGAAGAGGTGAAGTATTGCAATGAGCTATACAACTGGACTTCTGATTGTAATTCTTAAGAGGAAAGTTAAAACCCTCAGCCGTGAGGTCACTGAGGGGGACCAACAGTGATAGGGGGATCGTCTGAAAGGGATGATATGCAGGGATGTAACATAAGGATTTTGGGCACTGGCCAGCAGACCACGATTTCTACATACAGGTCCTAAATCTGTGGCATGTGATGTTGGTAAAGGCAAGATTTCACTGCTGTCAGGCTAGTTTGGCACATTTTCTACTAGCCCAGTCTGAAAAGTACTAGGACTACCTTAATTTCCATCCCTGCTTACATGTACAACAGATGCACTTGTGGAACAATACTGTTTGTGTGTTTTTATGGGAAAACATTGAGTCCTTTGTGAGCTAGCTAGCCAACATGTTTTGGAATTTTGAATCAAACTGTATTTCAAAATGGAAACCACAGCCGTCAGATTATGTAAAGGACCAATGATTCATCATTTATCTCATTTAAGTGAGACCTCCCGACTCTGTCTACGTTGTGTAATACTACAGAGACTGATGCTGCGCTCCATTACACAAACACTCTGTGATTCCCCAGCTTCCCCCAACTGTGGAAGTGTTCAGAGTATTCCTGGAGTTTCAGAGAGGGGAAACTAGAGTGAAGAGGCTGACTTTCAGAAAAAGGTGCAGTGTATAAGCGTCTGCCTGTATCTTTGCATCTCTAAGGGTTGACCTTCCTCCTCCTCCTCCTCTTCCTCCTCCTCATCATCATCATCATCATCATCATCATCATCATCATCATCATGCCTTTCATAATCACTGTCTGTTCTGTTCTCCTTTAGCTTTAATATAATTATGATAAGGGCTGTTCTCCTTTAGCTTTAATATAATTATAATAAGGGCTGTTCTCCCATCTCCTAGTAAGGGTCGTAGGTCAACACATAAGCACCTCTGTGGATCCAGACTAAAAAAGATAGGAAAACCAAGCATGGAAAGTGTCGCTGTACTCCTTATTATCCCACAATGCAAAAAGGCAAATCGATATGTGTTTTCAATTCAACTGGATTTTTCATTGTCATCCTAGGTAGCTCAGATGAATGATTATACAGAGCTAGCATAGTCTTGCATGAGAAAACAACAGGCAGTATACAGAATTAGCATATACACCAATAGAGCCATAGCTAGCATGTTTCACCATGTCATCACTTTTACAAAGTTATCACATTATATATTGATTCAAAGTTCACTAAAATAACTACCCACTATATCAGGTAAGTAGTTAAAGCTGCAACATGTACATTTTGGGGAAACCCAACCAAATTCACATAGAAATTAGAGTTATAGATCTGTCATTCTCATTGAAAGCAAGTCTAAGAAGCAGTAGATCTCTTCTATGTGCGCTATTTCTATGCTTCCCGTTCTTAAGTTTCGTTTTTGCGTCTTTTACTTTCGGTTTTGTGCACCTGCTTCAAACAGCTGAAAATACAATATAAGATATTTCATAGCGGTTTGGATGGTACAATGATTTTCTACACTATTCTACAACTATTCGAATTTTAGCAACCAGGAAATGGCAGAGCGAAATTCTGCATATTGCACCTTTAAAGAATATGTTATATACCAACAATGCTACCAAAGGCATAAGACACATTGCGAGACATCCCACTCCCTATTTTCTTCTGTTTCAAAGGAAGTCAATTAACTAGGTAAACTAGACCCAGATGCTATCGCATTGGTGTCTATGGGAGAGCCACCCCCTTAAGTAGACTGGAAATTATTATTTTTTCCCCAATGGTAAACGGCCTGAGTGAACTATCTTTATTTATCCACCATCTTTGCCTCTTCCATTAGAGAAACAAACTTCCTGTTTACTGAGGTCACATGGCAGGGAAGGTCACGGTCACAATAGGAAGAAACTGCTTATGGAAAACCACCAGCAGAGGGAGACAAATACGCATGCAACAGAACACCATCAACAAAAGACAGTATTATGAGTATCTGAAACCTCAGCGCTCCCACATTTAATTCACTTAACAGAGTACAATGGAATTCATCAGATAAAGATCCTACCAAAAGTTTATTCACTCATACATGTTCACGTGTCTTTTTTCCTCGACCCGTCCTTGGACTGCCCACCTTCATCAGTGTAAGGATGAGGCCCGTCGACTGCTCAGGACTGCAGTACCATAATTACTTTAACTAGACCTTATTAAGAGATAATGGACCTTCAGAGGCACATCAGATCTCATTAAGTTTGAGAAATTAGGCCTGAACAACCTACCTGCGAGAAAGGACACACTGAGAAACAAACCTTACACGTGTGTAAGATGAACATATCCCAAATTCAACCCTAGCACCTAGCCCTGACCCTCTAACCCAGAGTCCCTAGCCCTGACCCTCTGGCCCAGAGTCCCTAGCCCAGAGTCCCTAGTCCAAATCCCCTACCCCTGACCCCCTAGCCCTAACCCTCTAGCCCCCCTAGCCCTGACCATCTAGCCCAGACCCCCTAGTCCTGAACCTCTAGCCCTGACCCCCTAGCCCTGACCATCTAGCCCTGACCCCCTAGCCCTGACCATCTAGCCCTGACCCCCTAGTCCTGAACCTCTAGCCCAGCGTCCCTAGCCCTGACCCTCCAGACCAGTCTCTAGTCACTTGTATAGACCTGATAGGAGTGTATAGGTATAAGCAATATGGTGGAAATTCCCAAGCAAGCCAAACACGTGTGTGAGATATAGAATAAAGATTCAAGATTATACATCTTGATACTCTGAGTAGATTCCAACAGTGTTTTCGTTCCATGCAGAGCCATTCCCAGGGGGGTCATACAGCATAGAGCAAGACTTGCATAAGAATGAGCTACCAAATCAATCCTATAAACAAAACAGCATCTTTAACGCAGGTTAACGTTTATTGGGATGAATCTTGTCCTGGAGGCTAAGCTGAATGATTTCCACTAGATGGGACTGCTGCAAAAGTCATAAAATTGTATTTTTGGTATTTTCATTTCAGGTTAGCGTTATGCATACGGCTAGCAGTGATGTTAAGGTTAGGGTTACGGTAAGGGTTAGGTTTAAAATCAGATTTTATAACTTTGTGGCTGTGCCAGCTAGTGACTACTGTTAACATATAGACTAATATGCTATAAATTGTGTTCTTACACTGGTACAGTTATGCCCTATGAGAGATGTACAACTGCGCATGTGCGAAAATAAACAAAAGGGCATTTTCCCGCGTTCTGGTTGAAACACCAACGATGAACATGTGTGTTTATTCCTCCGTTAAGTAAGCCGGTATTCCTGTCCTGAAGATGACAGCACCAACAGGTTATGGGCCCAGGAGGGAACATGGAAGCCGATGGAATAGATTATGTTTCGACGGAGATGAAAAAAACTACGAAGTTATGGGAGACGAGTTTTTGGGACACTTGCGTTTGCTAGGGCTAAAGGCCACCATATTGAGCGTGGATGAAGATGAAGAAGACGGAGAGAAAATGAAGAAGCCTACGCCGAATTGATACAGGTTTTGGATGATAAAAGTATTTCCCTGATAATGAGAGAAGCAGCAGATGATGGGAGAAAAGCGTTGAAGATATTGAGGGAACATTATGCAGGTAAAGGGAAGCCACGTGTGATTAGCCTCTACACTGAGCTAACTTCTCTTCAGAAAGCCAGTGACGAAAGTGTTACGGATTATATCATTCGTGCTGAGACGGCTATTACAGTACTGAGGAATGCTGAAGAGACTTTAAGTGACGGGCTGTTGATTGCAATGATTCTGAAAGGTTTGCCCGAATCATTTAAGCCGTTTGCCATCCACATAACGCAGAGTGACGAGCCGACAACTTATGGCAAGTTCAAAACCAAGTTGAGGGAGCTATGAAAGCACCGAGAAGTTTAGCGCCATTTCCACTGACGACAACGTGATGAAGGCAAGTAACAATAAAGTTAGCTGGCCAAGAGGAAGAGATAAAGGGACCGAGATAACCTGCTTCAACTGTGGCCAGAAAGGGCACAAGGCCCGGGAATGTACTGTTACTGGAGAGCACAGAGAACGGAGACAGTGGTGTAGTTTTTGCAAGCGCTCCACTCATACTGACGCAAATTGCAGACGAAAAGGAAGAGACAATGTGAAACAAGCAACAGATGCTGAAGGCCACACATTTGCATTCAAAATAAGTGACTGTCAGCTTCGTGGACTGAAACATAAAGGGCTGATGGTTGATACGGGAGCAACGTCACATATAGTCACGGACATCGGGAAGTTTAAGGAGTTTGACGAGACTTTCAAACCGGAAAAACATTCCGTGGAGCTGGCTGATGGAACAAGAACGAATGGTGTCGCGGAGAGGAGAGGTGCAGCGGAGGTTTACCTGAGAGACAACACGGGTCGCCGGGTGAAAACAACGCTGACGTAAGGCGCTGTACGTGCCGTCGTTTCCACAGGACATTTTCTCTGTTAAAGCAGCGACAGCCAACGGAGCTTCAGTCAACTTTCGACAGGGGTGTAACAAGCTCATCCACAAGAACGGTACCACTTTTGACATCGAGGAGTACGATAGACTTTACTATCTTAACACTGTAAGTGATGAAAATGATGATGGATGTCATGGGTGCTGTGATATTCACACATGGCACAAAATTCTTGGCCACTGTAATTTTGAGGATGTGTCAAAGTTAGAAAATGTGACAGAGGGAATGAAAATCACAGGTAAGATTGACAAATCTACCCTCAACTGTGAAATCTGCACACAGGGAAAATTTGTTCAGAGCAGAAACAGAGAGCCTGATGAAAAGGCAAAAGCAGCTCTTGAGCTTGTGCACACTGATTTGGCTGGCCCTATTGAGCCAGAGGCGAAAGATGGGTTCAGATATACTCTAGCATTTACGGATGATTATTCAGGGGCAGTTTTTGTGTATTTCCTAAAAGCAAAAAGTGATACTGTAAAAGCTACTGAGAAGTTTATTGCTGATGTGGCCCCTTATGGAAAAAATAAAGTGTGTCAGGTCAGATAATGGCACAGAGTACACAGCCAAAGAGTTCCAGTCACTGCTCAGTAAGAATGCCATAAGACATGAAACTTCAGCCCCTTACTCACCCCATCAAAATGGGACCGCTGAGAGAAATTGGAGAACACTGTTTGAAATGGCAAGATGCATGCTACTTGAGAGCAACCTACCAAAGAAATTGTGGACATATGCTGTAATGACTGCTGCAGTAACTTCGCAATAGGTGTTACAATAAGCGTGTAGGACAGACTCCACACTACATGTTTACTGGGAGAAAGCCTGATCTTTCAAAGATGAAAGAATTTGGATCTGTTTGCTATGCATACAGACAGAACAAGAAAAAGTTGGACTCAAGATGTGAAAAGGGTATTTTTGTCGGGTATGATAAAAATAGTCCAGCATACCTAGTCTACTACCCAGACACTGGAAAAGTTCTTAAAAAACAGATTAGTCAAGTTCGTTTACAAAAGGTGTAGTCGAACGCCAAACTCAGACAGATTTGGAAATGAGTGATGATCTTCGTGGGGAGAGATTTCAATCCCCCATGCCAAAAGCCAAGATGGCAGATCAAAATTCGAAGAGACACAAGATGTGCAAATCGAGACTTCAGATAGTCAGAGTCCACGCTTATCCAGACAGAGAGAGGAAGAAGCCACAGTACTTAAAAGACTATGAGTGTAAAGTGAAGTGTGATGACCAGATACCACCTAGTGTTGACTACTGCTACAGAGTAATGTGCAATGCACCACAAACCTTCAAAGAAGCAATGATTTCACCAAAATCAGAGATTTGGGCTACTGCTATGAAGGAGGAGATGGATTCCCTTAGGGAAAATGATACATTCACATTGACCACACTGCCAGAGGGTAAAAATGCAGTGGGGGCAGGTGGGTCTATGCGGTCAAAAACAATTCAGATGAGACTGAGACATACAAGGCAAGATATGTTGCAAAGGGATATAGTCAAGTGGCAGGAATAGACTATAAGGGAGACTTTTTCTCCAACTGCAAATATGACATCAGTACGTTGTTTGATGCAGCTAGCAGCTCAGTATGACTTAGAGTTACATCAGATGGATGTCAAAACAGCATATCTACATGCTCCTATTGACTGTGAAGTGTACATGGAGCAACCAGAGGGTTTTGAAGTCAGGTCAGATACAGGTGAGCAACTAGTCTGCAAACTGAACAAGTCACTGTACGGCCTGAAACAGTCAGGAAGGAACTGGAACAAAATGTTGCATGATCACCTTAGTGAAAATGGTTTTACACAGAACCCAGCTGATCACTGTGTTTACAACAAACAAACTGCAACAGAAAGGATCATTTTGATAATTTGGGTCGATGATCTAATTATCGCTGCTAGTGATAGTGACTCACTCACAAGTGTAAAAGAAATGTTAAGTAAAAAAATTCAAAAATGAAAAATTCTTGGGTTATATGTTTGGAATGTAAACTGACATTTGTGAGATGTATAACTGTAAGCTAAATGTGTTGATAGTTAGGTTGAATACGACTTGTACAGTATAAGAGCAAGTGGGGGTGTTAACATATAGACTAATATGCTATAAATTGTGTTCTTACACTGGTACAGTTATGCCCTATGAGAGATGTACAACTGCGCATGTGCGAAAATAAACAAAAGGGCATTTTCCCGCGTTCTGGTTGAAACACCAACGATGAACATGTGTGTTTATTCCTCCGTTAAGTAAGCCGGTATTCCTGTCCTGAAGATGACAGCACCAACAACTACCCTGCAGAGTCATCCCAATAAATGCCAAACTGCATCTTTAACCATGGCTGCAAGACCCACACAAAGTCTTCCCATTGGGCAACATCGTGACTAAGATAACAAAACATTTTTTAATTAGGTTTTTTCATTTGTAAAGAGAGCAGGTTTTTTAACCACACAGTACATCTCAAGGACCATTTCCAAGAGCCAACATAGAGAATTACAAAAAGTACCTTTCTCCAAGACCTGAAAAGATCTTATGAAAGCATTTATTTTTGGAAGAGGTCTTGTTTAGGGACAAGCAATACATTGTACGCTGAGTGTAATAGATACATTGTAAACGGAGTGTGCACGGTTAAATGTTTGACAGGGTTGACAGAGTTCCTTCTCTCTTTCTCAGCCTCTCTTTCTTCCTGACTTTTTTGAGTACAGTGCCTTGCAAAAGTATTCATCCCCCTTGGCATTTTTCCTATTTTCTTGCATTACAACCTGTAATTTAAATGGATTTTTATTTGGATTTCATGTAACGGACATACACAAAATAGTCAAAATTGGTGCAGTGAAATGAAAAAAATAACTTGTTTCAGAAAATTCTAAAAAATTAATAACGGAAAAGTGGTGCGTAAATATGTATTCACCGCCTTTGCTATGAAACCCCTAAATAAGATCTGGTGCAACCAATTAACTTCAGAAGTCACATAATTAGTTAAATAAAGTCAACCTGTGTGCAATCTAAGTGTCACATGATCTGTCACATGATCTCAGTATATACACACCTGTTCTGAAAGGCCCCAGAGTCTGCAACACCACTAAGCAAGGGGCACCACCAAGCAAGCGGCACCATGAAGACCAAGGAGCTCTCCAAACAGGTCAGGGACAAAGTTGTGGAGAAGTACAGATCAAGGTTGGGTTATAAAAAAATATATTTGAACATCCCACGGAGCACCATTAAATCCATTATTAAAAAATGGAAAGAATATGGCACCACACAAACCTGCCAAGAGAGGGCCGCCCACCAAAACTCACGGACCAGGCAAGGAGGGCATTAATCAGAAAGGCAACAAAGAGACCAAAGATAACCCTGAAGGAGCTGCAAAGCTCCACAGCGGAGATTTGAGTATCTGTCCATAGGACCACTTTAAGCCGTTCACTCCACAGAGCTGGGGTTTACGGAAGAGTGGGCAGAAAAAAGCCATTGCTTAAAGAAAAAAATAAGCAAACACGTTTGGTGTTCGCCAAAAGGCATGTGGGAGACTTCACAAACATATGGAGGAAGGTACTCTGGTCAGATTAGACTAAAATTGAGCTTTTTGGCCATGAAGGAAAAGGCTATGTCTAGCGCAAACCCAACACCTCTCATCACCCCGAGTACACCATCCCCACAGTGAAGCATGGTGGTGGCAGCATCATGCTGTGGGGATGTTTTTCTTCGGCAGGGACTGGGAGACCGTTCAGAATTGAAGGAATGATGGATGGCACTAAATACAGGGAAATTCTTGAGGGAAACCTGTTTCAGTCTTCCAGAGATTTCAGACTGGGTCGGAGGTTCACTTTCCAGCAGGACAATGACCCTAAGCATACTGCTAAAACAACACTCAAGTGGTTTAAGGGGAAACATTTAAATGTATTGGAATGGCCTAGTCAAAGCCCAGACCTCAATCCAATTGAGAGTCTGTGGTATGACTTAAAGATTGCTGTACACCAGCGGAACCCATCCAACTTGAAGGAGCTGGAGCAGTTTTTCCTTGAAGAATGGGCAAAAATCCCAGTGGCTAGATGTGCCAAGCTTATAGAGACATACCCCAAGAGACTTGCAGCTTTAATTGCTGCAAAAGGTGGCTCTACTAAGTATTGACTTTGGGGGTTGAATAGTTATGCACGCTCAAGTTTTCAGTTTTTTTGTCTTCTTGTTTGTTTCACAATACAAATATTTTGCATCTTCAAAGTGGTAGGCATGTTGTCTAAATCAAATGATACAAACCCCAAAAAATCAATTTTAATTCCAGGTTGTAAGGCAACAAAATAGGAAAAATGCCAAGGGGGGTGAATACTTTCGCAAGCCACTGTATGTGTTGGCTCTGCTGGGACTCATACTCGCCCTCTTTTGTTCTACCTTTTGCTCTTTCCCCCTCTTCCTCCTTTCCCGCTCTCTTTGTGTAGGAGTGATCGTGGGCTTAGGGGTCTGATAGGTCAGGTCCCCTGCAGGGTCAGAGGTCATGCAGCCTTTCCCTAGCCCAGAATCCTCTGCGACCCACACCCCTGCTGTGTATTCTGGGTCCATGTTACTTCCTCTCCTCTCCTTCACACACACACATACACACACTTGATGATGCCAATGAGAAGATAGAATATGTACCCTTGTCTGGTGAAATAGTGCAACATACACAAAAGACTGAATTATACGTTCCTATTATACAGTATAAGCACAACATATGTTCAAAGCACAGTTGTTTCTATGGCTCATTGTACTGTGTTACAGATAAAGGTCCAACGCACTCTTTAGTTATGACAGTCTCTGTTTTTCTTTCTCCACACATCTTTGAATAACAATGAAAATCATTTCTTCACCCACTCCACCTTAGACATATCCTCCTCCTGTGTTATGAAAAGGATGCATCTTTTAATTATCTTTCTTCTTAAGCTTTCTCTGTGCTGCTCTATATATAATATCACTGCATGGTAATTCCCATTGGTGGAACAATAAGAATTTCTCAGAATCTTCAGCCCTCTCTGAACTGTCTAGATGTTAGTCAAAGCTGCCATGCAATCTATCCTAATTGAGTAAATGGTGACATGACTGCTCCTGGGCAGGCTAGAACCAGCGTTGTGGCTCGCTAAACCCTACACCGCCCCTAATTGAAAAGCTTATAAGGGCAATGGGTAAGCTGTTAAAGAGCGCTCAGAGAGTCACACTCCTCAGGCCCACTCCCAATCACACACTGAGAAGAGCAGGGGGCTCAGGCTCCCATGGGTGCCATAACATTATGATTTGGGGCTTACTAAGCAAAAAATATTTAACTCCATTTTACAAGCTCAGTCGATGTTGCAACTTATATAGGTGATGATGATGATCACTCCCAAATCAGTTCTGGGACTATCAAATGACTCAAAAGAAACAGGTGGATTGTTCCTTCTCTATCCGTTACTAAAGGGAAAACATCCAGGGCAACTCTTTGCTGAGCCCTGGTGGAAAGATAATTAATTAACTACAGGCTACCGGCATCACACACACACAACACACACACACACACACACCAGAGCACAACCTGTTAGCACTTTCACTGAATAATCTCAGCCTCAGTAGATATGTATTTAATTCCACTTCTCCTCTCTTTGAGGGATCTCCTGCCTCATCTGCATCACTAATCCAACTAGCTCTCACAGTCTCACGTCAGAATTAGACTTTCATCCATGTTTCTCAAATGTCAAATTTCAAAGTTGTTCCAAACGTCAAATTTCAAAGTGTTTAAGATTAAGTTTAGGCATTAACTTTTTAAGGTAAAGGTTTGGGATAGGCTTAAAACAAAAATCTAAAAAACAACTTTCTATTGCTGGATTCAAACATGCAATCATTTGCACAAGAGGCAGATGCTTATGCCTATCCACCATCCCTGTCTACAATGCCCTGGCAAAACCCAAACCTACTTGAAGGTACCAGCGCTGACTGTTTCCCTCTAGTGGCCGGGTTCCACATGAAAAGAAGTGTCCGGTTTCCACGTCATCTCCCGACATCCTCAGATATGGATGGACGTCAAATACTGACCGGCTGACCTGGCTGCACTAATCGCTAAACATTACACTACAACATCAAATAAAATTGTATTTGTCACATGCTTCCGTAACCACAGGTGTAGACTAACAGTGAAATGCTTACTAACAGGTCCTTTTCCAACAATGCAGAGATATAAAGTCGAAATAGTGACATGAGGAATAAATACACAGTGAATAACAAATAACAATAACAAGTCAAAATAACATGGCTATATACAGGGAGTGCCAGTACCGAGTCGATGTGCAGGGGTACGAGATATTTGAGGTAGCTGTAGGGGTAAATTGACTAGGCAACAGGATAGATAATAGACTGAGCTGTAGCAGCAGCGTATGTGGAGAAGTAGCAGCAGCTTATGTGGTGAGTGTGAAAGTGTGTGTGTGTGTGTGTGTGTGAGTGTGTGTGGCGTCAGTATGCATGTGTGCGCATGTTATGTGTGTGTGGGCATATGTAGTGTGTGTGTGTGTGTGTGTGTGTGTGTGTCTGTATATACACTGAGGACAAAACATTAGGAACACCTGCTCTTTCCATGACATAGATTGACCAGGTGAATCCAGGTGAAAGCTATGATCCCTTATTGATTTCACCTGTTAAATCCACTTCAATCAGTATAGATGAAGGGGAGGAGAGGTTTTAAGAAGGATTTTTAAGCCTTGAGACAATTGAGACATGGACTGTGTAACTGTGCCATTCAGAAGGTGAATGGAAAAGACAAAATATTCAGGTGCCTTTGAACGGGGGTATGGTAGTAGGTGCCAGGCGCACCGGTTTGAGTGTTAAGAACTGCAACGCTGCTGGGTTTTTCACACTCAACAGTTTCCTGTGTGTATCAAGAATGGTCCACCACCCAAAGGACATCCAGCCAACTTGACACAACTGTGCATTGGAGTCAACATCGGCCAGCATCCCTGTGGATGTCCATGCCCCGATTTATTAAGGCTGTTCTTAGAGCAAAAGGAGGTCCAACTCAATATTAGGAAGGTGGTCCTAATGTTTTGTACACTCAGTGTATGTGTGTGTTGGGGTGTCAGTGTAAGTATGTGTGAGTGTGTTGGTATAGTCCAGTGTGTGTGCATAGGATCATTGCAAGATAATTAGTTCAATAAAGGGACAATGCAGGTTCCTGGCTTCAAAGTAACTGTCCAGGCTCAGTCTTATACAATGTGTTCTGACTGCTGAGTGGCTTAGTAAAACCTCTCAGTGTCTGATCTCAACCTCTAGGGCCCTGTCTCTGCCAGCTCTATGGTTCATGCTCCCGGTTAGCAGCATCACTTTGGTTTTTACACAGTCCGGTCCATGGAGGGAAGAGCTGAACACAGGCCCTTTATTAATGTTGCTTACTATTCACTCTTATTACTCACTAGAGTATACAAGGGCTCAAGAAGAGTGTGGAGGTGTGTAGCGAGACAACAGGTGCCCACAGAGGAATGATCGAGCCTTCAAATAAGTGATAACTTCCACCCCCGATGCTCCTCCTGAGTGTGGCTATGATTACTGGCTGGTGACCTGTCATCGCTGGTGTTATGAGTGACTCAGCTCCTTCATTATATTCCCCTCTCTGCCCTCGGTGGAGAAGACAAGCTGACTGGCTTTTATTCTGGGCCTCTCTGTGGCATACTGATCCACCAGGCCAGAGACGGCTAAGCATGCCTCATTCTCTTCTCCTTTTCCGGGGCAGATTCAAAACATAGTCCCCACTGGGCAAAAACTGTTTGAATCAACATTGTTTCCACGTCATTTCAACCCAAAAAATCAATATCATAACGTTGAATCAATGTGGGAAACTCATTGGATTTGCTAAAAGTCATCAATGTACTGTAAGAGCATTTCGTCTTTTTTCATCTAACGTTAACCTAAATCTTAATTTTTTTTGATTTCACATTGAATTCACAATAGTTGACAACTCAACCAAATGTAAATCAAAACTAAACGTTGAACTGACGTCTGTGCCCAGTGGGTCCTGTCTTAAACTAAAACTTGAGTTGAAGGTTCTCTTAAAATGCAGAGGGAAATAATTGTGGGCACACATTTATTAATTTCTCTCTCTCTCTCACACACAGACACATACACACACAGGGCTGGCCCTAGCCTGGGTATGTACCCTGCATGCCTGGTTGGTAATTCGGCCATGATTACTACAGGGTTTAGGTAGCTAGCTAGACTAACTTACCTAGCAATCTAAAAAATGTTGGCTGACATGGGCCAATTGAGTGACTGACAGTGACAGACATAACTAGAGGAAAACTGCTGAACAGTAAATTGAGACACCGACTGAGTTTTTGGTCGGGGCCCCCAAGTGGCTGCTTATGTCACTTATAGAGAGCAATAGTAATGCCATCTTTTTGTAGGCACTAACTCCGCCATGGCTCGTTGGCCAAAGCCTATGGGGAAATTAATGTTTTTTTTGTAGGGTTTCTGGATAAACACAGAAAATATGGTATTAGAAGGCTTAGAAGATCTTATACATTTTTGTACTATGAGATAATCTTCATCAGCTAACATCACTTTTTTTTTTATGTTGAAGCATGTACTGTATGTAATCAAAACAAGCACATACCAACTGGGAAAAAACTGGTTGAATCAACGTTGTTTCCACGTCATTTCAACAACAAAAAATGTAATGTAATGACGTTGAATCAATGTGGAAAACTGATTGGATTTGAAAAAGTAATCAACGTAAGGGAATTTTGTCTTTTTTTCACCCAACTTTTAACCAAAATCCAATGACATGGTGGCATTGTTTGTTGATTTCACATTGAATTCAGGTTAGTTGACAACCAGGGTTTGGAACCAAAATGATTTTCCAATAATTTTGTTCTGAACAGAACCACAATTGTTTTGTTTTGTGCCACTGTTCCAACCAGCAAAATAAAGTTTTGAACCGGTTCGTACCCAAAAAAGTACCCGTTTATATTGTTCCTTTCTGTTCCTTTTAAACCTGTGAAATCAACCATTTTTACATTTAGCTCATTAAATTACTTCACCAGTCAGTCAGTCAGTCAGTGTGGATAGAGCAGGCAAGATGCGACTGAAATTTTGCGGGTGGGGAGAGAGCGAGAAAAGGTTGAGGAGGAGGTTAGAAGCACTGGGCATCTTGTTATGACGTGCATTATATGAATTAGGTCCACAGAATTATACCTAGGATGAGCGGCTTCAATGGAGGAACTTTGAATGTCTTTTGAGCTAGCTAGCTAACAAGCTTGACCTTTTTGTAGTTAATAAATCCAACGTGAAATGTGATAACTAGGCCTATAGTATCCTTCACTAGCACTGAAAAAGTTAATCCATTCTTCTCTAGCTAAGTAAAAATCTCTCTCCCTATCTTCTGAATCAAGCTTGTAACTTCAGTACAGTAGCCTATGCTTTGGAGGGGGGAGGGGCAGGTAGCCTAAACATGCACAGGCAAAGATTTTCAGTTTGCAGGCAGACACTGGAATAAGTTTCTGAGTGACAGAGTGAGGGCTTTGCATATGCGCTTTGTTGCATTTTGTTGTGGGACTAGAAAAAAATGCCTGGAATGTAAAATAACGTTATTAACCGGTTCCCATGCTTTTATAATAACGATTCTGTTCTGGAACACTATGGATCACTTTCGTTACAGGTACCATTTCTGTTCCTTGAAAATTTTCATTATTTTCAGGTTTTCGTTTCTGTTCCCTGAACCGGTTCCAACCCACGTTGACAACTCAACCAAATGTAAATCAAAACCAGACGTTGAACTGACGTCTGTACCCAGTGGGTAAAGGCTTTATAATTCATTAAGGTCATGTTAACTGACTGATATTATCTCATAGAACAAAGATCTCCTAAGCCTGTGTTAAGGGGCAGGTGGAAGAGAGGCTTGCTGACCTTCATGCTTCAGTAAGTGGTCGGAGAGAAAAGAGGGTGGCGAATACAATTAAGCCTTGGCAGTTTGAAGTGATTCAAATCGAGTTTTTTTTTGCATATCTGGTTCAAATCTGTTATTTTTCCTGCAGTCTGAACAGTGGCATGAAACACATAAAATAATGAATCCTTCGTCTCTCTGTTTTTTAAATAATTTTCTTCCAATTAGCAAGAGGCTGACTGTATCTCACCAGAGAAAGCATCAGAGTGATCGAAACAGCACTCCTCTGTCTCTGTATGTGTAGCCCATCTTTCTGATGTTGTATGGTCAAAAAGAGTATGATATTGTTGCCGCCGTAGCATTGAATGCAAAGGAAGCCAGCGAGCATTTGGCCTCCCTCGATAAAAAAAAATACAACAATAGCAAATCAGCGTTGCGCTAAACTGAGTGAGCTCAACTGTGAATGGTCCTGTCGCACCAGAAGAAAGTGTCAAAGGAAGCCAGTTTGGAAATTTGCTTCACACCAATCACTTCACATCAAGTCAAACGCCATTTGACAGAAAAAAAAAATAATTGTTGCATCTTGTTGTGTTGTTATCCTCTGGTGGCTAGCTAGCTAGCTAAAATTGGCCCTTTCCTAAATTAGCCAAGGACGGAGATAGGGATTTGGACTTGTGGTTTCACTTAATTCTCCGTACTGGCCAATGATTATAACAGCGATTCTTACCCCAAAATAAATTCATATATTGTGCCTCTGGCCGGAGAGGATGGAAGTTCAATATGTACACTGAACAAAAATATAAACGCAACATGCAACAATTTCAAAGATTTTACAGTTCATAAGGAAATCAGTCAACTGAAATACATTCATTAGGCCCTAATCTATGTATTTCACATGACTGGGAGTACAGCTATGCATCTGTTAGTCGCAGATACCAAAAGAAAGTATCACTGCCTCCTTCTCACAAATGATCCAAAAATATAAAAATTAAATAAAGTTGGTTCAACACAGTGGCGGGTCATTTTGACCCTAGGACAACGGGAGGGTTAAACAGTTTCCTCAGTCCCCTTCACCCTGGAATGTTTAGTCCCGCCCCCTCTGTTAGTGGGGTTGACACTACATTATAATTCTAACAGCGTTTACACATTTATACTGTATTTGGGGTGGAATCCTTTAGTCATTATTCTTAAAATACAAATTAATCTATCAATCCACCCCTTTGACTAAATGTTTTCACACTCAGGATAAATGTATTTACAAACATGATTAATCTCAGAGATTAGTTATATTTATCTACTTCCAATCATAGGTCTTCTTTTTAGGATTTTCCTATGACCTTCATACGTCAGAACCAATAAACGTTTCATCCAATTGCGGTCTTTCAGGGTCAAAGTCCTCGTTATCCCCCAAGCCTGGAGGATCGTATTTCCCACTCTCCTGGTCAGAGTCCGGAGTCGGTCCATCTCTTATCATTTGGTGAGATACTGCATTCACCAACGCCTTGCTCACCAATCCTCGGACACAGGGAACAAAACAACAACCACATAATACAAGAATACCCATACAAACGCTGACTGCCCCTAAGATGGTTGCTGCTATGGTTTTCCATTTACCAAACATGGTATCAAACCACCCTGTCCAAGATGTACTAACTCCTGAGTTTTCAGCCCATTCTTCACTTAGAGCAGTTAATCCTGCAAGAGCTCTGGTGACCGTCCCCTCTGGTGCGGTGTTGTTAGGGATAAATGTGCAACAATGGCCCCCCACCATTTTACAGACTCCGCCCCTTTCTGCCAGCAACATATCCAGAGCCAACCGATTTTCCCAAGTCATAAGTGAGGTGGCGGATAATTGTTCGGAGATCCCCTTTACTGCATCTCTAGTCTGGTTAATAAATCGTTGTTGGTTGTAATAGATATAATTAATCCAATCCACATTTTTGTTTATTGTCACCCACCAGAACATTTTTGTGGTAAACCCCTCCCATATTTGATTCATAGCTTTGTATTCATCTGGAACACCCCTGGGGATGCCTATACCATCTATGCAAATTGGGCTATTTCCTTCCTGACCTATATTTCTTTTCCTCCTGATTATTCTTCCTGTCACTGGTCTTTGATGACTAATTCTTACAGGTAGGACCAACAATACTGGTGCACAAGTACCCACCCAACCTTCTGGTAATGTCTGTCGAATGCTCCCTTTGTTAGTACATGCCCACCACACATCAGTCAGAGGGATGGTAAGGTTAATAATTTTTCCCCTCCCTTCCTTATCTAAATCAGTCACATTAATTATCTCCTTACAGCCATCAAAATCACCCAAGTTACGGGTGCCATTTCTATGTCTGTAACACTGGTATTTGCCAGGAGTTAAAGTTAATCTAGGTGGGCTGGCCGAGTAAGTCAACTTTGCCAGCCCAATCCCTGTGCAATTGGGCTCTTTTTGATTGGACCTCAGGTCTAATACACAGGGAAACATTGCCTTTGGCATTGGGGCGGTCAACATTGTCGGTCGCCCAATGGAGCATGCATAACAATTGGTCTCCCCCAAGGACCCCCATCAGGGACCCCCTCTACTTCCCCTTGGTTCCATTCTTGGAGGAGAAGATCTTTCATAGTGGACGGGTTAGTCGAATTGACTCCGTCATCCCTTGACTGATCTACTCGGTCTATTGCTATTAATGGATTAATGACAGTACCTGTGCCCTCCATATCTTTCAACTCCATCAAATGTAATCTTAGACAAGTATCCCATCCGTATTCATTCGCGCAAGCCCAGTAAGTTCTTTTCATGTCCTCTTTAGTGACCTTTACTATTGTTACTACCATCTCCGCGGGGATGTCGTTATACCTTCTTATCCTCCATCTAGAGCGTCCAGCCACCCCCCCTCCGTCTCATATCTCCGTCCCCCAGTATGTCTAAATACCTGAGCCCAGGAACAATCCGCCGAACTGCTGAACATAAATACAATGGGATTTTATAATCCCACGTTGCTTGCTTATCCGCCCTGATAAGATCCCTAATCCTAATTTTGAATCTTACTCCCCACCCTTCTCTGACTCCTATTTTGTAGATCACTCGTCCTTGACGGTCAGTATGTCGGGTCGCTTCCCTTTTATTTCTTAATAATGGTAAGGCCATAGCGTAATTGGTGCGAGGTGGTGGTGGATCTTGACATACCAAGACTATTGCCGAGACTATGATGCAGCTCAGGGTCACCCATATTCCCAAAAACCGCCAACCCTCTCCTGCCTTTTGTCCTTCTGCTTGGTACCACCCCATACTCACACCCTAAGAACACACTACAGTGATGATAGGTCCGGGTAGGAGATCTTCGTTAACAGAGGTGACCCCCGGACCCTATTGGTCCAGTTCTTCTCTCCAACTCTGCGTGTGTTCAGTGGTGCTTGTATGTGGTCTTACCTTCTTGCAGTGGGTAACATGGACCCAGGTTACTCTTTCTGCTATTCTAATGGCAAAGGCGGTGACCAACAAAACCTGATAGGGGCCTTCCCAACGGGGCTGCTTCCAGTCTTTCTTCTTTAGGGATTGTATCCACACCCAGTCACCTGGTTGGATAGAGTGGGTTACCCTCTCCTTTAGTTCTCCTGTGGGGCACAAAATCTTTGACATACGTGTTTGGTTAATGAACAGTCTTCTCATATGTCCTGCCAACGCCCCTTCTACTTCTATATCTGCCTGCTCTAGTCTGCCTAACTCGGGCATTCTATATGGTCTCCCAAACACTTTTTCAAAGGGGGATAAGCCATCTTTATCCGGTGTTACCCTAATCGTCATTAATACTATTGGTAGACATTGTACCCAATTTCTTCCTGTACTCTTGTGCGTTTTTCTCAGACGTGATTTAATCGTTGAATTAGTGCGTTCAATCAAACCCGCTGATTCCGGATGATATGAACAATGTTTCTTCATATTAATATGTAACTTCTGTCCAATGTTATCTATCACCTGGTTGGCGAAGTGAGACCCATTGTCGGAATAGATCGTTTCTGGCAATCCGAATCTAGGGATTATTTCCTGACATAAAGCTTTAGCTACTGTGAATGCATCAGCGGAGGAGGTTGGAAAGACTTCTACCCATTTGGTATACTTGTCTATTACAGTCAAACACCATTTTTTCCCTTCACTTCTTGTAAGTTCTATAAAATCCATTTCCAACTGTTGGAATGGATATCTGGCCTGGGGAAATTCCCCTTTTGGTGCTCTCTGCTTTCCTTGATGATTACGTTGTGCACATATAACACACCTAGAACAAAAACATTTTAAGTAATTTGTTATCCCGTACGCTACAAAGTGCTTTCTAATTATTTCCACCATCCCCCCGGTTGATATGTGGCTTTGCCCATGTATCAAAATTGCTGCATATCTAAACAGAGATTTTGGTAATATAGGTAAATTACCCTGATGCCAAATTTCCCCCTTCTTGACTGCTCCCATTTTCTCCCATCTAGTCACTTCCTTCATTGGTGCTCTCAACTGGCTCTCCATCAGTAATGCTTTATCAATGTCCACCTCTTCTTTCAGATGTAAGTATGTGGGTGCTTGTGGTTTGAGACCTGCCTTTTTCGCTTCCTCGTCTGCCTTTCTGTTGCCGTTGCTTATGCCATTCTACACCTTTAGTATGAGCATCACATTTACAGATAGCTAACTTCTCTGGTAGGAGTACAGCATCTAAAAGATTCAAAATTAACTGGGCATGTGTAATGGTTTTGCCAGAAGTGGTTACCATTCCCCTGTTTCTCCATTGTGCAGCAAATACGTGTACTGTATTAAATGCATAGGCACTATCGGTGTAAATAGTAACCTTTTCCCCTTTACCCATATGACATGCCCGAGTGAGAGCCACTATCTCGGCCTGTTGTGCAGAATAATTTCTAGGTAATGATTCAGCTTCCAAGACGTCGGTCTCTGTTACAACTGCATATCCTGTAGCATTCGTACCATCAGGGTTTTTTCTAGATGAACCATCAACAAACATAGTCACTTCCCCATTTACTAAGGCTAGGTCTTTCAAGTCAGGTCTTGGCAACACAAGTTTCTCAGTTTCAGTTATACAATCATGTGGGCTGCCATCTATTGCAATAGGAACCAGAGTAGAGGGGTTCAGAGTTGTACACCATTCAATGGTCAAATTAGGCATATTTAACAGGATTATCATACAAGATAAATGTCTAGCGGGTGACATATAGGCCATCTTATGCTCCAACAACAGTATGGATACTGCATGCGGAACCTTTAGGGTTAAATCGTGGTACAAAACTATTGATGCCGAATCTTGCACCGCCTGAGCTGCAGCTACCATAGACTGTAAACATAGTGGCATTGCTTGTGCTAATTTAGATGAATAATATGCAATGGGTTTGTTCTTATCCCCATGTTTTTGAGTCAAGACCGATGTCATATATCCCTCCCTACAGTCCACCGTTTGGGTAAAAGGCCTGTCATATCTAGGAAAAGCTAAGGCTGTTTGGGAAGTGAGCAACTTTTTTATCTCTATAAATTGTTCCTCCGCCTCGGAGTTCCAAATTATTTCATCATGGGCTGCCATTGCCTTCCCATAGATAAGATCACTTAACTTCCCAGTATGCAGTGCATAATGCGGTACCCAAGCTCTACAGTAGTTTATCATCCCCAAAAAGCTCATCATTTGTTTCTTGTTTAACGGTTTTGGCGCTCCAAGTATAGCAGTTTTCCTGGATGAGTTTAACTTTCGCCCCTCCTGAGTTATGGTGTGTCCTAGGTAAATCACCTCGCTCTGCCAAAGTTGAAGTTTCTTTTTGCTCACTTTGTGTCCCTGTTCTGCCAGGAAAGTTAACAATTGGATTGTATCCCTCTTACATCCCTCCTGAGTGGGATTAGCCAATAGAATATCATCTACATAAACTAACATTTGGCTTCCTTCCTGAGGTTCAAACTTTCCCAAATTCCTAGTTATCGCCTGGGCAAAGATTGTAGGACTTTCCGAGTAGCCTTGTGGCATCCTAGCGTAAGTCCATTTCCTTCCCTGGAAAGTAAAGCCAAACCACCCCTGACTATCCGGATGAACTGGGATACTAAAGAAAGCATTAGCTGAATCTATCACCGTAAAATAGGAGTTCTCTGGTTTCAATTGGTTCAGCAATGTATGTGGATCTGGTACACATGGAGCTCTGGGAATTGTATTTCTATTAACCCCCTGCAAGTCCATGACCATCCTCCAGTCGGCGCTAGGTGCCGCCTTTTTAACAGGAAATACTGGAGAGTTGCATTGTGCCTCATCTCCAGGAATGATCACCCCTCCCTTAAGTAAATGCTCAAATGTAGGTGTTATCCCTTTTATTGCTTCTGGTTTCATAGGATATTGCTTTTGGTATGGTCTGTGATCGGATCGAGGAATCACTTGTACTGGAGCTACCCCCTTAATTAGTCCCACATCGGCTGGTCCTTGTGACCATAATTTGAACGGAATTGCTGCTAACTCATCCTCCTGTTCCTGAGTTAAGAAAATATCTTCCTGTCATTCGTTAAAACTTGTCTCCAGGTGGACCCCGGGCTGGGTTTTTGCTCTCCAATTCAACTTTCTTCTATATCTCCCAGTGGAGTGGCTATACTGATCCCCATTTGGTGTATTCTGCCAGTCAGTGATGTTTTTCCCCTGTTTTACCCATTTACCTAGTGATAACCATTCCTCTGAAGGTTCTTTCACTAGGGAAACATGGGGGCTCCACCTTTCTCTGTACAGTCTCTGGCTCTGTGGTCCCAACTCCACCTCTACAGCTGCACGTTTTTTATCATAGTGCACCCATTTTAACCCAATTGTTTTTTCTGTGGTTTTTAACAATTCTTCCTCATAATCTGGGTTAGGGCCTGGGTGCTCATTACACCATAATGTACAGTGTAAGTCATCTACTGTCATCTTGGTTGATCCAATCACTAACTAATTTCCTAGGTCTATTAGTGATTTCGGTATGTTTGTAAGTCCCCCTCTTAGCAGATCCTGGCTATACCAATAGCATGGTTTTCCCTCCCGCTCACTACCATATTATCCCTTACTACATATGCCTTCATACCCCTCAGAGTCGGCTTCACAGCTACGTTCAACTGAGTCATGGCATCTCTTCCTAGTAAATTGACTGGACACAGGCTTGATACAAGTACAGGTATGCATACCTCTCCCCCTGAATCTTCATGTTGTAAAGTCACCGGGGCCAATAATCACTCTATAAATTGATGGCCCGAGGCCGAGCGTACCATGATTTTTTCCCCATTAATTCTAATTCCTTCGGGCTTGTCGGCTGCACAGATCGCTGTGCGACATGCCTCTGTGTCACACAAGAATTTAATATTTTTTCCCAGTACTGCTAAGGTGAGGTATGGTTTCTGTTCCTGCTGCAGAGCCAATCCAATCGTTGCCAATTCAAACACTTCACACCCCGTATCAATGGGTTCCTCTGACCCCTCTCCTCCACTATCTATACTACTATCTTCCCCTTGTTCTAGTCATGCGTTATCCTCCTCTTCCTCCTTACCGGAACTGGGCGATGGGTGTCTGTAGGTTCTTTCTCCTTCTCTACCCCAATTATCTCCCTTACTCTTTCCTTTATTACTGCAGTCGCGATGGTTATGGCCTGTCTTGTTACAGTACCTACACAGGGCCCTACACTCCCTGGCAAAGTGCCCTTCCTTGTTACAGTTAAAGCACTACCTTCCTCCCCCATAGGGCTGGAAAGAGTGAGGCCTTTCTCCCCTCTCTTCTGGAGTTCTACCTCTACCAGCTATTTCCCCTAGAGTGGTCATTAAATACTCTGCTCCCTTCTGTTCTTTTCTTACTCTGTCCTGTCTACTATTTTGCTCATGATGGATTGCATATCTTTTAACCTCGGCTAATGAAGTAGTTCCCCATCCCACTAAAGTCCTTTTAATATTCCTGCTTATTTCTGGTCTCATTCCACTGAGGAATGCTATTTTCAGCTGCTGATGGTACGGAGTATCATTTCCCTGCCCCTGGGGAGGCTCAGGTATCCCACTATTTGCGTTAAATACATTTCTCAATCTCTCTAAGTATTGGCTAATGTTCTCACTGTCTTCCTGTTTACATTCATGTACTTTGGAGAAGTCAGCATGTCGATGGTAATGTTCCCTTAAATTATTACACAACTCAGTTATTTTCCCAACATATTGCCCATCATCTGCCCATGGTAGGACTGCTCCATTGGCATCCCCTGAAACCCACTGCCCCCGAACAGCTGCCCAATCTTTCCCAACTAGGGTTCTGACTGCCCTCTCAATTTCCCTGTGTTTAGCTTAAAGCTTGCTGCTAGACTCTCCAAATCCCTCCTGAACCCCTCTATTCCTGTCTTAGGGTGCACTACACCCTCTATAGCTCTTACTACATCTCGCTGTGTCCTCGCCCCTATATACATCTGGTGCATGCTCCTCCCCCAGCCCTTGGGTTCGGGCAAGGCTATCAAAGGGTACTGGTCATCCCCTTCCTCATCATCTAACCACTCTCTCTTCCCTGGCTTATTATAGTCTTCTAATCTCTTCAACTCCCTGTGTTTAAACTCTCTGTGTTTACTTTCTCTAGCTCTTCCTGCCTCTTTCTCTCTATCCAGCTCTCTACTCTTAGCCTGCCTATTTCCTCTCTACTTTTCCCTGAGTTCTGTAATTTCCTTCTGTAAAACTTCCCCCTCTTTGTTCTCTTTACTGGCCTCCCTACTCTGCCCCCCCGGCTTGGCCGTCATATGGTGGGGGAGGGGCGGGGATCACTCCTAATTTTCTCCTACACATGATAACGTTATCATCTGGGCTTTCTTTCCAAGCCTGCTCTACCAAAACTGGATATAACCTTTCTGCTCTCTGCTCTGGGGGAGGCACTAAAACGTCATATTTTACGTCCCTTTCTCTTTGCATATCTAATTTTTTTTCCCTTTGTCCTTCCTCTCTCCTTCGCGCTTCAAAAAGCCATACCCTCGCTGTCTCTAGCCCCTCCCCTCGGTGTTTCTTCAAATCCGTTCCACAGTTTACATGCATCTGCCTAATCATAACTTCTAACTTCTCCACATCGAGATGCCCAATAAATCCATACCTCTTCTCCCAAATGGATCCATAAAACATATTTCTTCGATCTCTTCCTAACATATATCTTTCATCCCCCGTTAATTCTCTGACCTCTTTAGAATATTTATTTCCCATAGTGGAAAAATAAGAAATCCCCCCGTTTAGTAATAATTCAATCCAGAATTATTTTCCTGGGACTTATTATTAGGTGCGACTCTTGAGCCAATGTTTATGATCTGCTTTTGTAATTAACCATTTAAATTATCCAACCCGTAACCCAGAGTTTTTTTTTTTAACCCCAGTTTCATGAAAGGAATCGGACAACCATTTTTTCTCACGCGACCTATTTTAGTTCCTTCCTTGAAACAATTATCACGTATTTCGATGGATCATTAAGTCTCACACGTATACAACCTTATACGATTTTTTGCTAACACTATCCGTAACCTAGAGGTCGTAACTGCTCCAGTTTCATGAAATAGACAGAGTTAGAGCAAAACCCCAGTTGTTTATGCGACTTTCGACCTGTTTAATATATCTATCTCACACGACGAAAATTATCCCCCTTCCTGTTTATATTGTAAAGACTGTATCTCGTACAATCTCAATATTAACTAGATTATTTCGGTAATAGCTATTCACCTAGGGTCAATTCCGACCCCCCTTCCTTCCTTTAATAATTATTATTTCCTTTGATATTTTGGTAACTATTCTCTGCCCTTCACAATAATTACTATTCTTATACAAGTTCAAATAATTACACCAAATCCATGAATAAAAATGACTGACCTTCTCCTTGCAGTTTGGATTTAAATGCTTTTTCAATCTCGTTAACGTCTTTATCGTTCATAAGATTAATCACCGGCCTGTTTATAACCTTAACGTCGAAGGCCAGGACTATTCTCCATGGATGCAATCATCCGCCCGTGCACGGTTTCGGTGTCCTTAGAACGACAAAGATCCGGCTCGAAGGACCACTTGTCATGAGAATTTCTATCTCTAATTCAACCTAAGCTTGAATCATTACCAGGGGTTGTAAGGCTCTGGTTTTAATCATAAATGATTCAAGGTCCACAGCCAGCAAGAATGATCTGTATTTTTATTCATGGAGAGCTCTGCCGCCAAAACCCATACATACAGTTTTATACCCCTTGACACACAAAGGCACTTTGCTCCGCCCACCTTTAGGAGGCTTTCTTAAACAGTTTCCTCAGTCCCCTTCACCCTGGAATGTTTAGTCCCGCCCCCCTCTGTTAGTGGGTTGACACTACATTATAATTCTAACACTGTTTACACATTTATACTGTATTTGGGGTGAAATCCTTTAGTCATTATTCTTAAAATACAAATTAATCTATCACCTTCGCATAGAGTTGATCACACTGTTTGTTGATTGTGGCCTGTAGAATGTTGTCCCACTCCTATTCAATGGCTGTGCAAAGTTGCTGGATATTGGCGGGAACTGGAACATACTGTTGTACACGTTGATCCAGAGCATCCCAAACATGTTCAATGGGTGATATGTCTGGTGAGTATGCAGGCCATGGAAGAATAGGGACATTTTCAGCTTCCTGGAATTGTGTAGAGATCCTTGCAACATGGGGCCGTGCATTATCATGCTGAAACATGAAGTGATGGCTGGGATGAATGGCATGACAATGGGCCTCAGGATCTCATCACGGTATCTCTGTGCATTCAAATTGACATCAATAAAATGCAATTGTGTTTGTTGTCCGTAGCTTATGCCTGCCCATACCATAACCCCACCGCCACCATGGGGCACTCTGTTCACAATGTTGACATCAGAAAACTGCTCGCCCACAAGACGCCATACACGCTGTCTGCCATCTGCCCGGTACAGTTGAAACCGGGATTAATCTGTGAAGAGCATACTTATCCAGCGTGCCAGTGGCCATCGAAATTGAGCATTTGCCCACTGAAGTCAGTTACGACTCCGAACTGCAGTCAGGTCAAGACCCTGGTGAGGACAAGACCCTGGTGAGGATGACGAGCACGCAGATGAGCTTCCCTGAGACGGTTTCTGACAGTTTGTGCAGAAATTCTTCAGTTGTGCAATCCCACAGTTTCATCAGCTGTCCGGGCGGCTGATCTCAGACGATCCCGCAGGTGAAGAAGCCAGATGTGGTCCTGGGCTGGCGTGATTACACGTGTTCTGCGGTTGTGAGGCTGGTTGGACGTACTGCCAAATTCTCTAAAACAACATTGGAGGCAGCTTATGGTAAAGAAATGAATATTAAATTCTCTGGCAACAGTTCTGGTGGACATTCCTGCAGTCAGCATGCCAATTGCACGGTCCTTCAAAATGTGAGACACCTGTGGCATTGTGTTGTGTGACAAAACTACACATTTTAGAGTGGCCTTTTATTGCCCCCAGCACAAGGTGCACCTGTGTAATGGTCATGCTGTTTAATCAGATTATTGATATGCCACACCTGTCAGGTGTGGATAATCTTGGCTAGGGTGAAATGCTCACTAACAGGGATGTAAACAAATTGGTGCACAACATTTGAGAGACTTAAGCTTTTTGTGCGTATGAAAAATTGCTTAGATATTTCAGCTCATGAAACATGGGACCAACACTTTACATGTTGCGTTTATATTTTTGTTCAGTGTAGCTAGTTGTAGTAGGCTAATGTTAACTAGCTGGCTAATCGTTGCCCATGAAAGGAAGTTAGGCTAGCGAGCAAGCATTTTAGCCAGGTAGCCTAGAAAAACTAAAACTAAAAGCATGTACTGTATGACAGAGTCATAGACCATTTTGGCAACATGAAAGAGAGGAAAATGGCATTGGCGTTTCTCTACAAGTAGGGTGAGTCAACATGTTTTTTCTACTTACACACACACACACACACATGCGCACACACACACATACTCACACACGGACAGCCACATGATATTTAGCGTACGTTGATTGGACTAATTTGGTTTTGGAATATATTAGTTGTCACTGTATTAGACTAAGCATACTGTAGGTGATTTAATGATGTTGAAATGTTGAAGTTGAAATGGTGCTGGAATAGTGGAGGCAGCTCATGTTTTCTTTGCAACTTGCAGTAACTCTCCAGTGTTCTAAATCAGTAGTTGTTTAGTAGTCTGAACATTTTGAAAACATTAACTTGATTGACTGTTATGATGAGTTTCTGGTATTGAGAAGTTCAAGATGCAAGAATTTACTTAGACATTCTGTGGAGATTTTACCAAGTATTTATTTGATCACGAGCCCGTGGGTTCATCTAACAAACGGACATAGCCTTTCATACTCTTGGTTACACATTTCTTCAACCACATCTGGCCATCATCAATGAGCACTCCCATTCTTTGATGTTATTACTCTTTACCCCAAGTCAGTATATCCTGTCCATCAATCATGCTATCCTAAACATCAGTAATCTCCTTTGACATAACGGAATATAGACTCTGTGGCACCAAGCCAATTATCTACTAACTCTAACCTGGTCCCCACGATACTATGACATGACATCATAACACTATAAAAACCTCATATCATTGACCATGCTGTAGGTCATGTAACAGTTGTTTACATCCAATATGCTTTGTGGACTCTGTATGTCATGGTGGCAAGGCATATGAACTAACAGGTTATAGATCAAACAACGCAATTTTCATAAAACATAGGTTGTAATATGTTTTTTTTTTCTTGGCTTGGCTTCCCCAGTGATTCTACCCATGCACCGCTACTGAATCTGAACAGCCAAAAAACGCATGGAATCAGATATATCAAACCACATTGTCAGATACAAATCTGGTTCCTGGCCATGTGACTTGTGTCTGAATGGTAAAATCTTATTTATTTGCCCTCAAGTGGTTTTTAGACTGTTATTTGGCATATCTTGTTGCTTGCTGGCTGCTTTGTTGACAGTTTGACAAGAACATGTAGTAGCTAACTAGCTTGTTAATTGTTTACAAACAAATTAGTGAATGTGCTAGAAAGCTAAACAGCTAGCTAGCTAGTTGACTGCTGTGGCCAAAAATGGCTTGTTTTGAATGTTGGATCATCTTATCCTTAGAGGCTTTAAAAGTGTTCTTACACTATGATTTTTAACATTCAAAGCAACTGTGAAACGTACATGGCAGGCATTGTTGTCACATTAGCTTGCTACATAACTTCTGAGTGATAGGAAGAAGCAAGAGCACCACCGCCATTCTGCCTACACCACTGGCACTGCACGTACACTAATCGTTACTATGACAACTAGTTTGGCCGTGTCAACTAATGACTGCTGTCTGAAATCCGATTTTGGTCACTTGTAATTTGCTGTTTGGACAGTATTCCAAAACGGATTTGAAAAACGAAACTGATTTGAGCATTAAGGCCTGCAGTGTGAACAATATGTTATACTCACAACTCACTTCAATCTAATAGGAGAAACATAATGGCTGTTTTTCCTCTATGCTCATATATGACAGATTAAAGCAAATTCTGGCTGTTCTGTTTTTGTGAACATGAAGGAGAGAAGCTATTGACTATTATGGACGTTTGAGACGCACTATATGTTTCTCTCGCCCAATGCACACTGAAATTGCGACTGCACGCTTACTGATGTCCTGAAACGCACCCATCAGAAGCGGAACGAATTCAAGTCAGCTGATCATCAAACCAGCCCTGACAGGATTCTTGGCGTGACACGATTGGATAGCTGGGGAGCTTGAGTTGTTTACTTTTTTTGCTAGTCATTTTCTAACTGTATACCGTTACAGTAGGCTTTCGTTATTTGTGAAACGGACACACTTTAAAACGGAATGAGTACTACCATTAGCACCCAACGAGGACAGGTAAATATAACGACTAACGTTAGCTAACAAGCTATAGTAGCTAGCTAACGTTAAGTTAGCTAACGAACACGGATCAACACCATTTTAGCTAACATTAGCTTCAATTATCACTCGTTTTCATATTAACCAAAATTGGCCAGATTAGCTGTAGCTAACTAGTTGCAACGTTTTAATGAAAACAGCACCGTAACGTTAGTTGATTTAACAAATGTTAGCTAGCTACAGTAGCTAACAAACTTCCAGCTAGCTACATTAGCTTCAACAAGCTAGCTTGCTGGGTGGGTAGTTTTTACGTCAGCCAGCTAATTTAGAAGCCTAACGTTTGACAAGTCTCTCTGGATATAGCCATCTAGCAAACGGTAGCTAGTTTGCGCTCCTTAGATAGAGCTTGCCAGGAACAATAACCAATGGCAGAGTTAACATTAGGCTAACTAGCATGTAAATTAGCTCGCTACTGGTTAAATCTAAAGTCAACTAGCTAGTTATCTAGCTAACTACTGTATTCACAGGAGCTAGCGTCTATATGGCCGGATTAGCTAACGTTACTCGCCCAGATTTAAACTTGCTTGAGTTTATCAGGACACAGCTAAACCAGTGTCGTCTGTTAGCCATTTGAGCTGAAGCCTAGGCATGAGGTATTAAACAACATTTTACTGAACCACCTCTATAGGGCAGCGATGGAGAGGCAGGGGCCAAACTAAATCTGATGATGTTGGACCGGTTTCCCAGACTGATTTATTTCCCAGACTGATTTATAGCCTTCTCAATAGTAGGGTCTTGGGGACAAAATGAAACTAGTTCTGGCATAATACTTTGTATTCCATGTTATAGAGAAACTTCTCATGAACACAGAACACTTTATTTCATGAGGATAGGACTTATTTTCAAGTGATCGAAAAATGTCGCTGACGGATCTGAATCCCTAGTCAATATAAGGGACCAAATCACCTGACACGTTTTGTCCAATAACTAAAGATAGGGTGGTCATATTGTTATGACATTTTCAGGGTTGATGTAGAACACAGAGATGATTCAAATACAATTATAAACTGGGTAGTTCGAGCCCTGGATGCTGATTGGTTGACAGCCTGCTCTAATTATGTTGGTAACCAGTTTATAATAGCAATAAGGCACCTCTGAGGTTTGTGGTATATGGCCAATATACCACGGGTAAGGGCTGTATCCAGGCACTCCGTGTTGTCGTTGCTAAGAACAGCCCTTAGCTGTGGAATATTGGCCATATACCACACCTCCTCGGGCCTTATTGCTTGATTAAATGTATTAAATTAAAATGCTGTATTATGTAAATTAGGCACTTAATATGCCAATTAGGCAGTATGGAACACACAATTACAGTAATGAAAGCCCAATAATTTAAAGTAGGGATGGTCATATTATTAACAAATCTTAATGTTTTATGCAAAACAGAGTTTGTAACAATTTTAAACAATTTATGAAATTAGAATAACTTTTTGTACGATATATAAAAATGTGATACTTAATATGCTAATTGGTCTTTACGGAATAAACTCAAAATATAGCATGTTAAACCTATACATTTAAACTAAGGTGGACATTGTTAACATATATATTGATGTTTTATGCAGAACTGGGAGTTTACACTGAGGAGTAAGGTGCCCATGCGCGTGTACACACACACACACACACACACACACACACACACACACACCAGGAGTGTTAAGAGTACATATAATTGGGATTAATTACATAATAACAAAAAGCAGGCTTACTATTTAGTATTTACCAATTAGCAACTGTTAGGCGGGATATATCACAGTTATGTTGTATTGAGTAGCCCAACTGATTAGGGCCTAGAGTGCCAAATAATAGGCCCAACCCTGTGCCTGTGCCACCTGCATACACACTCCACACATCCCACACACACTCAAACAGCACCCCACCAGCACTCACACACACACAGTGCCTAACACAGACACACATTTCTCAGAATCCTTACACAGCACCCACCAACACACACACACTACATCACACATAGCCTAACACAGACACACACTTCTCACTATGTCTGAACTGTCACACAGTAGGCTACTAATGTAATAACATAGCTTACTTCTAAGGTAGGCCTACGTCTAAGTTGGGTTTCATTGTAATGTTATGTTTTGGTGTTGTGAGTTTCTCTGGTGAAGGGAGGATAAACTGCACTATTTCCAGCAAATAATTAGCCTAGGCTCAGAAGAGACAGTGCGCTGCCTGCTAGCCAGCTACACATAAAGATAGATGGGACACATTTTCAATTCACTGGTATTTAGCTATGTTTTTATCGATTGTAGGCCTGTCGCCACTGAATTCTTGTAGTTTTTACTTGAAAGAAAAAACCATGAATCACAAAAATCACTGGTGGCATAATACTGTCAATGCTGCACAGGCTGCCTCTCACCCCAGTTGCCTCAGCGAATGGCGTCAAGCACTCCCACAAAGCTAGCAACCTAGCACTCATCATGTAAATGGGGGTGGTGGAACAAGAATTTGGAGCAATCCTGACAACCCATACATCAAATCGTAGCTACGATACAATGTTGCCAACTTAGTGACTTTGTCGCTATATTTAGCAAGTTTTCAGACCCCACCAGAGAGTTTTATTGGTAAAATATTGTAGCGACAAATTCAGCTACTTTTCAGGCTGCCTTTTGGGGAGTCACGGTGGGTTTCTATGGTTTTGATAGCATTTAGCGACTTTTCCCAATACATTCTGCCGCAAACAAGAGTGGGAGAAGCTGTCTGTGCAACAGAAGTCCCAGCAACAGTGCACACAGAGGCACAAGGGGAGGGGGTGTGTGCCGGGAGAGGGGGTGCAAATGCTACGTTGCGGACCGCAGCTGTGCCGCAAGGCAAAACGTAATCTAGCGACAAATCAAGGAGCCAATAGTTGGTCTCGCTGAAAAAATAGTTGGCAACACTGGCTACGAAGCTCTACTTTGTAACCTGCTATGTTTTTTTTGTATCTCTGAAGAAATGGTTCAATGATAGAGCTGAAAGAAAATCGTTTTACCTTATATTTCAGTCCAAGGATGTCCGATGCCCATGAAACACCCTCAGGACTTTCCCAACATTTCTTAGCAATACAACGTCACATCGATCTTACTCTGGTAGGTTGAGGAGTACCTTTTGCCAAGAGCAAATATGAACACTGATTTCGCGGGTTTCACAAAAAGGGCTGTCCCACAGAATTTAACGTTCTTAGCACGGCACTTGCTTTAGATTTGGGCTCATATCACGTAAATATCATAACATACAGTATTGGGATTTTTAGACATGGGTAACAACTGCCACATTAATGTTTTCAAATGATTAATGTATTTTGACGACCACATTATTGACATTTTGTGAAAATAGATTTGTTTACTCCTGTTCTTTGTAGAATTCTAGCATAGCGTCCATTGTTTGTCGCATCACCTAACACCCTATCAATGGTGTGTCCGGG
This sequence comes from Coregonus clupeaformis, assembly GCF_020615455.1. Lineage (NCBI taxonomy): Eukaryota > Metazoa > Chordata > Actinopteri > Salmoniformes > Salmonidae > Coregonus > Coregonus clupeaformis. The sequence continues at coordinate 661,949 of NW_025533587.1, forward strand.
AAATCGCTGCATAGTGTGACCCTTTTCTTCCTCTAGTGTAGTTTGCCTGTCCTCACTCTCACAATTCCTCCGCTCCTTTCGTCTTTTAGGTTTACATTGGGGAGTTGCCCCAAGACTTCCTGCGATTACTCCCACTCAGCAGCAGCAACAAGTTCAGTTGATGCCCAAGCAGCGCAGCAGTTGCAGTATGGGGGATCCCTGGGCACTGTAGGACGGCTTAGCATCACTGTAGTGCAGGTAGGGTGTTTTTAACTGTGAATCTGCTTGGTCTTTCCCTAGTATCAAGACTTATTGTGTAACACAAGGTTATTAATGCAGTGGGAATGTTTTCCTGTGAATCACTGTTATGTCCCTCTTCTCTCCAGGCCAAGCTTGCTAAAAACTATGGTATGACACGCATGGACCCTTACTGCAGGGTCCGACTAGGGTATGCTGTTTATGAAACACCCACAGCCCATAATGGTGCCAAGAATCCACGATGGAACAAAGTTATCCAGTGCACTGTCCCACCTGGAGTAGACTCCTTCTACCTGGAGATCTTTGATGAGGTGAGGAAGAAGGAATTAGAGGGTGGTGGGTGAGGAGAAGATCCTAACGTGTTATTGGCTCGACAACTAGGCCTGTCTAGAGTTATTGATAGCAATCTACTTTGAGTGTTTCTTCTTGATGATCATCCATGATTTTAGAGACAAGTTACTGATTTGAGGTGTTTGTGCTGGTCACTTTTCCAGAGGGCATTCTCGATGGATGACAGAATTGCATGGACACACGTCACCATCCCGGAAGGCCTGAGAGAGGGCAGTGTGGTTGATGAGTGGTACAGCCTCAGTGGCAGACAAGGCGACGACAAAGAGGGCATGATCAACCTGGTCATGTCTTACGCTGTGAGTTCATAAAACACACATGCTCACATTGTACATTGTCATTGTAGTACAGTTTGAAAGTGATTGATTGATGTCATCTTACAACTTGCCCCTTATCTCTTCCTATTGGCTCTCATGCTTTCAGAACATGCCAGCAGGTATGCACATGTCTCCACCCGTTGTCCTCATGCCCACTGTCTATCAGCAGGGGGTAGGATACGTACCATTGCAGGTGAGTAGAACCATACTCTCCACTGAGACATAGTGTTAGGTTTAATTTCTGGTACAATAATCCAGACGGTATCCAAGAAAACTTGTGCTAGATCAATTCATCACACTGGGTGTTGCAGCTGCAAAAGCACACATACAGGTCATAACACGACTAGCCCCTCCTCTCCGACAATACCCCCCTTCTAAGTCTAGGATGAACAATCAGTCTCTGTTGCTGGGCAGGAACTGAGTCTGTTCCTCATGTTGGTGTTATCATGTCCCAGCTTGAGTCCGGAACCTTCGCACTCCTCCGTGCCTTTCACAGGTCTTCTTATCAGTCAGCCCTTGAGTTATGGAGGGTACACATTTCTACAGGCTACTGCAATCCACTAGATAATTACACTTCTCATACACAAAGAGCCTAAATCTAACACTACTTTCAATCTCTAAGAATATATAAAAACTGTATATTCATATTCAGAGTATATAAGTATATATCTAAAACAGTAAAGATATAAGACAGTGTTATAGAACAGTAATTACGATCTATCAGCTCTAACTCTATCAGCCCTATTCCACCCTTATGGAGTCATTCTTGCCCTCAGAGACAGGCCCCCTTTCCTTCTACCCAAATACAATGCACATAGATCTTTCCATCTAACCAATAACATAATAATTACTACTGCTAGGCTAATTATACAATTATAAACAGATTAAAACGGGCTCAAGTCAGTCTTCAACAGTTGGCAATCTTGGACAGAGACACTGCAGCCATCTAAGTGCGCCACTACTCCTGAGTGGCGCAGTGGTCTAAGGCACTGCATCGCAGTGCTAACTGTGCCACTAGAGATCCTGGTTCGAATCCAGGCTCTGTCGCAGCCGGCCGCGACCGGGAGACTCATGGGCGGCGCACAATTGGCCCAGCGTCGTCCAGGGTAGGGGAGGGAATGGCCGGCAGGGATGTAGCGTTGATAGAGCATGGCGTTTGCAATGCCAGGGTTGTGGGTTCGATTCCCACGGGGGGCCAGTATAAAAAAAAAATAATGTATTCACTAACTGTAAGTCGCTCTGGATAAGAGCGTCTGCTAAATGACTAAAATGTAAAATGTAAATCTAAGGCCCGATTCTATTTAGATTGCTTGTCTACTTTCCAAGCCAAATTGGTAGAGACAAATGGAAGTGGGCATAGTGTGTCTTATGTAAGTGAAACTAAAGGACGAAACAGACCACGCCTCTGACTGACCACAGTACATTGTCATTTTCTGTTAATTTTCCCGACTATTCTACATGTTGAATTGCCACTGCTCATCAGCACCCAGCAGGTGATCTACTTACTGCGCACGGCTGATGTTTATTAGAGTGTGTGTTGCCCTTAAGAACTGTTGACCTGTTTAAATGATCAATTTAATAGATTGTTGCTTACCCATTTCTCTCTGGTTTGCTCTTCTCAGGAGTGCCCACTGTATACAACCAGGGAATGGTGCCCATGGGTATGCCTGCAGCACCCACTGTCGCCCCCACAGGAGGCTCCCTGTAGCGAGGGAGGATCTTAAGGCACTGCAGGACATGTTCCCCAATCTGGACAGGGAAGTGATCCGCACTGTAATTGAGGCCCAGCAAGGTAACAAGGATGCCGCAATCAACTCTCTGCTGCAGATGACAGAAGAGCTGTAACAGTGGAGCCACACATAGAGCCACTGTGGCGGCCAGAACATTGCCCATTCACAGCAACAGCACCCTGCACAGTTTGTAAATATGCACTCAGGCCTGCGAGCTCTCAACTGTCACTCACACTAAATAAAATCCAGCAGTTTTTTTCCAACCATAAGCAGATGTTCCTATCTGAGGTGTCAAACATGTATACATCTGTATACATTACCATCTGTATTATGAAACAATGTATAGCTTTGTTCCCAGTCCACATCTGGGATTGGGACAAATTGGTTTACCTACTGATAAGTGCTGTGATGGCTGGTTGGCTTCTCAATTTTACATTCCACTTTACTCAGAATGGGTTATGTACAATTGATGTTGATGCAGTGCTATGTGGGGGTAATGAAAGGAATTGATCCTGCAGAAGCTTTAGACCTTTGTGAAAGCAGTTGTTGTGCGACATTGTTGAGAGCTCCCAAGCCAGTCTTCTCTGTATATGTGTATTGACCAGTACTGTCTTGAGCCTATCTGTGTTATATATATATATCTGTATAAATATAGTTCTATATATTCAAAAGATTATAAATTATGAAGATGATATTTAGGTATGCAGTGGTTCAGAGCAGAAAGAGGACTCGCAATATAACAAACCGCGATTACTTAGGAGATGTGCAAATCCCCTCATAGCCACACAGCCAATGCCTAACAACCTCTCAAATGTTAAGGTTCATTTGCCACCATTCCACTCTACTCTGGATAATGCCATGTGATTTTGCACGTCTCAAACAAAAATGCCTCTCTGAATGTTTCAATATCACTGGTCAGTGGCTTAGTAACTGTTATTAACTATGGTGGAAGAATATATCATGGTAAACCAATATCAAATAATTACATGTTAATAACGAATTATTGAAAGCAGTGAAGAAATAAACATATGACTGATATCATCCTTTCCCTTAACCCATTCTGAATTCACAGGCTTTATTGCGAACCGTTATAGGCTGTGAAAATCCCTGCTGGATTAATAAACAAAATTGTGTGCACGACCAAATTATATTCAGAAAATGTGTAAATGTTGGTATGATTATCATACAGATAAAATGTAATGTCCTACCACTACCATATATATTTATATATACACACACACACACACACATTTAGAGGAGACTTGTAAAGATCCATTGACATGAGGCATTGAATGTTGCCGTCCCCCAAAGGTCTAATTTTAACATGGGGTTTTCATTTGATATTTGTATTTGCTTAATCTTCAAAGATGTGCATATATTTTTCCAAGGAAAGATCCTCTGTTGTGGTTTGATTCACAAAAACAATTGTTAGTTCATTTCATTTATGCTTAGTCCATACTCCATGAGTGTCATATGTAAAATACTTGTTTTAATTTAATAGACTTCATTGATTTTCAGTGATCCCAATTCTGGGCACATATGTTTGATTGATTGCTCTATCCCCTCTTGATTTAATAAATTCCTGTCTACCTTCCACTTTTGCCAAGACATAGCAAGCACTTTCATTTTATATGTTAGGTTTTCTTCTCTGTTTTCCCCCATACTTGTCCCATTCGCATAGACATATTTTGAACATGATTGTGTCATGTTTAGCCAGACGTCTGTATAACTCCTAACACTTCCAACGTTTAGCCATTCTACTTATTTGTTAGTTCATAAGTAAATGTACCTTCCTAAGCGAAAGAGAGCATAACATTTATTTCACTTTTACAGTCCTTTGAGATCAATGTGCACAAGGATGTTCGAAGGCGCTCTACCGGAAGTTGGGAAGGTTGTTCTGATTCTGTTGCAATGGAATGGCAAGGCTATGTGCTAAAGCAGTTTAATGGGTTATCTGGTTTGAATGTACAAAACTTTTTTGGCATCAAATTATGTTTGCAATTTGACATTTGCTCTTGTTTCCTTTACTCATGAATTATTACATTATGGAAATAAAGATTTAGTCTACATTTGGTTGGTCTTGTAGTGTGTATCTCATCCTACTGGTTTGTTTGCCGTGCCATTTTTAGACTTTGAAATTGATATATTGATATATACCAAATTATTTATTTATTTATTTACTATAACTTAGAAATACCTCATGAGTTTAGTTCAACTGTCGTACCCCATCAGACCCCAAAATATAAGTGGGTTTTACTTCTTTGTTTGTAAACAATATAATTGTAAACAAACACTGTATAGACTCAACATGATTAAGGCCTAGATTCAATCCGGACTGTGGAAGATCTGTGTTACAGCGGTAATTTTCGATTGAGCCAACAAATGCTGTGTTTACCGTTAATGTGGTCTCTGCGATCGCTGGAATATTGCCTTTAAAATATGCATATAGTGGACAAAACGCGATCGGATTGAATCTGGCCCTTAAACTATAATTATGATCTCATGGATGGTCGGTTCTTACATCTATAGCTCTGTATATGAATTTGAGAGTGGTTACATTTCTCCAGCCCTATCCCTCAGCTTTGTCTGAACAGCAGATTGCCCCTTTAAACCCCACCATGTTGTCAATGACACAAGAACGTCACTACCCTATTCTAGCTACATATTTTATTATACCTTTACTAACTTGTGGCTTACTGCTTGGCATGTTTTGTTGCGTCAATATATTTTCAAAAGCCACTGGTAGATAGCTACAGGTAACTGCCAAAATAATAGAAACTCTTGCGTAAATGAGAGTTCTGGTGGGGCATACTCCTGAGTGGCGCAGTGGTCTAAGGCCCTGCATCGCAGTTCTAACTGTGCCACTAGATCCTGGTTCGAATCCAGGCTCTGTCGCAGCCGGCCGCGACCGGGAGACTCATGGGCGGCGCACAATTGGTCCAGCGTCGTCCAGGGTAGGGGAGGGAATGGCCGGCAGGGATGTAGCTCAGTTGATAGAGCATGGCGTTTGCAACGCCAGGGTTGTGGGTTTGATTCCCATGGGGGGCCAGAATAACACAAAAAAAATATATATATATATAAATAGGTATTCACTAACTGTAAGTCGCTCTTGATAAGAGCGTCTGCTAAATGACTAAAATGTAATGTAAATGTAATGTAATGTAATGGTGGCTCTGTTATGGTGTGTGGTGCATTTTCCTGCCATGGCTTAGGTCCACTCAACCCCGAGAGCACTGGTATTCAAACTTTTTCAGCGGGGACCCCCAATTGTTTCAGCCAGATTTTGACATCAACAAATAACCTTTAATGCATTGCATTTTCATCTCTCATCAAAAATAAACGAAACCAATAAATAAATGTATTCAAAATGGTATCTTTAAAATTGTCTTTCTCGAAAACGTTTGTATATTGTCCCATACAACAATCTGTACCCTATTTTATTTTATTTGTATTACATTTTGGCGACCCCACTGCAGTTCCATCGCAACCCCAACTTTGAATACCAATGAAGGTAAGATAAGCACCAGTAAATACACAACCATTCTGAGTGATCACCTTCAACTTATGGTGAATCATTTCTATCCTGATGGGAGTGGATGACAATGCCCCCATCCACAAGGCACAAGTGTTCCCTGAATGGTTTGATGAGCATAAAAATTATGTAAACCATATGCCATGTCCATCTCAGTCACCAGATATCAACCCAATTGAACACTTATGGGAGATTCTGGAGCAGCGCCTGAGACAGCATTTTCCACCACCATCAACAAAACACCAAATGATGGAATTTCACTTGGAAGAATGTTGTCGCATCCCTCCAGTAGTGTTTCAGACACTTTGAGAATCTATGCCAAGGTGCATTCAAGCTCTTCTGGCGGCTCGTGGTGGCCCAACGCCATATTAAGACACTTTCCATTATTTTGGAAGTTAAACCTCCAAGTAGCATAATGTTACTGTTATAGTGATCACTGTGAATAGCTTGAAGGAATGTGAGAATTGCTCAAAAAGCAAAAGGAACATGCAGAAGCACATGATGTTGCTGTTGTTTATTAATCACTACAAATGAGAAAAGATTCTCCACTACATTTATCATAGAAAATACATTCATTCTACAATGAAGGTATAAGAACATAATACTAAGTGCTGCCGATTGTAGAAATACACTGGCATGAACATTTAAATAAAAGTTAACAAGAAAACTAATTTGGACTAAAACATTCGATGTCATGAGGATAATTCTGATATCAGTGTGCATGTTGTCTCCCTAGACGTTTAGCGCCTTCTCCTGCGCTGTCTGGTCATCCCAGGGGCGGCGGTCGTGCCTGCATCACAGTCTGTGACGTGACATCCGCACGACTCAACGTGGATGTAGGAGTGCTTGACCTTTGACCCATCAGGGCAGATCAGCTCCACCTCTTTCTGGCTAGTGGTCGCCTCTTGGCAGCAGGAGCAGTAGTGCATCATGGTGTTGGCCTCTGCTGAGTACCTGCACATTCACATAAACACAAGACAAGTTGAAAAGAGGGCTTGAATTTCCTGGGTTGTCTTGACAAGATGAGCACAGGAGCAGTAAATAAGTCAAATAAGCTTCTAGTTCATAAAGGGCACAATATATGGTGAATAAGTGATCACTGACTGGGGCCTGCATGACATTGACTAGTGCTGTATTTAGCATCTGTAGTACTTACATGGAAGAGGTTCCACAGTTTCCTGAGCAGGAATTGATCTCCACAGGCTCAGCGGTCGCACAGCCACTGATGACGATGCTAGTGGTGGTGTACTTCATCTCACAGACATTGCTGCGTTCTGTGCCTGGTCAGGAAAGATGCATCAAGAGTTGTTGTTTGATACATTATGACATAGCTTAAGCAGAAACAGACAACATATACATTTTTGGCCAGCATGTAGGCACAATGTTTCCTGTTGGTCTTATTTTATTGTTTAGGTGACATAGCTGGCTATAAGGTGAACCAATTTGTAAGTCGCTCTGGATAAGAGCGTCTGATAAATTATGTAAATGTAAATGTATAGCAAGCTATTATTAACCAGTAGATAGGTGGTTATTAGGAATGCTTTGGCTGGACGTGTTACTTACAGGTCTTGCAGCATCCATTTGCATCTGTCTTTTCTGTGCCCTGGGGTGAAAAATAGGAGAGATGATTTATAAGTGGCAGTTTGTATAAATTATGTGAGCTCCCTTCCATTCTAAATGTTACTGAAACATCTATCGCTATGACCCTAGAGTGCTAGGAATGATAGTAACATTCTGAGTGAGAATGGAAAACAGTGTAACTGCAGTGTAAATTGATTGTCCCCACGATGGAGGTGAGATAGGACATAAACTCACTGGGACACAGTTCTCTGGCCTGAATGCAGGGCACACAGTCTTCACCTCCCTTGGTATATATTGGCCATCAGTTTTCTCACATGTGTACTTCACACATTTGTCACCAGGTGGTGACCATGTTTGGTTCACCTGTCGCACAAGGAAGAGATTATGAAGAATTATGATGGAGTTTCAGATCATGCAGACAGATTATGCATCCTCATACACACTCTTGATATACTCACCTGAATAGTGTGTTTGGTGTTATCTGGCATATTAACCACACAGCTTGTCTGTACACACTTCCCACAACACTGACCAGGTATGGCCTGATACTGGAAGCCCTAAGACAAGGATGGAGAGCCATCATTGAATCATTGTTCACTTATTTTATAAGCATGCGGTAGTCTCCAGAGTAGGCTACTGCAAGTTTCTTATAAATATGTAAATGCATTTATCATCTTTGTTAAGAGAGACATGACTACCTGTGAACATGTAGTGTCGCAGGAGATATTTGTGCACACAATGTTGTTGAGCTTGGTGCTAGGATCCATGGTCGAGCTGCAGATACAATTCTCACATGTTCCTTTAGGAACTTGAGCACCAGGCTGGAGTGAAAGAGAGAGACAAAAGTTATCATCCACTATAACAGACTGTTTGAATAGAGGAGGGTCAGAGTGCAAAGGGAGCAGTTCTATAGTAGAATGTAACCAATTATGAGGGCAGCAAACACAATTCAGCTTATCTCAAGCTATTTGTGTGTGTATCTTTCAGAAGCTTGTTGAATTTAATTTCTTTGAAATGATTTATTCTTACCTGGTACTCAATGTTATTGTAGACACATACACCCTTAGGAACTGAACAGACACACATTGAGAAGAAATCAGTCAGTGATACCAGTGATTCATGTCATAGTTAACACAAATGTAATTCAAACTAGTGATACCTGGGAATTACAAAGTCAATGAACTAACTAAACCACTGATGAAGCAAATCAAGGGGACTTACCACAGGTATACTCTGGACAGCAGCTTGAGATGGACGTGCTTATAATTGCCTCCCACCCTGGCTGGCAGTCCATCATGATTTTGGGGCAAAGCAGTGCATCGCACTCTGTTATAGAGGTAACCAATGAGAAGTGATTAAAAGACAAGCTGATAGAGGGTCAAATAACCCCCCTATGACCCTACAGAACACTTCAGATAATATTGGTCTAGTACTGTATGAGTAAGAGTTGGCTTTCTAATGATTCACTGAAGGGTCACTGTTCCATCACTCACCACATGTATATTTCTGGCAGCAGCCTTCTGTCTTGTTCACCAGTCTGTATCCAGTTTCATTGCAGATGGGTATGGCTGGTGTGGGGCAAGTGATAGGCTGGCACTGGACAACCATAGAGTCCTTGTCACAGGTGCACTGCTGGCAAACACTCTCCCATGTATCACCAGGCTTAAGGGAAAAACAGGGTCATGTCAGGTCAACACATGAAAAGAAAATACTTCTTCTCTAGGTGAGAAGAAATGGGTTGGAGGTGGTTATTCAGATATTAAAAGTTGTATTCTGGTCTGTTCATTGGAAGGAATAAAGAGGCCAAGACCTATACTGTGCCAATGAAAAGTATCCATTCTATGTGAGTTCCCTTGACTCACGTGATACGCGTCTCATGATATGTCTATGTGAGAATGAATATCTGGAGAATATTTAGATGGAGGAAATTCTTACCATTTTGGGGTTGCCATCAGGTCCAGTGCAGCCTGAAGAATGAATACAGGGTGTGTTTAAAATGTTTGTCTCACATAGTTGGGGTCTTGTTCTTCACACCTCCACATCAACACATTTTGTTAACCGTTCCATTACAAATAAAGTCAGTAAACCATGATTCATGATTAATTCAAGGTTTCAAAGCACAGCAAGGTCTAATTCGCATATTGATAGTTACCTGCAAAATATCCCATAACCCATTCTTACCACAGGAGACCACACAAGTATCAGAGTAGGTGCTGAACAAGACGGTTCCAGATGGACAGAAGCAACCCTCCTTCGTCTTATTGGTCATTTGGGTTTGATTGTTCAAATACTTCTCATTATATCTGCATACAAAAGAGGTTTTGGATTATGCAGGAGATCATTTATTTAAAAGAAGGCTCATATGAAGGAAATTCATATTACATCCAATCAGAATAAAGATTACCTGGTATTACATGTTGGTTCAACTGCTGGACCACATGGCATGTACACCTTAGTGTCTGGGCATGTATGGTCTGCAGGACAAAAATAGGTCACAGTTATGCTAAACACCAGCAAAACATCTTTTTTTAAAGTAGCTGCTTATGACATCTGCTAATGTTACACATTAGTCAATGAATTTGTGGCATGACATCTATGCTTGGATTCATAGCTCACCACATTCTCCATCGGTGGACTTCCTCCAGTCAATGCAGATCCCTTTATTTGCACATTCAGATGCATATGCCTCCAGACTAGAGCATCTAGAATTAGCATTGTTGCAGACATCTGATCTACAGGCCTGAACAAAGGCGTCAGGAGAAACCGCTTTATGGCATGCCTCAAAGACCCTTTGACAGAAAATAACATAGAGAGTGATTTAAAGAAATGCATGGAGTGCAACCTTTAACTAGAAATGCCAATGGAACGGTACCTGTATTATGATAAAAACAGGTGCAAATACAAGCAAATTAACAGTACAGATAATGTACATTACAATTGATAAAACACATTAGGAAGTGAATTATCATTTAGGCATTCCTATTGTATGCTTGTTCCCTTTTTCAAAATTAGTTTGATATGTTCCTTACATGCTGTTCATGATTTCACAAATGGCTGTCTTGCAGGGGGTAGGGGACGTGCTTGGGGTTGCCGGGGTGGTAGAGGGTGGTGCTGTTGGAGGAGTTGGACAGTCCTGGTTTGGAACCAGCCACTGGCTAGCTGCGACTGAGCAACTCTGTATCTGACCATTAGGTGACTGGCAGTCATTCTTCTGGGAATTATCACAGGTACCTTGAAAAATACGGACATTAAGTAGGGTAAACCCTAGTTAGCAAGGCCAGGTCATAGATTCCTTGTTTTATGCAATTTCTATAGGGTGGTCTAGATAGGAGCATCTACTGAAGGTTTGAAACTGTGAAATGTATATTGACCCTCTTTAATAATACTCACCACACTGGCCCTCTGTGCTGCTTTGGAAGAGGGAGTAAGGAAGGTTGATGCTAAATGATGACCGCTTGTAAGACACCTGAACCTTAAGATCAGGGATCTCCAGCACGACCTCCACACCTGTACTTGTTAGAGCAATGTCACCCATTCTGTAAGCTGGGTAGATTCGTTTACTGTTGACATATACCTGCATTTGTGTAGAAATGAATACACATTTAGATGGTTGACAATGTTGACACCATTATTGGTTTTAATTTAAAGTCATGGGATTTCAATAAAGCATGATAACGCAGTAGCATACATAAAACAATTATGGATATTAAATAATACAAGCAATGAGAATTATATTTTAAAATAGTTACCACATTTTCTGTTGTTTCACCAGATCTCTGCTGGGTAAGAATCACTTCATAGGATTTGTAATGAATGAGAAGGGACTGAGGACAGAATCCACTGTCAGCGTTTCCACAGTAGTGGTTATCAACAATAATGGTAAGGTTGTATTTTAAGTTGATTTCTTTCATTAAGGTGTATGAGCAGTTCTCCTGGAAATTGTAATATACTCCATCAAATGTCATGTAGTGAGATCCACCCCATCCACTGCATACACCTGCAACATGATAAAATATGAGTTGATAATAATCTAAGCTATTGACAGAGGACATTGAAAACTCAAAAGTTGGGGTTTTAGATTGTATGTTGTCACTTACATTCACATTCATATGTAAAGCAGCATCCAGCTGAATCATAAACCTTGACAGGTGGACGGCCATTCTCACACTGTAGTGGCTCCACTGGCTTGCATTTTACTGGTAGCTGGACAACAATGCCGTCCTGGCAAATTGCTGTGGTACAGCTATTCAGCTGCCAAGATTCTCCATTCTGCCATTGATTTGATAAGGGGAAACAATTACTCAAACGTGCACACGGAGGGTAGAACATACAAGCATTACACCACAAAGACAAATATAACCATTCACCCATTTTATTTATACAAACAAAAAATCTAAGATTTGTAGGCAAAAATGACCTTTCTTGGTGGCTGAACGCTAGTGCAGTCTGGAGAGGATTGAGTTGTTGGTGGTGGGGTCGTGGTCTCTTCTGACGTTGTGGGTGATAAAGTGGGTGGTGTAGAGGAAGGACAAGGATTTGATTCCACTTCAACTTGACACGTTGCTTTGCAGTAAGCGGTGAAGCACCACCCTGAAGCATCGGTCACATTATACACTACGTTCCCTGATTGTTGAGAAAGGCAAGCGTTAGAACATTTCAGTTTGCAAATGAAAGTTCATTAAAAGATTAGTGAAATGTCACTTATTTTGATTGTCTGCATAACGTTTATAACATATTACCTGGTAGATACTGTGTCCCATTAACATTGCAAATGCACTGGCTGGTGGTGACTACTGTTGATGTAGGTGTAATAATCACTTGTGGTGAAGTTGAAGGATTTGTTGTTGTTTCTAATATGCCTGTGATGACAACTGGCTCTGTTGTTCCTGTACTTGTTGTTGAAGGCTGTGATGTTGAAGTTGAAGTCAGTGATGTTGAAGTTGAAGTCACAATGATAGCTGTTGTAGAAGATGTAATTGAGCCAGTGGTGACTACTTTAGGTGGCCTTGTGGAAGTAGATGAAATAGTCTCAGTTGTGGTTTCTTCAATGGTGGTTGTTCCACCAGTGGTAGGTGTAGTTACTTCTGCAGTTGAAGTGGGTGCAATTGTAGTTGTTGTTAATGTAGTGGGTTTGGATGTTATGACAACTGGCCCTGTTGTTTCTTCACCTGTTGTTGTGGGCTGTGATGTTGATGTAGAGGTTTCAACAATTACAGTGGTGGAAGTGGTTGTTGGGCCGGTGGTGACTACTTTAGGTGGCTTTGTGGATGTAGATGGAATTGTCTCAGTTGTGGTTTCTTCAATTGTTGAAGTTCCACCTGTGGTAGGTGTAGTTACCTCTGCAGTTGTTGTGGGTGCAATTGTAGTTGTTGTTAAAGTAGTGGGTTTGGATGTTATGACAACTGGCCCTGTTGTTTCTTCACCTGTTGTTGTGGGCTGTGATGTTGAGGTAGAGGTTTCAACAATTACAGTGGTGGAAGTGGTTGTTGGGCCGGTGGTGACTACTTTAGGTGGCTTTGTGGATGTAGATGGAATTGTCTCAGTTGTGGTTTCTTCAATTGTGGTTGTTCCACCAGTGGTAGGTGTAGTTACCTCTGCAGTTGAAGTGGGTGCAATTGTAGTTGTTGTTAAAGTAGTGGGTTTGGAAGTTATGTCTATTGGCCTTGTTGTTTCTTCATGTGTTGTTGTGGGTTGTGGTGTTGAGGTAGAGGTTTCAACAATTACAGTGGTGGAAGTGGTTGTTGGGCCAGTGGTGACTACTTTAGGTGGCTTTGTGGATGTAGATGGAATTGTCTCAGTTGTGGTTTCTTCAATGGTGGTTGTTCCACCAGTGGTAGGTGTAGTTACCTCTGCAGTTGAAGTGGGTGTAATTGTAGTTGTTGTTAAAGTAGTGGGTTTGGAAGTTATGACAACTGGCCCTGTTGTTTCTTCACCTGTTGTTGTGGTCTGTGATGTTGAGGTAGATGTTTCAACAATTACAGTGGTGGAAGTGGTTGTTGGGCCGGTGGTGACTACTTTAGGTGGCTTTGTGGATGTAGATGGAATTGTCTCAGTTGTGGTTTCTTCAATTGTTGTAGTTCCACCTGTGGTAGGTGTAGTTACCTCTGCAGTTGTTGTGGGTGCAATTGTAGTTGTTGTTAAAGTAGTGGGTTTGGAAGTAATGACAACTGGCCCTGTTGTTTCTTCACCTGTTGTTGTGGGTTGTGATGTTGTTGTAGAGGTTTCAACAATTACAGTGGTGGAAGTGGTTGTTGGGCCGGTGGTGACTACTTTAGGTGGCTTTGTGGATGTAGAAGGAATTGTCTCAGTTGTGGTTTCTTCAATTGTTGTAGTTCCACCTGTGGTAGGTGTAGTTACCTCTGCAGTTGAAGTGGGTGCAATTGTAGTTGTTGTTAAAGTAGTGGGTTTGGAAGTTATGACTATTGGCCCTGTTGTTTCTTCATGTGTTGTTGTGGGTTGTGATGTTGAGGTAGAGGTTTCAACAATTACAGTGGTGGAAGTGGTTGTTGGGCCGGTGGTGACTACTTTAGGTGGCTTTGTGGATGTAGAAGGAATTGTCTCAGTTGTGGTTTCTTCAATTGTTGTAGTTCCACCTGTGGTAGGTGTAGTTACCTCTGCAGTTGAAGTGGGTGCAATTGTAGTTGTTGTTAAAGTAGTGGGTTTGGAAGTTATGACTATTGGCCCTGTTGTTTCTTCATGTGTTGTTGTGGGTTGTGATGTTGAGGTAGAGGTTTCAACAATTACAGTGGTGGAAGTGGTTGTTGGGCCGGTGGTGACTACTTTAGGTGGCTTTGTGGATGTAGAAGGAATTGTCTCAGTTGTGGTTTCTTCAATTGTTGTAGTTCCACCTGTGGTAGGTGTAGTTACCTCTGCAGTTGAAGTGGGTGCAATTGTAGTTGTTGTTAAAGTAGTGGGTTTGGAAGTTATGACTATTGGCCCTGTTGTTTCTTCATGTGTTGTTGTGGGTTGTGATGTTGAGGTAGAGGTTTCAACAATTACAGTGGTGGAAGTGGTTGTTGGGCCAGTGGTGACTACTTTAGGTGGGTTTGTGGATGTAGATGGAATTGTCTCAGTTGTGGTTTCTTCAATTGTTGTAGTTCCACCTGTGGTAGGTGTAGTTACCTCTGCAGTTGTTGTGGGTGAAATTGTAGTTGTTGTTAAAGTAGTGGGTTTGGAAGTTTTGACAACTGGCCCTGTTGTTTCTTCACCTGATGTTGTGGGCTGTGATGTTGAGGTAGAGGTTTCAACAAGTACAGTGGTGGAAGTGGTTGTTGGGCCGGTGGTGACTACTTTAGGTGGCTTTGTGGATGTAGATGGAATTGTCTCAGTTGTGGTTTCTTCAATTGTTGTAGTTCCACCTGTGGTAGGTGTAGTTACTTCTGCAGTTGAAGTGGGTGCAATTGTAGTTGTTGTTAAAGTAATGGGTTTGGACGTTATGACAACTGGCCCTGTTGTTTCTTCACCTGTTGTTGTGGGCTGTGATGTTGAGGTAGAGGTTTCAACAATTACAGTGGTGGAAGTGGTTGTTGGGCCGGTGGTGACTACTTTAGGTGGCTTTGTGGATGTAGATGGAATTGTCTCAGTTGTGGTTTCTTCAATGGTGGTTGTTCCACCAGTGGTAGGTGTAGTTACCTCTGCAGTTGTTGTGGGTGCCATTGTAGTTGTTGTTAATGTAGTGGGTTTGGATGTTATGACAACTGGCCCTGTTGTTTCTTCACGTGTTGTTGTGGGCTGTGATGTTGAGGTAGAGGTTTCAACAACTACAGTGGTGGAAGTGGTTGTTGGGCCGGTGGTGACTACTTTAGGTGGCTTTGTGGATGTAGATGGAATTGTCTCAGTTGTGGTTTCTTCAATTGTGGTTGTTCCACCAGTGGTAGGTGTAGTTACCCTCACAGTTGAAGTGGGTGCAATTGTAGTTGTTGTTAAAGTAGTGGGTTTGGAAGTTATGACAACTGGCCCTGTTGTTTCTTCACCTGTTGTTGTGGGTTGTGATGTTGATGTAGAGGTTTCAACAATTACAGTGGTGGAAGTGGTTGTTGGGCCGGTGGTGACTACTTTAGGTGGCTTTGTGGATGTAGATGGAATTGTCTCAGTTGTGGTTTCTTCAATTGTTGTAGTTCCACCTGTGGTAGGTGTAGTTACCTCTGCAGTTGAAGTGGGTGCAATTGTAGTTGTTGTTAAAGTAGTGGGTTTGGAAGTTATGACTATTGGCCCTGTTGTTTCTTCATGTGTTGTTGTGGGTTGTGATGTTAAGGTAGAGGTTTCAACAATTACAGTGGTGGAAGTGGTTGTTGGGCCGGTGGTGACTACTTTAGGTGGCTTTGTGGATGTAGATGGAATTGTCTCAGTTGTGGTTTCTTCAATTGTCGTTGTTCCACCAGTGGTAGGTGTAGTTACCTCTGCAGTTGAAGTGGGTGCAATTGTAGTTGTTGTTAAAGTAGTGGGTTTGGAAGTAATGACAACTGGCCCTGTTGTTTCTTCACCTGTTGTTGTGGGTTGTGATGTTGATGTAGAGGTTTCAACAATTACAGTGGTGGAAATGGTTGTTGGGCCGGTGGTGACTACTTTAGGTGGCTTTGTGGATGTAGATGGAATTGTCTCAGTTGTGGTTTCTTCAATTGTTGTAGTTCCACCTGTGGTAGGTGTAGTTACCTCTGCAGTTGAAGTGGGTGCAATTGTAGTTGTTGTTAAAGTAGTGGGTTTGGAAGTTATGACTATTGGCCCTGTTGTTTCTTCATGTGTTGTTGTGGGTTGTGATGTTGAGGTAGAGGTTTCAACAATTACAGTGGTGGAAGTGGTTGTTGGGCGGTGGTGACTACTTTAGGTGGCTTTGTGGATGTAGATGGAATTGTCTCAGTTGTGGTTTCTTCAATTGTGGTTGTTCCACCAGTGGTAGGTGTAGTTACCTCTGCAGTTGTTGTGGGTGCCATTGTAGATGTTGTTAAAGTAGTGGGTTTGGAAGTTATGACAACTGGCCCTGTTGTTTCTTCACCTGTTGTTGTGGGTTGTGATGTTGATGTAGAGGTTTCAACAATTACAGTGGTGGAAGTGGTTGTTGGGCCGGTGGTGACTACTTTAGGTGGCTTTGTGGATGTAGATGGAATTGTCTCAGTTGTGGTTTCTTCAATTGTTGTAGTTCCACCTGTGGTAGGTGTAGTTACCTCTGCAGTTGAAGTGGGTGCAATTGTAGTTGTTGTTAAAGTAGTGGGTTTGGAAGTCATGACTATTGGCCCTGTTGTTTCTTCATGTGTTGTTGTGGGTTGTGATGTTACGGTAGAGGTTTCAACAATTACAGTGGTGGAAGTGGTTGTTGGGCCGGTGGTGACTACTTTAGGTGGCTTTGTGGATGTAGATGGAATTGTCTCAGTTGTGGTTTCTTCAATTGTCGTTGTTCCACCAGTGGTAGGTGTAGTTACCTCTGCAGTTGAAGTGGGTGCAATTGTAGTTGTTGTTAAAGTAGTGGGTTTGGAAGTTATGACAACTGGCCCTGTTGTTTCTTCACCTGTTGTTGTGGGTTGTGATGTTGATGTAGAGGTTTCAACAATTACAGTGGTGGAAGTGGTTGTTGGGCCGGTGGTGACTACTTTAGGTGGCTTTGTGGATGTAGATGGAATTGTCTCAGTTGTGGTTTCTTTAATTGTTGTAGTTCCACCTGTGGTAGGTGTAGTTACCTCTGCAGTTGAAGTGGGTGCAATTGTAGTTGTTGTTAAAGTAGTGGGTTTGGAAGTTATGACTATTGGCCCTGTTGTTTCTTCATTTGTTGTTGTGGGCTGTGATGTTGAGGTAGAGGATTCAACAATTACAGTGGTGAAAGTGGTTGTTGGGCCGGTGGTGACTACTTTAGGTGGCTTTGTTGATGTAGATGGAATTGTCTCAATTGTGGTTTCTTCAATTGTTGTAGTTCCACCTGTGGTAGGTGTAGTTACCTCTGCAGTTGAAGTGGGTTCAATTGTAGTTGTTGTTAAAGTAGTGGGTTTGGAAGTTATGACAACTGGCCCTGTTGTTTCTTCATGTGTTGTTGTGGGTTGTGATGTTGAGGTAGAGGTTTCAACAATTACAGTGGTGGAAGTGGTTGTTGGGCCGGTGGTGACTACTTTAGGTGGCTTTGTGGATGTAGATGGAATTGTCTCAGTTGTGGTTTCTTCAATTGTGGTTGTTCCACCAGTGGTAGGTGTAGTTACCTCTGCAGTTGTTGTGGGTGCCATTGTAGTTGTTGTTAATGTAGTGGGTTTGGATGTTATGACAACTGGCCCTGTTGTTTCTTCACGTGTTGTTGTGGACTGTGATGTTGAGGTAGAGGTTTCAACAATTACAGTGGTGGAAGTGGTTGTTGGGCCGGTGGTGACTACTTTAGGTGGCTTTGTGGATGTAGATGGAATTGTCTCAGTTGTGGTTTCTTCAATTGTGGTTGTTCCACCAGTGGTAGGTGTAGTTACCTCTGCAGTTGAAGTGGGTGCAATTGTAGTTTTTGTTAAAGTAGTGGGTTTGGAAGCTATGACAACTGGCCCTGTTGTTTCTTCACCTGTTGTTGTGGGTTGTGATGTTGATGTAGAGGTTTCAACAATTACAGTGGTGGAAGTGGTTGTTGGGCCGGTGGTGACTACTTTAGGTGGCTTTGTGGATGTAGATGGAATTGTCTCAGTTGTGGTTTCTTCAATTGTTGTAGTTCCACCTGTGGTAGGTGTAGTTACCTCTGCAGTTGAAGTGGGTGCAATTGTAGTTGTTGTTAAAGTAGTGGGTTTGGAAGTTATGACTATTGGCCCTGTTGTTTCTTCATGTGTTGTTGTGGGTTGTGATGTTAAGGTAGAGGTTTCAACAATTACAGTGGTGGAAGTGGTTGTTGGGCCAGTGGTGACTACTTTAGGTGGGTTTGTGGATGTAGATGGAATTGTCTCAGTTGTGGTTTCTTCAATGGTGGTTGTTCCACCAGTGGTAGGTGTAGTTACCTCTGCAGTGTTTGTGGGTGCAATTGTAGTTGTTGTTAAAGTAGTGGGTTTGGAAGTTATGACAACTGGCCCTGTTGTTTCTTCACCTGTTGTTGTGGGTTGTGATGTTGAGGTAGAGGTTTCAACAATTACAGTGGTGGAAGTGGTTGTTGGGCCGGTGGTGACTACTTTAGGTGGCTTTGTGGATGTAGATGGAATTGTCTCAGTTGTGGTTTCTTCAATTGTTGTAGTTCCACCTGTGGTAGGTGTAGTTACCTCTGCAGTTGTTGTGGGTGCAATTGTAGTTGTTGTTAAAGTAGTGGGTTTGGAAGTTATGACAACTGGCCCTGTTGTTTCTTCACCTGTTGTTGTGGGCTGTGATGTTGAGGTAGAGGTTTCAACAATTACAGTGGTGGAAGTGGTTGTTGGGCCGGTGGTGACTACTTTAGGTGGCTTTGTGGATGTAGATGGAATAGTCTCAGTTGTGGTTTCTTCAATTGTGGTTGTTCCACCAGTGGTAGGTGTAGTTACCTCTGCAGTTGTTGTGGGTGCAATTGTAGTTGTTGTTAATGTAGTGGGTTTGGAAGTTATGACAACTGGCCCTGTTGTTTCTTCATATGTTGTTGTGGGCTGTGATGTTGAGGTAGAGGTTTCAACAATTACAGTGGTGGAAGTGGTTGTTGGGCCGGTGGTGACTACTTTAGGTGGCTTTGTGGATGTAGATGGAATTGTCTCAGTTGTGGTTTCTTCAATTGTTGTAGTTCCACCTGTGGTAGGTGTAGTTACCTCTGCAGTTGAAGTGGGTGCAATTGTAGTTGTTGTTAAAGTAGTGGGTTTGGAAGTTATGACAACTGGCCCTGTTGTTTCTTCATTTGTTGTTGTGGGCTGTGATGTTGAGGTAGAGGATTCAACAATTACAGTGGTGAAAGTGGTTGTTGGGCCGGTGGTGACTACTTTAGGTGGCTTTGTTGATGTAGATGGAATTGTCTCAATTGTGGTTTCTTCAATTGTTGTAGTTCCACCTGTGGTAGGTGTAGTTACCTCTGCAGTTGAAGTGGGTGCAATTGTAGTTGTTGTTAAAGTAGTGGGTTTGGAAGTTATGACAACTGGCCCTGTTGTTTCTTCACCTGTTGTTGTGGGCTGTGATGTTGAGGTAGAGGTTTCAACAATTACAGTGGTGGAAGTGGTTGTTGGGCCGGTGGTGACTACTTTAGGTGGCTTTGTGGATGTAGATGGAATTGTCTCAGTTGTGGTTTCTTCAATGGTTGTTGTTCCACCAGTGGTAGGTGTAGTTACCTCTCCAGTTGTTGTGGGTGCAATTGTAGTTGTTGTTAAAGTAGTGGGTTTGGAAGTTATGACTATTGGCCCTGTTGTTTCTTCATGTGTTGTTGTGGGCTGTGATGTTGAGGTAGAGGTTTCAACAATTACAGTGGTGGAAGTGGTTGTTGGGCCGGTGGTGACTACTTTAGGTGGCTTTGTTGATGTAGATGGAATTGTCTCAGTTGTGGTTTCTTCAATTGTGGTTGTTCCACCAGTGGTAGGTGTAGTTACCTCTGCAGTTGAAGTGGGTGCAATTGTAGTTGTTGTTAAAGTAGTGGGTTTGGAAGTTATGACAACTGGCCCTGTTGTTTCTTCATATGTTGTTGTGGGCTGTGATGTTGAGGTAGAGGTTTCAACAATTACAGTGGTGAAAGTGGTTGTTGGGCCGGTGGTGACTACTTTAGGTGGCTTTGTTGATGTAGATGGAATTGTCTCAATTGTGGTTTCTTCAATTGTTGTAGTTCCACCTGTGGTAGGTGTAGTTACCTCTGCAGTTGAAGTGGGTGCAATTGTAGTTGTTGTTAAAGTAGTGGGTTTGGAAGTTATGACAACTGGCCCTGTTGTTTCTTCACCTGTTGTTGTGGGCTGTGATGTTGAGGTAGAGGTTTCAACAATTACAGTGGTGGAAGTGGTTGTTGGGCCGGTGGTGACTACTTTAGGTGGCTTTGTGGATGTAGATGGAATTGTCTCAGTTGTTGTTTCTTCAATTGTGGTTGTTCCACCAGTGGTAGGTGTAGTTACCTCTGCAGTTGAAGTGGGTGCAATTGTAGTTGTTGTTAAAGTAGTGGGTTTGGAAGTTATGACTATTGGCCCTGTTGTTTCTTCATGTGTTGTTGTGGGTTGTGATGTTGAGGTAGAGGTTTCAACAATTACAGTGGTGGAAGTGGTTGTTGGGCCAGTGGTGACTACTTTAGGTGGGTTTGTGGATGTAGATGGAATTGTCTCAGTTGTGGTTTCTTCAATTGTGGTTGTTCCACCAGTGGTAGGTGTAGTTACCTCTGCAATTGAAGTGGGTGCAATTGTAGTTGTTGTTAAAGTAGTGGGTTTGGAAGTTATGACAACTGGCCCTGTTGTTTCTTCACCTGTTGTTGTGGGCTGTGATGTTGAGGTAGAGGTTTCAACAATTACAGTGGTGGAAGTGGTTGTTGGGCCGGTGGTGAGTACTTTAGGTGGGTTTGTGGATGTAGATGGAATTGTCTCAGTTGTGGTTTCTTCAATGGTGGTTGTTCCACCAGTGGTAGGTGTAGTTACCTCTGCAGTTGAAGTGGGTGCAATTGTAGTTGTTGTTAAAGTTGTTGGTTTGGAAGTTATGACAACTTGCCCTGTTGTTTCTTCACCTGTTGTTGTGGGCTGTGATGTTGAGGTAGAGGTTTCAATTATTACAGTGGTGGAAGTGGTTGTTGGGCCGGTGGTGACTACTTTAGGTGGCTTTGTGGATGTAGATGGAATTGTCTCAGTTGTGGTTTCTTCAATTGTGGTTGTTCCACCAGTGGTAGGTGTAGTTACCTCTGCAATTGAAGTGGGTGCAATTGTAGTTGTTGTTAAAGTAGTGGGTTTGGAAGTTATGACAACTGGCCCTGTTGTTTCTTCACCTGTTGTTGTGGGCTGTGATGTTGAGGTAGAGGTTTCAACAATTACAGTGGTGGAAGTGGTTGTTGGGCCGGTGGTGAGTACTTTAGGTGGGTTTGTGGATGTAGATGGAATTGTCTCAGTTGTGGTTTCTTCAATGGTGGTTGTTCCACCAGTGGTAGGTGTAGTTACTTCTGCAGTTGAAGTGGGTGCAATTGTAGTTGTTGTTAAAGTAATGGATTTGGATGTTATGACAACTGGCCCTGTTGTTTCTTCACCTGTTGTTGTGGGTTGTGATGTTGAGGTAGAGGTTTCAACAATTACAGTGGTGGAAGTGGTTGTTGGGCCGGTGGTGACTACTTTAGGTGGCTTTGTTGATGTAGATGGAATTGTCTCAGTTGTGGTTTCTTCAATTGTTGTAGTTCCACCTGTGGTAGGTGTAGTTTCCTCTGCAGTTGAAGTGGGTGCAATTGTAGTTGTTGTTAAAGTAATGGGTTTGGAAGTTATGACAACTGGCCCTGTTGTTTCTTCACGTGTTGTTGTGGGTGGTGATGTTGAGGTAGAGGTTTCAACAATTACAGTGGTGGAAGTGGTTGTTGGGCCGGTGGTTACTACTTTAGGTGGCTTTGTGGATGTAGATGGAATTGTCTCAGTTGTGGTTTCTTCAATTGTTGTAGTTCCACCTGTGGTAGGTGTAGTTACCTCTCCAGATGTTGTGGGTGCAATTGTAGTTGTTGTTAAAGTAGTGGGTTTGGAAGTTATGACAACTGGCCCTGTTGTTTCTTCACCTGTTGTTGTGGGTTGTGATGTTGATGTAGAGGTTTCAACAATTACAGTGGTGGAAGTGGTTGTTGGGCCGGTGGTGACTACTTTAGGTGGCTTTGTGGATATAGATGGAATTGTCTCAGTTGTGGTTTCTTCCAATTGTTGTAGTTCCACCTGTGGTAGGTGTAGTTACCTCTGCAGATGTTGTGGGTGCAATTGTAGTTGTTGTTAAAGTAGTGGGTTTGGAAGTTATGACAACTGGCCCTGTTGTTTCTTCAAGTGTTGTTGTGGGCTGTGATGTTGAGGTAGAGGTTTCAACAATTACATTGTTGGAAGTGGTTGTTGGGCCTGTGGTGACAATTTTAGGTGGCTGTGTCGATAAAGATGGAATGGTCTGAATTGTGACTTCTTTCCTCGTTGAACTTTCAATAGTAGTATATTTAGTTACCTCTGCAGTTGTTGTTTGTGCCTTTGTAGTTGTGGTTGAAGTAGAGGGCTCTGATGTTGAGGTAGAGGCTTCAACAATTACTGTTGTAGATGATGATGCTGTGGTGTGTGTGAATATCCCGGATGTAGTTGTATTGGTAATTTGGGAGTGAGGCTCTGTTGTCAATATTCCACCTGTAATGACTGATTCTGTTGTTGTTGAGGGCTGTGTTGTTGATGTTAAAGGCCACAAGGTGCCTGTAAGGTAAGGTAGTGTTTTTGTAATTGGCGCAATCGAAGTCACTGAAGTTTTGGTGGTGAAATGAGATGACGTTGTTATTGTACCATTGGTGACAAATGTAGGGGGCTTTGTAGATATAATGGTCTCAGTTGTGGTTTCTTCCTTTGTTGAAGATTCAGCTGTGGTCGATGTAGCTACTTCTGTACTTGTTGAGGGTACATTAGTTGTTGTAGTTAGAGTTGTCGGTTTGGAAATTGTGACTGTACTTGCTCCTGATGTTGTAGTTGAAGGATTTGTGGTGCCAATATTGGATGACCAAGTTGAAGTAGATGTTGGTTCTGTTTTTGAAAAAATATTTATCTTTAGTTAACTAGGCCAGAAAAATACAATTTGAATTGACCAAATAGCTCGTATTTACAATACTTATCATTCATATTCAAGTTTTAACATATGGTCAATATGAATTAAACTCATCACTACCACCTAGAGGTCTTCATGGTTCCATCCGAACCTGAATACCCGAGACCCCACCAGGGACCTGAGCTGGTACGGGTCCAAAATTCAAACTTTTCTTTCTTGTCTGGGTTGAGTCCCGTTTGATTGTCATCGGGTCTTGGGTCTATGTAATTACAGCTGATTGACCTGAGTGGACCCGATTGGACCCGAACACGGCTTTGCATAGCCTGTACCACATTTATTTTACGCTAATACAGTGAATTTATTAACTTATAGAAGGCCTAGGCAAAATATAAAGACCTATTAATTAACCAGAGGAGCAACTTGGCTGATAAATATAATTAGTTTGTCACTCGGGTCCAATCGGGTCTGGTCTAGACCTGGACCCGTTAGGGTATGGGTCGGGTCTAGGTCTGGTTGGCCTCGGATCCGTTCGGTTTGGGGTCCAACTTTTTGGACCCGAGAAGACCTCTACTACCACCTTACATACAAATTGCTATTCATTTCCATCAATATTACCATTTATCAGTATGGTATTTAGCAAAACTTGGGCTACACTTTAATCATTCAAGAGTTTCTCTGCTTACCAAGTGTTGAGAAGTGGAAGACAGTTGTGGGCTTTAGTGTTGTTGTAGAGGCCTGTGTTGTAGTTGCATGGACAGTTGTTGTGGTCAGAGGGGATGTTGTGGTTGGTACTGGAGTTGTGATCACTTGACAAGGGTAAATGTTCCTGGCAATGGTTCCGTTCACGGCACAAACAGCAACAATGCAGTTACCAATCCCATCTGTTGTATTGTAGAGGGTTGCTCCATATGGGTGTTGTTTACCATTATACAAGCATGTACAATCTGCACAAAAAAAGTATTTTAAATTAGGTTCAATTAATGTTGCATTGGTCATTGCTAAATATGTTACTTTCATTTGGGGATCTCATCCTTACCATTTACATCATAACTGCAGCTCACTCCAGTCATTGTGCAGGTGCTTTAAAAGAAGAAATATAATTTAAACATTTTAATTATTCCCAGGATCATTTAAATGGTAGGTTTATTTGAATAGTGAGAGACAGAATAACAACAAATAAATCCAGAAAAACTCATGTCAAAAATGTTATAAATTCATTTACATTTTAATGAGGGAAATAAGTATTTGACCCCTCTGCAAAACATGACTTAGTACTCAGTGGCAAAACCCTTGTTGGCAATCACAGAGGTCAGACATTTCTTGTAGTTGGCCACCAGGTTTGCACACATCTCAGGAGGGATTTTGTCCCCACTCCTCTTTGCAGATCTTCTCCAAGTCATGTAGGTATCGAGCCTGACGTTTGGCAACTCGAACCTTCAGCTCCCTCCACAGATTTTCTATGTGATTAAGGTCTGGAGACTGGCTAGGCCACTCCAGGACCTTAATGTGCTTCTTCTTGAGCCACTTCTTTGTTGCCTTGGCCGTGTGTTATGGGTCATTGTCATGCTGGAATACCCATCCACGACCCATTTTCAATGCCCTGGCTGAGGGAAGGAGGTTCTCACCGAAGATTTGACGGTACATGGCCCCGTCCATCGTCCCTTTGATGCGGTGAAGTTGTCCTGTCCCCTTAGCAGAAAAACACCCCCAAAGCATAATGTTTCCACCTTCATGTTTGACGGTAGGGATGGTGTTCTTGGGGTCATAGGCAGCATTCCGAGTTGAGTTGATGCCAAAGAGCTCGATTTTGGTCTCATCTGACCACAACACTTTCACCCAGTTCTCCTCTGAATCATTCAGATGTTCATTGGCAAACTTCAGACGGGCCTGTATATGTGCTTTCTTGAGCAGGGGGACCTTGCGGGCACTGCAGGATTTCAGTCCTTCACGGCGTAGTGTGTTACCAATTGTTTTCTTGGTGACTATGGTCCCAGCTGCCATGAGATCATTGACAAGATCCTCCTGTGTAGTTCTAGGCTGATTCCTCACCGTTCTCATGATCATTGCAACTCCACGAGGTGAGATCTTGCATGGAGCCCCAGGCCGAGGGAGATTGACAGTTATTTTGTGTTTCTTCCATTTGTGAATAATCGCACCAACTGTTGTCACCTTCTCACCAAGCTACTTGGCAATGGTCTTGTAGCCCATTCCAGCCTTTATGTAGGTCTACAATCTTGTCCCTGACATCCTTGGAGAGCTCTTTGGTCTTGGCCATGGTGGAGAGTTTGGAATCTGATTGATTGATTGCTTCTGTGGACAGGTGTCTTTTATACAGGTAACAAGCTGAGATTAGGAGCACTCCCTTTAAGAGTGTGCTCCTAATCTCAGCTCATTACCTGTATAAAAGACACCTGGGAGCCAGAAATCTTTCTGATTGAGAGGGGGTCAAATAGTTACTTCCCTCATTAAAATGCAAATCAATTTATAAAATTTTTGACATGCGTTTTTCTGGATTTTTTTGTTGTTATTCTGTCTCTCACTGTTCAAATAAACCTACCATTAAAATTATAGACTGATCATTTCTTTGTCAGTGGGCAAACGTACACAATCAGCAGGGGATCAAATACTTTTTTCCCTCATACTATTATAGAGGTAAAACTAATCAGGTCTTGGTAATAAAGTACTGTAAGTTGTGAAATGCATGGGAAGCAGGGCAACTTTTCAGATTGCCATATAGTCATAATTGGCATCACTATGGAAAAACTAGCATGACCTTCCCATCTTAGACAAACCCCTACCCACCCTCTTCCCAAAAATTAAGATAATAGAGAATACCTAATACTTTCACAGTTAGAACATTTAGAATATGCTCTGAAAGAGCACAGGTACTGTGAATTGAATGATTTAAACATACCATGTTTCACAGTTTTGTGCCGGAACATTCTGTCCATTGGTGTACTGGTTTCCTTCATAGTCATAGCAGCCACATTGTTCCCTCTCCACACACTTCATTGTCTCCTCATTGAAGTAAGGTTGTGCCGCAGGGCAGTTAGGATAGCAGCCTGTAATAAGCACAATAGCCAAGAGGTTACAAAAGGTCAAGTCTTGTTAAGGATAACAGGAGTCATTGTAAATTGTCGGGGTCAGATCCACTTTAAATTGTTAATCAGAAAGCATATCGAAAAAGACAAAAAATGAGTCAGATGGTCACATCCCTACCTTCCAATGCTGGAATTAAACTAGAACAGTTTCCGGAAGGGTTTCTGCAGGTCTTCATACACTGAGCTCCACATGCCTTGTAGTGCCACTCACATTCTCCAGGGGGGTTGTAGTAATCACAGAACAGTGCTGTATGTGGAGGACAAAATATGGTGGACAAAAAACGTTTTTATTATTTGAACTAGAATAATGATACCTTTCCATGATCAACTGTCCTATATGATAATGTGTCAACCTGGTCCAGTACTGAATTGACAAGCGCCTTAATGTAGTTGAACCAGAACCCAAAAAAATTATGTTCAACCTTCTTGATTTTACTCAGCTCAGACTTCACTGTTGATTGTGAAGAAACTTACGGCAAATTCGGGGGCTTCTCCAGGCTACGCATGCTCCAGCTTCATTGCAGGCCTTTGCATAAGCTGCCACTGCGGTACAGAAGCACTCACAGTCTCCACCACTGTCACAAGCACATGAGTCTCTCACACAAGCATCGTAGTAAGGAGAGGGGTCCACCTTAAAAGCACAGCAATGTGTTGTAAGATATACAGTAGTTCATCGTACATGGTGAAGTACATTTCTTTGTCCACAAAAGACAAATCCACATATCTTACTAGAAATATACCCTAATTGAATATATCCATACCTGGTTCTGGCAGGCTGCGAAGACATCACTGTTAATGATGCTGCACTGTTTCTGGGCCCAAGACGCTCTGTACGGGTTGGAGGTACATGGATGCACTACAGCGGATACACTTGGGCAGCTTGATGAAACTTTCCAGCTGTTTCCAAATTCCACCGGATCAACAACAGTCGCCTGGGCTCTAGTTGTGAAGTCATTGTTTGCGTTGCCATCATAGTTTCCACACAGACCACACACTTGCCCCTGAAGAAAAGAGATCATGAATTTAAATGATTGACTTGGCAGGGTTCTACAAAAGTCTTGGTAATATCAGTTTTGACTGAATACTGAATTCAGTTCTTCATCAGAGTATCTTAATATACCTGGTATTGTGGGCTAAGCTTGATAGACAGACTGGTCTTCTTGTCCCACATGAGGATTAGACCACTTTTGACTTCAATGACCAGATAATTCCCCAGAAGACTGATCTGTTTAGGAAACTGCTCTTCTGGAGTACTCCTGACAACTTGAGCAGTCCCATCTGCCAATATGAGCTCACTGGTCTGAAATAGAGAAATATGTTTTCATACATAACTTGGTCTGAAATCGGATCTCAACTTGATGTTTGGTTGATCATTTGTTGATTGTGCTTTACACGAGGGATGGAATGTACAGTATTGTGTGAAGTCAAGTTGCTCATTACCCCCAGGAAGAGTTTGATGGTCTTGGAGCAGGTGGTGCCTTTAGTTCCACAAGGAACGTTCTCAGTGAGGACTCTGAAGCTGCCACTGCCATTAGTATTGCCACAGTAGTCCTGTGCGAAAGGAAAATATTCTTAATATGGTTCAAATTCACACTTTTCAATGCTGATAAAATTCTACCAAATAGAGACACAAACCTGAATGAGAGTGTATTCACAGTTTCCATTAAAGTTGAACCTTTTCTCATCAAAGGTGATATAGTGACCCTCTCCGTAGATTGCACAAACTCCATCACAAAGATGTGTGGTACACTGCCATTGTCTGTCCTTGCAAGCACTGTGAACAACACACACATAATGTCACAAATTGCCGGTCAGTTTTTTCATGATTTCTAAGTCTATGTTCTTTATGTTTTCTCCCCCCTGAGATGTAAGACACAAAACAGGCATACCATGTATTGCAGTCAACCTTAACGGTCTCTCCAGCTTGGTAAGTAGCTCCATTGTGAGAACAAGGACAAAGTTCCTCCTTGATGCAGTCTCCGTTCCCATCAGACACCAGTCCGGTGGGGCACATACAACCTGATGTGCACTCTGTGCTGATCTAAAGTGATTTTAACAAAATACACACATAAGTCATGGCAAATTAAAGGAATGTGGACTATGTTTTTGTGCACGGGGAGGGGTAGGAGGGGTGGGGGGTTGGGGGGGGTATTTGACATAATTGAGATTCTCAAATGTTTTTGTTCAGTCAACACAAAACTTCGGTATAATAGTGACAGTGTATGACAATCCCATTTAGAGTTAATGAGGGACTCACACAGGTCATGTCCAGAGTTTTGCAGCTCTTCTGACACTCTGACCCTGAAGCTCCTGGAGGTGCAGTTGAGCAGTTGAAGAAAACCATAGGCTGTGTGCATACTGGGGATATGGAATAACAATACAAGTTTTAAAAAACTATTTTCAATTCTCAAACAAGCAGAATATAATTGTAATATATCCAGAAATATCCACATTCATCATCATTAATCACATTGTCTTACATGAATTGCTTGAATCCTCTTGGTTCATTTCAAATGTACCTGTTTTGTGAAGGATGCATGTAAAGAGTTAAATCATATTATGTTTTTAAAATGTATAACTGCCTTGATTTTGCTGGACCCCAGGAAAAGTAATGGGGATCCATAATAAATACAAATACAAATATCGACACATTTATTTTAGAAATAGCTACTAAATTGGAAGCAAAGAACATCAAACTTACTAAATAGTCTTGCTCCCCCAGTGCAACTCAGTGTCCCTTGCCTACAAGTGCTGTAACGTAGTTACAGTATTAATAGTTATAGTTAGTTAGATAATCAAATTAACAGCAAATATCATTACGACACAGTTTTGAATATATCCATCAAGTTTCACTAGTACTTGTATTTATTTTGGTCGCCTAGCTTTATATGTATGAGGGAGGTGTTTACCAGGTGGCACCGTCTCTGCTGATAGCCTCTCCTGCAGGGACCACTGAGCCCTTGTCATAGCAGGGACAGTTGGTGGGGGCAACACACTGGCCAGCCTCGTCCATGTATGTGCCCTCTGCACAGCCACAGCCGTCCACCGGAACAAACTCCACCTGGCAAGATCGGTCTGTCATACTCAGGGAGCGGCAGGTGCGTCCACAGCTGGTCATGTTGTAGGTATAAACTGTTTGACTGGGGCAGGTGGCAAATTTATCTGAGAAAAGTCATTAGATATGAGTAGTATTAGCAATACTATTTTTTGTTTGCTTATATCTTTGTATTTGTGGAGTTATTTCTTCCGGTTATTTGTATTTAGTAACTCAACCCTACGGTTGTTGTGTCAATAAAATCATTACATTCTAATTGATTTGCAGCACTTATGATAATAACATAATAATAATAATAATAATAATAATATGCCATTTAGCAGACGCTTTTATCCAAAGCGACTTACAGTCATGCGTGCATACATTTTTTTGTTTGTTTGTTTGTGTATGGGTGGTCCCGGGGATCGAACCCACTACCTTGGCGTTACAAGCGCCGTGCTCTACCAGCTGAGCTACAGAGGACCACACATTGCAAGAGGTCTCCATGGTGCCATGCTGTCTACTTACTGCAGATAGTGTCTCTCCAGTCGCTGAGCTGGATGCCCTCGGCAGCACAAGCATGGACATAAGAGGACACGGCAGCACACATGCAGTCCTCACTCTTCTCACAGTTACAGCTGTCATACATGCAGTTCTGTTGGAAAAAAATAGTCAAAGTGTGTCAGGACTATAACCTGCTCATCACATAAGACTTTAATAGTTTTACTTTGTGATTGTATCCTTCTTAACTAACTTGACGGTTTTGTAGGCATCAGGTCTTATTTCAGAATGGCAAGGGAGAACACTCCTTTAGGATCTGATAACATGGAACACCAGTGCTGGGCATATTTCTCTGTGAAAAAGACAATCATA
The DNA here is from genome assembly GCF_020615455.1 of Coregonus clupeaformis. Classification (NCBI taxonomy): domain Eukaryota; kingdom Metazoa; phylum Chordata; class Actinopteri; order Salmoniformes; family Salmonidae; genus Coregonus; species Coregonus clupeaformis. Next base: position 692,308 of record NW_025533587.1, read on the forward strand.
ATTTGATCAACATCAGCATATTCTTTCTTATATAACTTTGTTATAATCATTCAACAAGTGATTCATCTGTAGGTTTAATAAATATGTACCATTTTCAATGCTCAAACTGCAGGGGGTTTTCAAAGCTACTCTTGACATCAGGGCAGCTGGCCATGGTCTTCCACGTGTTGGCAAAAGCTACAGCTGTGCCCTCCACCAATCCACTGATGACTCTGAACTCATCTGCCTGAACATCATTGTAGTTTCCGCAAAGGCCTGTGGATAAATAATTGAAGTCATATGATGTTATTCGATTTTTATGAATAGAGACACCGAAGAATAAGGTATGAAACTGGTGGATGAATCTGAAGCATACCACAGGTTGTTCCTTTGTAGGATGAGATGGCAGTTATGTAGATCTGCATAACTGGTGAAAGCTGGATCTGAAGTTGAACTCCAAGGGTTGTCTGGATAACAATGTAGAATGAGGAGGGCTTGAAGATGGTCACTTCAGCTGCAATACATGAAATAAAAAGAGGGACACCATTAAGGCTTCATCTAGTGAATATAAATGATATGGAGTTTATACACTGATCCACACAACAATTTAATTAGGTATTACAATGGATTATCTCACCTGTATAGAGTGGGAGCTGAGAAAGAATCTGATTTACAAAAACACTTCCACTTGACTGGACTCGGATTACCTGTGAATTAGATAAGATCATATATTTGATACAATTCTAATTTGTTCATATATTTTTGTTGAACATTCCGCTGAAGACTCAAACATTTCCATACAGATTGCAAACAGCCCGGCAATATTTGCCAAATCAGGGCAATTTTAAATAAGGTTATTGTGTGTTTAGACAAAAAGTTTGAGGGACATTTATTTGCAAGCCAGAATAATGATCTTAAAGAAGTGTCTTTGCTTTGAAATTAGTTGACAGGTCATTATGTTATTTGCTCTGAAACATATTTGGAAAGTTGCCTTACGGTGGATCTGCTGGAGAGGGCTAGGGTAACAGCCCTCATACAGGTCTCAGTGTCAGTCAACCCACACTTCACAATGTCTCCCAGCACGGTGAATTCAGTTCCATTGCATTGCTGAAGGAAAACAAGCATGAGTTTGACGGAATAAACATGAAATGAGAGTGACTCACTTAAAGAATGAACCCTTTGGACATATGTCTAGGTCAACATGTGGCTTGAGGAAAAGCAATTTTACCTCACCTTTGCACTGAAAAGTTATGAAGATTTTCTACTAGTTTCTATTGCTTTTTGCTTTACTGCACCACATGAACTGACCTTGGTCAGAATGTAAGAGCAGTCCCCATGGAAGGTGTAGGCTTTCCCATCATAGGTGTTGATGTGGGATCCTCCCTCCACAGAGCAGGTCCCAGGACAGTCCTTGTCCGTACAGGCCCACTGACCACCAGCACAGGTGCTAAAGGGAACATTTATACTGGCTTATTTCACAACTGCATTCATACAGTATTTCGTTTTGATAATCACACTGTAGAGTTTGGCATGATTCATGAACATGAGGCATGGGATACGTCATGTTTAAATCAGATGATGTACTTGGCCTACCATTCTTTACAGTTGCTGGTATAAGATTCTCCAGATTTGTATACTTGTCCATTGTGGACACAAAGGCATTCGCTCACTGGAATACAGCCACTGTTGCTGACATCATCGAATACAGTACCTATTTGGTGAGAGATCCGGCAGAATTTTAATACAACATTAAGAAAGATTTTAGTTCCTAACAGAAAATTATTCATTTTCACTGTTTAAGAGATTGCTAAAACTGCATTCAGTAAGGAGTGTTATTCTAATGTGTACTTTACACAGAGAACTGCATTGACTCCAGGAAGCAACTGAGAAAAAATCCAATATTTACTCCTTTCTTTGTCACATTATTCAGATACTTTGCACACATTGATATAAAAGGCATAATGGGTAAAGGTGTGATGTTTTCATGATGTGCTTAAGGTTAACTTATACACCAGAGTTGAACCTATGTGGTACCTAGAGGACAGAAACAGCCGTCTGTACAGTGGTCTTCACACAACTGGCTGGCCTCTGGGTTGGAGCAGGTGTCAACACAGGGGCTTCCACACTCCTGGTACTCCATGTTGTAGGGGCATGTCTTATCTGAGAAAATAAACATTGTGATGAACTGTTTCTTTAACAGAGATTGTGAACCTGATCATTTGGTGGTTGGGGGGCATGTTGAAGAGTATCTGCATGCTTACAGCAGAACTGTTTAGTCCTCCATTGCTGTGGCTTCCCCCCTGCGTGAACACACTGACGGGAGTACTCTGAGATGGTGTTGCACAGGCAGAAGGAGTTGGTGCTGTTATCACAGTGGCACAGGTCAGCCAGGCAGGTCTCGACGAAGGAGTCCATGTCCAAATAATTTGTGCAGCTACTGAAAGCTGCATTGGAGAACAGCTGCTGACAAAATTCCTACAGATGGAGACAAACCACAAAAGGTTACCATATAGAAAACATTTGTTGGATCACATGGATTGATTGCCATTTCTAACTTCTATTAACATTGTTTAGTATTCTTCTTCTGTTGTTTGAAATGCATACCTCATCTCCACAACTCTCTGCAGAAGTTAGCATAGGCTCCTCACAGACTTCCAGAGGGCCATCCAATTTCCAGAGGTTTCCATAGTCAGAGCTAGAGAGTTCCCCACCTGCAACAACACAAACATTGACAATTAGTTCCACCTACAGTATGTAATGTAGTTACATTTCAATAGTTTGGGCAATTTCAGATTTCTTTTTACCATTGATGATGAACTCATTATATGTTTGGACTTCATTGGAAGTCACCACAGAGTCCGCAGGTCTGGTTTCTGTACTTCTCGTTCATTTCAATCTGTAGAATGTCCAGATGTAATGTGTTTAGTAAAAAAAATCTCATCCTATTCAACGCCATTCACATGTTCAGTCTTGGCTATCCTCCATGTTTATAACCTTTCTTTTTATTGGTCTTTGTATTAGGGAGTGAAAATCTCATTCAAATCTACAAATATTTGCAAACACTTCATCAAATAAACATTGGAGTATGAGCCTGTGTGTGTATAGCCTATAGATCTTCACAGATCCTGTTTAATTCATCCTCGTTCTTCAAGTAATTCTGCCTTTCAATGTTAACATATCAGGAGGTGAGTAGACAGTGCTTCAACCAACATGAGACAAGGTGCAGCCAAAAATAGGTGTCTCTCACTCCCGATCAACTGCTGATCATTGCCATTGATGACAAATAATATGCTTTTAATCTAAAGAAAAATGTAACATTATTAAGTATTAGAAAAGCAGGTATTTTACCATTAGGGAGTCGTCCTTGTTCCAAACGGCAACCAGCCCCAGTTTGGCTATGACCTTCACATTGGATGTAGTCTTCACGATGCTGACACCAGACAAGCTGAATGGCAGGGTCACCCTTCAGGAGGAAGAAGATGCTTAAAGGTCATCCTATACATTTGTATTAAATTCCAGAATGTAAAAAATAAAATCCTCAAGAGAGGTGCTTGCAGAATGGTGTATCAGTCAAATGACAGGGAAACTCACATCTGTCCATTGACCACAACAACACCCTTGGATAGCTCCACCACTACACCATCCACTTTCATGGTGATCTTGCTAATGGTGGGCTGGTTGTCCACCACCTGCCGCCTCATCTGGATGTTGAAAGCCTCATAGCTGCTTTTACACAGTGAGGTAACAACATGGTTGCAGGTGGAGGGGAGCTGGAAAAAGTCCCCGTCGAAGGTCTTGAAATGGTAGTTACCCCATGTGCTGCAGACCTGGTCATTGTGTGAGGCATTCACTCCTGAGGGACAAGGAATACAAATGTCAGTTCCTTGTTAGCTTATTGATGGATACCCAGTCATTTATTTGGTGTGCATTCTGTCAGACATTTACCTGAAAACGTGGGTATTGTCGTGGTTATTGTCGGGATGATTGTTACAGTTGTGGTGGGGCTCACTGAAATAAAAGCAATTCATGAGTATTTTACAATATTATATGTACATTACGGATGGAATTCAATCACTGCAGATATAGATTGTCGCACTGCACTTTTAGAAGTATATTTGATTTGCACAGCAGTATGTCCCAGATGAAGGGACATTTGAGGCATGATGTGACCCATTCAATATTAACGGCGGACCTAAGGCTCCATTCGATCCATATCGCCGAAGTTCAGCGCTATCGTGCAATTGAATTTTAAAGGGAATGTTCCTGCGTTCGCGGAGTCTGCCTTTGTGGCGATAGAGATTAAATCGAGCACCTACTTTACCAAAAGCTGCATAGTTAATGTGGCAGTTTGTTTCACTTGACAATTGAGCCACACAGCTGCAGGGGGCTAATAATTGTAAAATCAATGTTTGAGGGTCAATCTTCTGTGCCTGAACTACTTTGATGTTCTATGAATCGCGTAGGTGGGGTCAAAGATTTTGGAAAGCTCAGGCCTGGCTGACAGGTCATCCGACACATACAACGGGCCTGAAGATTCCTTAATCAAGTGTCTGCTTTGTAAACTAAACACATTGAATTCCGATGACAGTTCAGTTCCTATTTTACATATTTAGGCATCTGATGTTTCCTGTCAGTATTATTTGAGTAATATCAGATATACTTACCACAACTGTTATTTTAACGATATACATTTTAGTTTTGTCTGTATTCTGTTCTTGTTTTCGTTCCCGATCTGAATTTTTGTTGAAAGGTACTAACACACACTCAGTGGGGGGAGTGCTTTATGTATTTATAACACTATAAACTATGCTACAACCACTCATGATAACAATCAATAATGATAACGATTTCTATAAGGTTACAGATTTTTCACCACAAATGTGTAACATTTTCAAATTTAGACAGAAACAATCTCATAAACAAATGTGTATAAGAAACAGAAATAGGATGAAAACTTAAATGAATAATGTAATAATATGATCATATTAAATGTGTATGCTGCTGAAGCAGAAAACAGGAAAACCGTTATTACTGATTGCGTAAAAACTGCTACTGTATGCCTACTGCCTAATTCTTCAAAATGCATGTATAATACATGTAATCAATGTTCTGTGTGTTAGTACATTTCTGAATAGCTAATACATATTTATTTTTGATAATGAGATTTTACATAAGATATATATACTGTATATAATCAAATCTGAAAGTCACCTAATTATATATTGAGGGTATATTTATAAACTAAACTTGTGGTTACAGCTTTTAAACCTATAGACCTGCTGAATTAACATAGATTTGTTTGTTGATTACATTCTTCCATACATACATTCCAAGTGTCAATAATCATAATAATTTGGTGTTGTCCTGAATACTTAGTATTTGTATGTAACAATCAGTCTGATTTATGAAATAATACGTCGATTTTACAGATTTGTCAGACTTTGAAAAATGTATAATAATGATATTATAATAATAATCAGAACAGTTTCTGATTTATGCAAGTTAATTAATATTCTGCCAACCTGTTTGTGTTGATCTGATCAGTAGTGCCAGGCATATCAGTGTCCATATCTGTATATCCTTGGTTGTCCCCATGGTGATCCTGTGAGTAGTGAACAGGTACTCCACAGGTAATATGGGAGAGGTGCTTAGGATGGATCAGGTCTTTATAACCACCTGTATTTGAGGAAGGACCTAAAGGTTAAAACACAGAGGTGGGGCCAAAGGTTAAACATGACTCAATGACGACTTTAAGACCTCTGATGTTCTGTCTTATGAGGGTTCTTCAGTCCACTAATCATGACATTTACATACAGATTTTAGCTTATTTTCATTAAGTATTCTATTATTGTGAGTTATCTATGTACCTATATTTTTATTATAAACTCAGGTGTTAATATTGCATAAGAGAAGTTACTTAGTAGTCTTATGTGATTTCCTTATTTACATAGATTGGTGCCTTCCTTCCTCATTCAGTATGTATTTATCTCAGGCAGCATCTCCACTCCAGTGGTTTGAGCATTTGGTATTTGGTGTTTTATTAGGATCCCCATTATCCCGAAAGCAGCAGACACTCTTCCTGGTGTCCACAACACAATAGATGGTTTCTCTTTATGTAATGTATATTTTAATGTATAATTACAGATACATTCATAATAAATAAGTGGTGAGGTTTGATAGAACAAAATTGTGAATCTCCATGGCCATCTTAAACTCAGGCAATGTGTAACAAATTAATAATACATTAATTCACTCTATTGGCTCAGTATCTTGAGCACACACTGTCCAAATGCAAATGTTTGTCTCTCCACTGTTGCTCAAAGGAGCGATCAGGCTAATAGTATTCATAGTTAGTATTCATAGGCTAATGTGACTCACCAAGCTGATCCAGGAACTGCATCCTGATTTAAAAAACGAAAGGTCATCCATTATTGTTTTGAAAATAATTTTGACACACTGGTGTGCATTTCTTCACAACTATTATAACTAATATAATGTTAATCACTGTTTTCCAAATTCATGTTTGAAAATGTAACATATTAATTGTTTTGTCAAACCTTTTAAGGCATATGGTTATTGTTAAGGTTAGACACACCTTCAAAAAACCCTCACTTTAGTCTCATCATACTGTAAATATGCTCATTTTTTTACAAAACATAAATATCCACTAAACGACCCAAAAGTAAACATTTAACTAAAAGTTTGCTATACCTGCATGCCTTTCTATATTTCATTTTACATTGACACTCATTTATTTACTACCATTGTACAGGTAACTGCCTAAATAAGGGAAAAACTTCAGTAAATGAGGGATACAAAGTATATTGAAGCAGGTGCTTCTACACAGATGTGGTTCCTGAGTTAATGAAGCAATTAACATTCCACCATGTTTAGGGTCGTGTGTATGTGGGTGGGTGTCAGCCAACAGAAATCAACCCAATTGAACACTTGTGGGAGATTCTAGAGCGGAGCCTGAGACAGTGCTTTCAACCACCATCAACAAAACACTAAATGATGGGATTTGTCATGATAGATATGTTGTTGCATCCCTCCAATAGAGTTCCAGACACTTGTAGAATATATGCCAAGGTGCATTGAAGCTGTTCTGGCAGCTCATGGTTCGGGCCAATGCCCTATTAAGACACTTTATGTTGGGTGTTTCCTTCATTTTGGCAGCTCTGTGTTCTAATCAAACCAAATCTTGCTTGGTTTCAGTGGTTTTCCTGCTATGAATGTAACACATTACATTAAATATTGTGATGTCAGTTGATCAACATTTGTTGAAGAATTGCCTTTTTTTATTAAGTCAATCATCTAACTTGCCTCAGGGATTTTATGATCCATTGCTGACAGAGCTGACCTCTGTGTGAAATTATCATATCTGATATGATCATGTCTACATTAATCTGCTATAAGGGAAAAATCTGTTGCAGGTTTGCAGGTTAGTATTTTTCATATCTGACTCATCTTTACATTGGACAATGGAATATTCATAGTGTCAATCCGGAATTCAGACAGACCTCAAACCTCACTACCGTACCTAGGGCGCTCTTCTGAAATGCTATTGACTGATTTATGACTGATAATTGGCCCAGCCTTTAAATGTCTTTCACACTGCCTAGGCTATGGTATATGCTCTTGTGTCTACACCCCAGGTTGTTTCTTACCAAACAAAGCCTTCACTGACTGAATAGACTATCCATCTTTCCCCACCCATCCCCACCTAGGTCTTGCCAGAGGCTATGTGCGGTTCCACCTTACCCTAAGGCTTCAACAATGTTTGATGATTTTAGCAGCTCTGGGTTGCGTATTTGACTGTTCTATCGTCATAGCTATACTTGGTTTTGTATAGAACCATTATTACACAAGCTCTGGGTAAATAGATTGAGGTTGAGAGTAAACTCAATTCAGCAAACAGAAGTAATATTATAGCAGTGCAAGTTGATGTGAGCTCTCTGAATAACTCAAACAAACTATGACGATTTATGGGCGAAGCTTAATGTTAAGTGTAACTAAAGGTTAGATTGATGGTGGTTGATACATGGAACATCTATGTAAAAG